>NC_140575.1:1702901-1980401 GCF_057381845.1 Rhamphochromis longiceps | reverse complement strand
TGAAAGGTTACAGCACATTAACTGAGCTTTCAAATATCAGCAGGAGTCGTTTCAGTTATAACAGCTGATAAAATGCATTACCATGTTTGCATTGGGACATTTTGGCAGTTAGAACTGAGATCCTGCTCGGAGACTTTTGATAAAAATAGATACCCTGATTGCTTCCAGAAACACTGTGTAAATCTGATCTTTTTCTGACAGAAAACTCACTTGTGCAGTTATCAGCACAACATTCTGATGCTTCTTTCACTGATTGGGACCTGATACCTCACATATGAAATTTTTCTCAAACTCATGAAGAAAATGTGGCAATTATAACCTGTCAGATATTTGTTAATGCCCCTCAAGTGCTTAATGAACCTTGTTAACCTCAATTTATCGTGAGTAGTACATAATTTGGACAGAGTTTCAGTTCTGCGATGCAGAGCAATTGACAGCAATGCTTCAGTCATTAGCAGTGAGCAGCAGCCAGGTTGTGCACACAGGAACTCTACACAAGTGCTCTGAACTGCTTTCCTTCTTCTAGATAAAAAGGGAATCTATTTTTTGCCCATTAGCACTAGCATTAAAAGTTATTATTTTCCTTTAATGGTGCGTATCCACATCCACATCAGCGATCATTATGCTTATTATTCAGAGTTAAACTTGAAAGGACACAAAGACTTGTGACAGGTGCTACAGCCACCAATTGATTGGCTGCTCCTTTGATTAGAAGATGGGAGAGTGGAGAAAATACATGCCTAGCTCTTTAGCCTTGGCACGGTAATGGAGATGGAAGGAAGGTGCATGCGTGGAAAGATCAGACGTCGAAAGAAGAAACTTAGTGAGAAGAATTCTCTCGACCTGAGCAGGATTTCATTTTTCTCTTTGTCCAATAATAAAGCAGTCCAACACGCCCCGATAATAATACATTGTTCTTTATTGGGACATGGATTTAAAGTAGATGTGAGAAGTTTGGAGTTATTGAGTTTGATATGCAGTTTCATTTGACCAAGCCACAGACAATGTCAAGGCGGGGTGTGGTAGACCAACGATAGATGCCCTAACGATCTCTAAATCCTCCCAGGGCCACAAAAACACTTGAAAGAATAAATGACCCATCTCGTTTTACCACATCCCCAATATGTGGAGATATTGCTGAATGGGCAGGGAGCTGTGGTGTGGAGCAGCTAGGATGGCACAGGGACTGGCCTCACCTGTAATGGCATATCTTAGCCTTTCCTTATCGATCAGCTCTGCGCCTGAACACTCGTCTGGGCTCCGGGCCGTGGATTGTTAGGGCGGTGGCCGTGGATCTCATTGCCACGGTGCCCTTGGTGAAGGCTGGTGTCCAGTGACAGGCAGCAGATTGGAGTGAGTGTGAGAATGGAGTAGTGGCTGCACTGATTGTGGTACAGGACACACTGGATATTATCAGTGGAGGAGCAAACACACACACACACACACACACACACACACACACACACACACACACACACACACACACACACACACACACACACACACACACACACACAGAGAGACTTTGAGAATGATCTAATTAGGACCCAGCATGTAATTGTTTTTAGTTCAAATATATATATTTATTTTAAATGATCTTTGTGGAACCTCAGAAGGTCAATAATGACATCGACAACTGTAACGACAGCGGCAGTGTGTGGAACAAAAAAGTCAGTTATGCAAATGTATAACTGACCGTACCCATTCCCTCTCAGGGCTCAATACATATTTTGAAACTTTAGTAGGGGTCTTTTTGGGGTCTGTATTTTCAGTCCACTTGAAACAATTGGCCAAACCAACCCTTGACCGATGTCTTGTGCAGACTTGGGACATTCCAGGAATGTACAGAATGATTATTTACACAGAACTATACAGTAGTGCAGTTAAGAGGCTATATAAAGTCCTAGTGGTTGTGAGTGGTGGTTCAGTCCATGTTATTATTGTGTGTTTGAGGGTACAGTTGTCCATTGTGTGTGTGTGTGTAGGTGGTTGTGGGTGTGTGTATGTCCAGTCCATGAGTTTAACGTGGGTCAGATGTCAGGAGGCAGAGTTCAGGAGTCTGACAGCTGTGGGGAAGAAGCTGTTCCGGTACCTGGTGGTCTTAGTCCGGAGGCTCCTGTAGCGCCTCCCAGAGGGCAGGAGGGTGAAGAGTCCATGTGATGGGTGACTGGGGTCTTTGATGATTTTCCCAGCCCTTTTCAGACACCGCTTCCATTTTTTTCCAGCTCCTTTACATCTGCCTGAGCTCACCAAAATTGCAGCCTCTTATCCAGCATCCAGAGTGCTCCACCTCAGTCTGTAGCCCTTCACATCCTCAGCTCTCCAGCTCAGGCCTGTAGCCCCTTTGGCTGCTCTGCTCTGGATTTTATTCTTTATTTGTTTGGATTAATTCTCCACACTCTGAACTCCCTGTTCAGTTCAGCTAAGTTTCCCCAGCTGCTCAGAACCGCCCACAACCGGCCCAGTTCATGCATTCAGCGAAAAGATGAAAGATTACTGCTGGGTTGGGATATTGGACCTCTCAGAGCGAGGTGTGCGTGACTAACTGCAGTCCACTATATATTTATTTATCAATCACAACTAGCTAGATCTGGCTCGTGTGTGTAAACAATCATGTTGGTAGGAAAACTGCAGCAGTGGTTTTACATTCATTTCTTCTGGTCAAAGTGACATCGTCTGTGGTATTTGACAAATAAGCCCATTTTGGGGAAAAGTCAAGTATGTTAAATATGAATTGATGAGGATTTAATTTAACACAGTTACAGGGTTTTTAAGGCCAAAGAATCATATTTAAATTCCTTCTCCTCACACAGGAGGTCTTTTAAAGTAGGCCCCTTCTTATCTTATTACCAAATCACTTGACGTTTAGACTACAGGCTTACTTTTGGTTTCTGGGGGTATTTAAATGTAGACTAGTTTTTATGTTGAAGCAACTCCCAGTTTGGATTCAGGAGAGGGACAGCTTCTCTGCTTCAAGATTGGCCTTAAAACTTTCCCTTTTCATGAAGGTTATAGTTAGGCTTGGATCAGATGGCCCTGAGTCCTCCTTTAATTATGCTGCAACAAGCCTAGACTGCTGTGGGTTTCCACCATCCATTCATGTTTTTATTTCTCTATATGATATTCATACAGCCTATAATCATTAGTTATTATTAATCTTTGGCTCTCAATAGAATATTGTTGTGATTTGGTGCTGTATAATTAAAATGGAATGGGATTGAATTGAATCACTGTTTAGAGCCAACTCAAAAGGACGAGGATAAGCTCATAACCACCACTACCCAGTACCTGGAACGCTCTACCAGTTGTTGTAGCACTGAAGAAGCCTCTTGGATAAAAGGCAAAACATCTTTCAAAGCAAAAAACGTCCACCAGCCTTCTTTTCAAGCTCTCAACAAACCATTCCTTTTGTACCAGCACTGGCTTCCTGCTTTGTGACAAGGAGCATTATCCTGATTAAAGGGGCCGCAGCCATCAAGGCATATTGTTTTCATGAATGGGTGTGTTTGGGCTGAAACAATGCTTAGGTAAATGTAACATGTAACAAGTAACATTTATATGTAAGGCAAGACCCAATGTTTCCCAGCAGAAGATTACCCAAAGCATCAAACTATCTCCGCTGGCTTGCCTTCTTCAGATAGTGTATCCTAGTGCAGCGGTCCCCACCCTTTTTTGCACCACGGACCAGTTTATGCCCGACATTATTTTCATGGACCGGCCTTTAAGGTGTCGCGGATAAATACAACAAAATAAAACTGGTACCGGTACCGAAAAAAAGAAGATTTATTCCTAACACACGTGAAAAGACCCAGGGAAACCGAGTTAACGATAAAAACAATAACAAAATAACGCTGAAAACCGATAAAAACCCTGAAAACCACACATTTCAGACCTGAGCCTCAACTCTCGCGGCCCGGTACCAAACGACTCACGGACCGGTACCGGTCCGAGGCCCGGGGGTTGGGGACCGCTGTCCTAGTGCCAGGTGTCCCCAGGTAAGCAACGCACATGCATCCATGATGGATGATTTTAATCTTAAAGAAAACAATGTATAGTTTATTTTGTTTTTCCAAGATTTCATAATTTATTATTAATTGGTAGGTCCGGATCACTCCAAATAGGTGATTGAGGAGGTATTGAAGCGTTAGGATTGGTGATGTTTTTTGATGATTTTTAGTTAAAACTATGGTTATACAGTGAGAAACCATGGCTTCTTCATAGTACAGTAAATACACATGAGGTCTGATAAAAGCATGAATTGGCATAATGCTTATTCAGTCTGTGACCAAAGTGAGACTGGGACTTATTGAACCACTTGATAAGATTTTTGAGTTGATTAGACAGATGATATATTTGTGTGTTTGATACTTGTAGACTCCCTTGGTGTTTTGTTGTTGTATATGTCATGATTGGTGCGTTTCAGTCTTCCTGGAATAGTTTTCCACTTCTGTCAGATGACACATCCATGAGGAGCTTTTAGCTCAAGGTCCACCTTCACCTCACCTGCGGGTCGTTGTCAATGATCAGTGCGGCAGCATTTATAACCAGCGCAGACCTTCACTCTTTGCCAGATCATCAGCTTACAGTTACGGTAAATTGGTTCAGTGCTCCCTGTTTCTGTGGGACTCACTCTCCGCTTTGCCCTGGACAATCTTTTTGTTCAATAAAGACTTGTTTTTATATGACTTGTCGTCTGGTTTTGGGTCCCACTTTGCACACTGGCCCTGACAATATAGTTGGCCTTATCACTGTGAAAAGAAACACAGCATCTGGATGTCCTTAAATACTAAGGTCAAGTCATCTCCACAGATTATCAAATTATGTCTTTTCGGTGTTTATTCAACTGTAAAATCACCTGTCTATGAAGTTTTTCAATTCTACTGGACTAAGAAAAATCATCATGTTATTTTTTTTTTTAGTAAATAATAATCAATGTAAATTTATATATGCATCCACAAGACCAATTCAGCCCCCAACAGTTGGGTAACTGTAAAATTAAACAAAATTTAAATAAATATATAAAACAAAATACAATCATTTGCAAGTCTCAAAGCTATATTGTTTTGCATTAGAACATAAAAAATATACTAAATGTTTAAAATTAGATGTTGTAGTATTTAAAATGATTATTTCCTTGTTTTTTATTTGATGGCAGCAAAGTTAATTGCGTTAATTCGGTTAATGGAAACTAAACCTACTAAACAAACTTAAAACTATTAGTTTAATTGAAGTTGTGTCATGACTGGATATTAAAATGACCTTTTAGAGAGAAAGAGTTTATCAGAAGTAAAGGTGGGCAATTGTGGAAGAATTTCAGAATTATGTACAATTATGAAGACTTTAAGTATCTCATCAATTAACAGGCATAATATCATCAAAAGACTCTTGAGAAATCCCTGTGATGACAATCACTGCATGTGCAGGGTTCTTGCTGATCGGAGCTGGCTTGGCCCTGGCTTATCGGAGAATTAAGAAAGCGGAACCGGCTGTTCAAACCGAAGGACACTGTCTCAGCTGAACTATGGACACGCACATACATACATATACTGATACTGATAAGCACTCACTGACGCATCACCCTCCCTACCCTGGATCCAACGCCACCTCCAACGCTTACCTCCCCTCTGATGTGGACATCGGGTCAGCTGGAGGCGCAGTCGAAAGATTGCAGCGGTCCCAGATCAGATGTACACACTGGAACTCTTTCCCATGTTGCTGTCTGTGTTTATTGTGCTATGGTGTGTTGATATCTGTGCATTCCTGTATTATCCTTCTGTGTTACACATTTCGATGTTTTTTTCCTCGCTACCTAGCCTGACCTGTCTCCCCAATGTGATATTTGTGTATTGTATGTACGGTCGGCAAGGTCTGTCATCTCGGTTGTGGGCAAAAGACCTGCAACTGACAAATAAAGGTTATCTCATCTCATTTTACAACACAGACATCAGTTTCCGTCAATACAGTTTGCTGTGTCATCCACGCTGCTCAAAATTCTATCATGCAAAGAAGAAGCAATGCGGGCCAATCTGGGCAAAAGCTTATTTAAAATGGACCGAAGCAAAGTTGAATACTGTTCTGCATGCCTCATCCACCAGACTACAGAAGAGATAGACAGTCTGGCAGCTCTAAGTTTATACCTGCATTTCATATTAGGGTTCTGCATTCGTGCCTGTGGAAATGATGCTCACAGATTTGGGAAGGCACCATCAGTGCTGAAAGTTATATACAAGTGTTAGGGAATATATTCTCCCATCCAGATTTTCAGGAGAAGTGTACATATTTCAGCAGTGCAATGCTAAAACACATACTGCATCTACTGCAACAGAACATTGGTTTGGTATATTACATCCAGTTTTCATAGTAAATATTAGTCACAATACAGACAGTCAGATAGTAAATGACACACTAAAGACAAGCTGAGCAGCAGATTCACCAAGTCTGCTCAGCAGAGTGTAACAGTGACAACAGTTCTTCAAATTCTTTGGCTCTGAGGGTGAATTTGCCATGGATTATCTCCACTAACGTATCTGACAATCATTATATATCGAGTTTTAAGAATTGAACCAGGCCAAGCTCAGAAGGTGAGGCATGAGCATAAAAAGATTTCATCTGGAACAAATAAATAAATAAAGAAGGAACATTTATTTTAATTATGTTGGAACTGTATATCCCACAAAGCATTGCAAATCCCAGATTCCACACTAAATGAAATCCAACCTTCTTGTATTTAATAATATTCATTGTTAGTGTTGTATAATAGTAGTTTTAAATACATATTGTAGTTTCTATTCTGCATGTGTTAGTTATGTTTACAGTACCGTGCTTTTTTTTCTGACTGTAATCACCACTCAGGCAATTTCAGAAGTTTCACAAGTGACCTGATGTTTGTGGGCTTAAATATTTCCATGATAACAGTCCGTCTGACTCCAGCAATCAGAGATGTAACTGTTTCACTTTGGATTTTTCGCCAAAGTAGACCTTTTCTGCTTTTTGTTAAAGCAGTAAGACTACTTTGGATGGTCACGGCTCCTACTCAGATTCTCTATGAAAAATACAAACGGTATTTTTACTTCCAGAACCTCATGGTTAAACTCTACAGCTGCATACTGCTGTCCTCAGAGATCTGTACTCCCAAGTGAACTTCCCAAGCATGAACTAACAAGAATGCAGGTACAAACTTAGTATTAATTTAAAAAAGAAGAGATACAATTCAGATTTACATCCAACCTGATATCACAATCTGAACACCAAAGATGAATAAACTGAATGTCCCGTTTAAGCTGAGTGTAGCTTTCCCCTGACAGTCAAATTTTTGTTTGGCTTCTTATCTTAATGACCTTGTAGTACCATATCACCTTCGCTCTCGCTCTGCAGGCCTACTTGTTGTTCCTAGAGTATTTAAAAGTAGAATGGGAGGCAGAGCCTTCAGTTTTCAGGCCCCTCTTCTGTGGAACCAGCTTCCAGTTTGGATTCAGGAGACAGACACTATCTCTACTTTCAAGATTAGGCTTAAAACTTTCCTTTTTGCTAAAGCATATAGTTAGGGCTGGACCAGGTGACGCTGAATCCTCCCTTAGTTGTGCTGCCATAGATGTAGGTTGATGGGGGAATTTGTGCTGCTGGTAAAGTTTCTGGGCTACCTTTCCTCATAACAACCATCCCTTAAGACTAGGGATGGGTACCGGTATCCGGTGCCATGATGGCACCGGTTCTGAAATAAACGGTAGTAACCAGACCGAAAAGCAGCACACATTTCAGTGCTTTATTTTGGTGCTTTTTTTCCTGAGCTGTGATACACTTTAGATTCTAGCAAATCATTTTACGTTTCCGAGGATAGTAGGCGGGGCCAGGTACGTACGTTCTTTTAGAGCAAAGCTACAGATAAAAAACGCCCAAGGCAAACCGGTCAAAAGTCTGGCTGTACTTCACAGCAAAATATGCAAACTCAGCAGCCTTCAACAAGTGCTTTAAGCTGATACTGTGATACTGTCAAAGGAGGTAACACCTCAAATCCGATGAAACACCTCGCGACGCATAGCGTTTTTTTAAAGCCGAGAAATGCGCCGTATTTGATAGCTTGCTGCGAGACCTCACACCGAGCACATCTACTGCGGGTGTGGTGCCTGTTATCGGACCCGGAGTTAGCAACATGTCACGGTGGGGTGCGCCGGTGTGAAGAATGAGGTAGACCCAAGAGCAGACACGGTGGAGACAGAACTAGGTTTCCAAAATAAGGCAAGCCTTTATTGTGGCTGAAGGCGTAACAAAAACACTAGGGAACACTGAAACTGGGAAAACTAAGAAGACAGAGAACACTGTGTAAACTAAAAAGGCTAATAAACTGAAGGAACTATGGAAAAAACTATAAACACAGAGTAACTAAGCAGGCTATGAAACCCAGTGTCACAATAAGGGAACCTACAAAAATACGAGGTGAGGATAACAGATGATCTGACACTGACACAAAGACATACTGGGTTTAAATACACTGAGGAAGTCATCAAGGAATTAGAGACAGAAGGGGAACACAGCTGGGAGGAATAAGACCTAATGAGACAGGGGGAACAAAGCTAGAAACACTGACATAAGACGGGAACATGAACCTTCAGAGTAAAACAGGAAACAAGACACCACTAAACAAAAATGCAGACACGACACAGAGCGACAGACTAGACACTGAACTAAACCTGCAATAAACATGAGAACACAAAAACCTACGAACTAATCCCTAAACAAGAATAACCGAAACAGGGTCATAATCATCATCATAATAAGAAAAGAATCCAAAATGCAAAAACACACCAAAATATAACAACTCAAAATACTGGGTCAAACTGACCCAGAACCGTGACACAACATCCCCCAAAAACCCGAAGAGGAGAGTCCTGGCCCTGCCAGTGTAGCAGAAATGATGAGGATGATGATGCAGCAGCAGCCATTCTTCTCTGCGTGAGTAGCTTAATGTTGTTCGTGTGTAATTTACGTTGAGTAGGCTAACCACGTTATTACATTAATGCATGTAAGGTGAACTAGCAAACACCGTCGTAGTTACATGCAGCTGTCTTCTTGTTTGATGGCAGATACTCCCTTCACCCTGGCCAAAAAGGCTAAAATGACCAAAGAAAAAGTGGAAAACAGCTGAACATGAGAGGTTTTTGGACCAATTTTGTGTTCTCCATTCTTTAAGCACCTGTTTGAGCACCGTTTAAGCACCGGCACTGTTTCAAAAGTACCGGTTTGGCACCGGTATCGGATAAAACCTAAACAATACCCATCCCTACTTAAGACTTTCGCCATTTAACGCAATGCATTATCAGGGAGTACAACATCTAGTTCTTTACTGAATCAGAATTCTGGAGTGATCCAGTGACCGCTGCGAAAGGGCAGCTGACAATCAGGGAAAGACTGCTGACAGGAGGGAATAGAGCTTAATGGGGCTGGTGTGGGTTAGCGCCTCATACCAGCAGGACCCAGCACTTTTTAGCGTACTTGGGTACACCCAATATTGCTACAGAAATCTCAAAGGAGAAGATACCCCGTAGCATCTGTGAGAGCTGGGGTGGAAGAAGACCCTTTCCAGACGGATTTAATGGCAAAGAACCACGGAGCGGTACCAACGATGAATAGATCAACCAGCATTGCAAATAATGGACCATCAATGATGGTAGGAAAGAAGCTGCAGAACTGCATTTGTGGCTCGTCAAAACTAACAACTGACATGGGCTTAAAATCCACCAAGGCAGGAAGAAGTGCCTCAGCGAGCTGAGAAAGGGGCCTCGCATTGACACATACTTTTTAAGAAGTAAGTCAAATCAGTCGATTGAAGTCCAGAGGCAGGAGAATCCCCACAGTCCTCAGGGTATCAGCACCCCGATCGAAGTTCATAGTCGTACAGACTCCCCTATAGTTTCCAGATTAGAACTCAGTCAAATCCAGCCAGTAGCAGTTCCCAGTCTAGAGCTTAGCCAGCTACACCCAATATTAGATTCTAGCTCAGGCCATTTATTATCGGCCCCTAACTTGGAGTTTAGCCACCAACAGCTAGCAACATATTTGCGTACAGATGGTAAATGGCCTGCATTTGTATAGCGCTTTTCTTGTCCTTAAGGACCCCAAAGTGCTTTACACTACATTCAGCAACACATCCACACACTGGCGATAGCAAGCTACATTGTAGCCACAGTTGCCCTGGGGCGCACTGACAGAGGCGAGGCTGCCGGACACTGGCGCCACAAGTAGGCAAACATGGGGTTAGTATCTTGCCCAAGGATATTTGGCATGCAGCCAGGAGGCAGCCTGGGATCGAACCACCGACCTTCTGATTAGTGGCTGACCTGCTCTGCCACCTTAGCTACAGCCAGATGTAAGCCAGCCCCAGTCAACACCATCAACCAGCCCAGAGCTCATTCAGAAACAGCCAACAGAATCTTCCAATACTGAGTCTAGCCAACCACTACCACCAAGGGAAAGGAAGATGGAAGGTAGGAAAGATCTGATTCTGTGGCCCAGATCCAGTGAAAAAAGAGAGTGGGAAACCATTGACTCGGAACTGGCTCTTATACTACATCAACAAAAGGGTCCAGTTGAAAGGAAGTTGGAGAACCTGGGAAACATCATCTACAGCTATGGGATTGAGCGGTTTGGGGTAAAAAACAAGGGTCATAGACAGCAGAAAGGCCCTTTAAACAAGTTAAAGTCGAGGAGACAGCAGGAAATTGACAGATTAGTGAAAGAGAGAAGACAACTGAGGAAACAGTGGAGGAGGGCCCATGACACAGAAAGGGAGGGACTCACTGCCCTGCAGGAGGAAATAAGGCAACAACTTACTAAGCACCTGGACACCAAATGGACATAAGACCACTTACCTGGAGTGAAGTGGAGAAGGTAGTGAAGCAGGCAAGAGCAGCATCGGCTCAAGGACCTAATGGCATTTCATATAGGCTCTATAAAAACACCTCACGAGTCCTCAGATACCTGTGGATGCTGATGAAGGTGATGTGGCAGAAAGGAGTAAGTGTGGAAAAGAGGAAACTCTCATGGAGTGACATCTGGGGCTTGGAGTCTAATAGACTAAGTTTCATCATCCGAGCGACATACAATGTGCTACCTTCCCTAATAAATCTGCAGCTGTGGTTTGGAAAGGACCCATCATGCCCCCTGTGTACAGTCCCAGCCATACTTAAGCACATCTTGGTTGGTTGTAGGACTAGCCTTGCTCAGGGCAGATACACATGGAGACACAACCAGGTCCTCAGGTGTCTAGCCAAGAAAGTTGAGTGCAAAAGAAAATCCATCAACGCTCAACCCTTCACGAACCAAGAGGATCCATCGGCTTTCATCAACATTTGTCCGGGAGGGAGACAAGTCCAGGACGAGCCCCTCAACCCCGGACCTGGGCCCGCTGAATGTTGCCAGGGATTGGCAGATGCAAGTGGACTTGGATCAGAGGCTAATTTTTCACACAGAGATCGTAACAACTACTCTGCGAACAGACCTCGTCCTTTGGTCTAACTCCCAAAAACTTTCGTATGTCATTGGGCGATCGTGGCTCAAGAGTTGGGAGTTCGCCTTGTAATCGGAAGGTTGCCGGTTCGAGCCCCGGCTTGGACAGTCTCGGTCGTTGTGTCCTTTGGCAAGACACTTCACCCGTTGCCTACTGGTGGTGGTCAGAGGGCCCGGTGGCGCCAGTGTCCGGCAGCCTCGCCTCTGTCAGTGCGCCCCAGGGTGGCTGTGGCTACAATGTAGCTTGCCATCACCAGTGTGTGAATGGGTGGATGACTGGATATGTAAAGCGCTTTGGGGTCCTTAGGGACTAGTAAAGCGCTATATAAATACAGGCCATTTACCATTTACCATTGAGCTGATGGTACCATGGGAGGAGGCAATTGAGGAAGCGTTTGAACGCAAGAAGCTGCGGTATGCCAACTTGGCAGCTGAGGCAAAGGACAGAGGGTGGAAGATCAAGGTGCGCCCAGTGGAAGTGGCTTTGTTGCCAGTACAACAGCAAAACTGCTTAGAGAGTTTGGGATCAGAGGACAGGCACAACGGCAGGCTATAAGAGAACTAGCTAACACTGCTGAGAGGACCAGTCACTGGCTATGGCTAAAAAGGGCTGACATCACTTGGGCACCTAAGGAAGTCAGCTAACCGGGGGAGAAAGGAAAATATTCTGTTCTTCTCCCCTTTTCTGGGAGGCAGTGGGGAGGTAGAGTGTACAGCCCAATCCGGCGGGGAGGTGTGGGAGGCCAGATGGGGCGCCCCCCTTCCGGCTCTCCTCTCTGCTCTCTCCTATCTTGTCCCTTTTGTCTTACTTCCCTCTATCACCTTTTCTAACCCTTTGAAGAAGTGAGGCTCAATAAATGCTAAAGAGGTAAGTATTAGCTCTCAGATGCAGTGAATAGATAGGAGAAAATAAACTGCAAAAAAGCTAAACAGAAGAAAGAAGAAGAGAAATGACAATTTAACATAAGCCAGTGACACTCCAGAGCCTGATCAACCCTGGCAGAGCCTCCTTGGATGAGGGTGTCTAGTGATAATGGCCGAAACACCCAATGAATCCAAGGTCCACTACTGATGATGTGTCCCAAATCTTAATATGATATGGATCAAATGTATTTAACAGTAATAGCAAGTGGAAAAACTTATTATAGTTCAAAAGGATAGATCAGATTTTAATCTTGGAGAAGTAAGTGGAGGTCAAAGTGCTTCTTTTTCAACAAAAGCAGCAGTGTACACACACACACACACACACACACACACACACACACACACACACACACACACACACACACGCACATAGCCATGAGCCCACTTCTGAGGACTGAGAGCAGTATCTTTTAAGAGAATCAGGATATCTGTACATGCATACAAATGCACAATGTGTCAGCTCCTTGTACCAGTAAATCCTCTCTGTCTGTCTTTACTCCCTGGTGACCCTATCTTGTCGCGCCTCACTTTTTTTTTTTTGACACATCAGATGAATAAGAGGGTGGAATGGGTGGGAGGGGGTGGAGGGAAGCCAATCATCCTATTGGGCGCCACGTTTCTCACTTGGTTAACACCTCGCTGGAGAAACAGGATGCCAGGCTTGGACATACCAAACACCCCCATCGCCCCATCCAGCTAAACACACAGTTAATGTATTTGCAACACCACTCAGTGTTTCACTTTCAGGTTCTTACCCCTTCTATACATGCTCCCAGACCTTTAATCTGTCTTACCTGAGGCGTAAACGCAGTAAACTGGCCAAACTTTGCAAATCATCTCCTGTATATTTAAATATCTTCTGTTTGGTTTTTCTCAGCTTTGGATTTGTAAGCTTACCATATTGATGCTCTCTGTATCTGTTCTTGGTGCTTACTTTACTTGTTGCTGAAAAGTCCCTGATAAAGAGACCTTTGAAGAATAAATCAGTTTGTCCAACTGGTCAACTTGGTGATTAGAAGTACTGAGAACACAGACATAAAATCTGGCGTTTCCCCCAGCAGTTTATTGGTTTCATAGTTTTATGCTAATTCCCTGGCATGAAATCAAGCTCTTTTACATAGCTGTGTATTATCATTGGTACCATATTAAAGGTGGGTATTGTAAATACCTGTGTTTAAAAATAACTTGAGTTAATTTTGGAAGTTTTAAACTATCAGGATTCACTATGACATCATGTTGATAACTTCTCTATATTCATTTGTTTAGATATCATCTGAAGTTAAAACAGGGCCAGGCTTCACCATTGCACAGGTTTGTACAAGAACATGGTTTAGTGAAACAGAAGTAACCCTTTAAGATCTAAGCCAACATCAGACTCTAACTCTAAAATATTGGATTAGGATGAACTAGGATTGGAGCCATCACAGAAAATCACTTGGGCCTCAGAAGGTTATTTTTACCATGGTGCACTGAGAAACGATGAAGCCTTTCTAGGAAAATGGGAATCTAAAAAGATAGGGCAAAAGTAAAAAAAACAAATGAAACAAAAAAACCCCCCAAAAAACATTGGGTACCCAATGGATTTACTTTGCCAAATGGATCATCACGGCCTTGCCATATTGGTCCATTTGATCAACCTTTGTTGTTATTATTTATTTTATTTTCAGTTGTTACAGACGGGACAGACATGACTGAGGGATAGGAAAGGGAGAAAGAAAGATGAAGGAAAAGAAAAACAGAAGGGGAGAGGGACAGTGAGAGAGGAAACTTAAAAAGAGAAACAGAGAAAAAAATCTCCTGGATCACCTGTTGAGAGAAAAAGAAGAGAAAATAAGCAAAAAAAAAAAACAGCAACATACTAAACACAACACCATCACGTTAATCTAGCTAAGTGTAAACAGCAGTAAATACTAGAGATGGACCGATCCGATATTACGTATCGGTATCGGTCCGATACTGACCTAAATTACTGGATCGGATATCGGAGAAAAATAAAAAATGTAATCCGATCCATTAAATATCACGAAAGCACCTCACAAAACTTGCAACACGCCGTAACTCACCTCAGCACGTTAGCACGTCGGAGCAGTATGCATCACGTGATAGAGCGGCTGTGGCATGCGGGACCTGTCGGTGGTCTGGATAGCATGTGGAGCTTCGCTAGCAACCCGGCATTTCATCTCCGACAAAGTTATCCCCGAGAGAAGTAAAGCAAGTGTGTAAGTCCATCTCTGAATGTTTGTAAAGCATTCCTGCGTTAAGCTTAACGAGCGACTGCCTCTCGCTCTCCTGCTGCTACTTCAATCATGAAACTGCTTAATGATCAGCTGATCGGCTTTTCTGTCGCGAGTCCGTGTCTCTAGTTTGCTTTTGGCCCACGTTGCACCAGAAAGAGGAAACCAGCGGCTGAACAACAGCAGCACGTTTAAGCTTGATCAGCTGTTGTTAGAATTTATTTAATATTACTTTCTACACCAGGATCTTTTTCTACGTAGCTGACGCTGGTAACTGTGCAGGGGCGGATCTAGCAAAGTTTAGCCAGGGGGGCCGATAGGGCATTAACTGGGAAAAGGGGGCACAAAGACATACTTTTCTTTCTTATTCTCATTTAAAATGTCGAGCTTTTAATAAATAATTATCTGACACCCAAAGTTTTAATTTGATGTAAAATGAATAGAAGTCCATTACTGTATATAGTGACTATTAAGTCTAATATATATACCCTAGTAAGCTATAGTACTTTTTACTTTGGGAAGGTACCATCTGTGCAGTCTGCAATTTTGTTGAAGAAAGATGTTGAATCTATTTAATATTTCTTGAAAAAGAATTGATTTCTGTGCATTTTTTTTCACACTGCATCAAATTAAGGTTGATTACGTTGATTAAGCATCATGAGGTGGAGCGTGAGGGGTGGTTCCCCATTTTTTATTTATTTATTTTTGTTGTTGCTGGGAGTTGGAACCCTATTAGTTAGGTTGCTTAATATTTATGCTAAGTACTCTTTAAAATACCAGAATAGGGAGGATGGTGCAGGTTTAAGTTTATTAGATTGATCAGTGTTGCTGAACTATGAAATATTTTTTTTTGCATACAGGTATAACAGAATAGCTTTAGTGTAGTTGTTGTTTTAAACTTGAGTATGAACTTATACAAAATGCAGCAAGATATTTAAAAAACAGTTTTGTTGATTAAAACACACTATATCGGATTCATATCGGTATCGGCAGATATCCAAATTTATGATATTGGTATCGGTATCGGACATAAAAAAGTGGTATCGTGCCATCTCTAGTAAATACTAAATATTGAATGTTGTTGTGTAGCAAGCAGGACCGACAGCGCACAATGTGCTTTGAGGTAGCAGCCAAGAAAGGTGTAGTTTATGTCTATGAACAGTGAACACCCGTGTGCACACCTGTGTGGATCAGCGCGCTTGTATTCAAATGGTTTCCACATGTAATGGTCTGCTAGAGGGTGTAGAGAGCCATAGCCCCGTCCCCCAGGGCATGAAGCAGGCATGGAGGAGATCCAGAGGCCCCAGAGTGCGAGAGCCCAAGGAGGACCACCGGAGGGGCATCCGTGCCACCCTCCTGGGAAAAGCTGAGGAGAGCCCCAGATGAGGGGTCACCCAGTAGCCACGGAGCAGAAGCCAAAGGGGGCTGCACTGGTGTGCCCACAGGCAGCCAGCTGTGCCAGAGTAAACCAAGCCGCAGGCCCAGAGGCCGGAGGCCCGAGGGCCCCTTAGAAGAAGAGGCCTGACCGAGCAACAGGCACCAGGCCCCGCTAAGTAGTCACCGGGAGTGAGCTGGTACATACCTGAGCGCCCAGCCCCGGACACCAAGAACCACCAACGCACCGACCCCCGAGGGCATCAGTTACCAGCAGGGAGTGTGGTGAGGGGAGATAGGCCTTGGAGGGCCTGGGAGTCCCCAGAGAGGTGGAGTCTAAGACCCGACCTGACATATAGACACAGACAAACAGGCACACACAGACACAAACATGCATTCCCACCCTCATGCACACATATACAAACACTCAGCACTCACCCAACGTAAAGATAGACATAAACGGACATGTACACACAATCACACTCCCCAAACATACTCTATACCCCGGGTCCAGGTACCCTCTCCCCCAGCGTGGGAAACGGCACCTAGACCCAGGAGATGTTACCCTTTCCCCCGGGGTGGACGCAAGCAGACCGCCCCAGGCTCCGCAGCAGCAGGGAGGCCCCGCATCCCTGATCCCAATCGGACGGCCAATACCTCCTCCCAGCCCCCCGCCCCGATGGCCAGCAGAGAACGGGGGTGTGTGTCCTGATGTCCAAATTCCAACACAAAGATTTGACATCTGGTTTAAAGTCAAACTCTTGAGTGGCTAGGCTTGTTTTAGTGGAAAAACATGCTCAATACTTAGATTTGGATTTGTACCTTGTGGCAAATAAAACTGCAACAACAAAGACATTACATTACACACATTAAAGAAATTAACCACAAGAAAGTCCCGCAGTAACATCACCAAAAGTCAAATACAACTATGTGCGCTCATCATATCATGTCATATCATATTATATATCTCCTGGATTTGTAGGATACTAATATTTACACTTTGTCTGATTTCCTTCTGTATCCATGTTGCCTGATCTGCTTCTTCTTTCTCAATCTATTTGTGGTTTATAACTAGGAAAAAGCTGAATAGATGTTTTGATATGAAATTATGAACACAGAACTGTATATAGTCTGTTACCATTATACTGACTTCATCCAGGTTTCTATTTATATTATTTTATGTTTTTGTGGATTCCTCTGTGTTTAATCCTTAGTTATTATTCATCTCTGGCTCTCTGTCACAACATATCTTTAGTTGGTCCAGAGGCCAAAGACAAAAGCTCAGTATCCTCAGAACAATGACTCCTTAGCATAAATACACACACCTCGACCTGCTTGTCTGCCTGCAGCTATTGTCTGGATCACAATACATTCTTCTTGTTCAGCCATATTTCAGTAAAATACGTCAGGCAGCTGTCCCTGTGCTCAGTGAAATATTGACTTTATCTCTTTTGGTATTTTGTAATAACACCCATGTGTGAGCGCCATTGTTGGGAAAGGCTCCATCACATACCTGCACATCAGCCTCTTTACTCTTGTACTGTAAATATGTTAACTCCTATCCTTCACTGTCCCATCAAATCCAAATTGGCAGCTGACACAACAGGCTGACTGTAAGGATTTCAAGTTCTTCCAAGACTGTAGCAAAAAATACCAGCCACTAACACAGTGGTTCCCAAACTTTTTTTGCTAGGCCCCCTTTGTTTTACAAATAAAATGTTTTTTCCTGTGTAATAATATTCAACATTGCATCAATATATTTTTCAAAAAATGCCTCTCTGTGCAAAATGGGTTCAAAAACATAAACAGCTGTGGGATCCTGTTTGTCTGTGATTTGAACCAGGGGAACAAATTACAGCAGGATCAGCCTGATGTTGTTTGTATCCCGCTGTAACTTTACTGTATAAAGAGCAAACATCTCCAAAATGTCAGGAGTAGTTAGTCATTACAAGTGTTTGTGAACTAAAAATCAAGAATGTGGGATTCTGTTTGTCCGTGATTTGGAGAGCCCAGTGCGTGCTCCAGATGCAAGGGAAACTAATTCTGTCGCAGAGACCTACCTCCGCACTTGTGCAGGTGAAGCCAAAGGGAAGATATGCTTCACCATATTTTCTAGTCTTTGGCTTGGAATGAAGTTGGTTTGGAAACATATGCTTCATCTCCTGCTTTGCGTTTGTGTGGGCGTCCTGTCAAAAACCTGTCCATTATGCTAGCAGTGTCCAAGCGTTCTTTTTTTTTTTTCTTTTCATACCGCGCCCCCGTAGGGGGCAGGCCCCACACTTTGGGAACCTCTGCACTAACAGATTGGTATAGTGGTTAAATCTTTTCATACTTAGATATTTGCTCCTGTTGTAAAGGAAATGTACATTATGAGATAAGTTCAGCCATTCTTTTACTTAGCTTAGTAGAATAGGGCTAGGATATGCTAAATGTTACTGTAAAAGAAATAAACTCGTGTTTATTGTTAACACAAATGACTCTTCTAAAATGTCATGTGTACAATGTTTCTTTTTAGGCTCCGCCTCCTCGGAAGGTTGAAGCATGGGAAACTGTAACCATATTTTGCTACTGAAACAAATCAATCAATATTCAAATTTGAGTTGTCTAACTGGAAGAAAGAACTTCTGAAGAAACATATATATATCTATATATAGATATAGATATATATTGCTAAATCCATCTTCATTCGTTTGGTCTGCTGGCTCTTTAAAATAATTATTGTGACAATGTAAATGTAACCTTTAGATGACTGCGATGTGGATCTGTCACTCTCAGTGATTCTTCAAATCATCTTTTAATTGAAGAGTAAACAGAAAAGTCATAGTAAACAAAGTTGTCGTATGTAATACTCAGTGGAACGGTTACATTATACAAACTGTAAAATGTTAAGCACGGTAATGATATTGGTTTGTTTTAGGGACTGCTTGTTTCAGCTGTAGCTAAAATATACTAATAACACTAAAAAACCTATGTAAGGATAATAACCCTATCCATAACTGTTTCACTGGTGACCGTATGGATATTAAGGGAATAATGACATTGCTTTGCATGGTGTCCCATAATGCCAATCCTTCCAACTTAGCTTTCCACACTGTGATTAAAGTTAAACACTCTGCAGAAGGTCTGAGGTAAAACTCCAAAAGTCCACCGTACAGCCTGGAATTGATACAGGAAGAACAGAAAAGGGAAAAGGAGGGAGGAGGAGAGGAAGGGCGGAGAGGAGGAGGGAGAAAATGGCACTTGATTGGTGACAAAAGATAACAAGAAGTGGCTGCAGGGAGCCTCCAGAACTCAGAGTGGTGTGAATAGACCCCATCTGGTTCCTTCACGAAATGCTGAGGAGACACGGATAATAGGACGTGCACACACTCTCTCTCTCCCTGATGTGTTCTGTCTCAATCTCTCTCTCACTGCTCTGCCTGACCAGTCCCGGGTGGCCTCATCGCCTGGTCCAGGATCCCCCAAAGAGCTCTCGCCCATCGTCTCTGAGCGTACACTTAAGCTAGACCAATTTAACGTGAGAAAACGTGAGGAGGGCGAGATGCACTGTCCATCTGTGGCTGGTAGTTGTGTGGGGGCGACCACAGAGGGGGCACATCCCCTCCCTTTGTTCATTTTTCTTTTCAGAGGCCTTGTTTAAAAAAAAAAAAAGTTTCAGGCAACTTTATAAACCAACTCATAAAACGGTTAAAATCTTCTGAATAAGTTTGAGCTCAACAGCAACTTCTAAATCACATTTCTGCTGCTCTTCTTTTACTGTTAATGTCAGCAGATACTGACTTAAAGTTGATTTCTATGGGTTTAATTTGCAGAAAAATTACCCTCCAGCACTAACAATTAAAACCCAAAGCAACCATTTTATAATGTTTTAGAAACACGAGTTACAAATAATATTTTAAAAACACATCATTAAGTAATTATTTAATGTAATTGTTAACCATAAATAAATATCAATGATCACTACCATTTATTAGCAATACTTTGTTACATAGTCTCACCTAATAAATTCATAAATAATAAATAACCTATGTTTGTCCTTCCCTAAAAGACCCTGTTATTGTACTGTTGCATTAAGGTACAGAATTGAAGTTAAAGGCTGATAAGTATGAAATTTAAAGGGTAGCTGTGCATTAGTTAGCGATTTTGTATCTCTTATGGTACAGATATACAATTATTATTTCTGTGTATACACAGAAAAATACACTGGTAACATTAATTGTCATATTTTCAACATTAAAGTAATTTATTAGTTACTGTAAAATGCTGAAAATATGCAAATGCACAAGTGCAAAAAAGAGAAAAGATTTAAACCTTTTATTTTTTTTTCATCTTGCCTTATTGTTGTATTAATTTGCTGCAACTAACCATATTAATCTGTTTAAGGCTAAGATTAGAGATACAGTTAGGTTTCAGTTATACATTTGATGAATAGGGACATTTTCAGAAACTTAAATTAAATCTGAGGCAATGTGGTATTACTGTTTTTTAAATTGTAAGTATTTCTATTTGACTTTCCCAAATTGGTCAAAGCTTTATAAAAAGGGGTTTTATTTGATTTACTAATGCGAACCCGAATGAAACCCCACTCTTAAACCTAAATAGGGCACTGATGCTGGATATAAGTGGGGGTATAAAGTATAGTTTTATATCATTCAGATTCCTAAACTGTGACATTTTAATTAATCGCTTTTTTGAAACAGCGGAATCTAATTTGAATGTCATCTTAATGATTATAGGAGCATTTCCTTTTTTCTTTGACTGTATACAAGGCTGTACATTTACATAAAAATCCAGAACAATGTAGACAAACCATAAACACCTGAGAAAGAAAGCAGGGGGCCTATGTTGAGACCCTTGAGGGAAATCAGACATTGGGTCCAACACTAACCCCTGCAATATGAATTCTGGCAAATACATTTGTGATAATAAGAGTAGCCTGCGTTCAAAGTATGAGACCTGAGTGTGTTTGCTTGATCCAGCTCTCCTATTGTGTCTTTGGATTCATGACAGCTGAATACCTAAGGGAGATGTATGAATATATAAAATACACTGGTGAGTGTTGCTGTCTCATTGAATATGCAGCCATCTGACACACACACACACACACACACACACACACACACACTGAAACACATGGTTTTGCTGCTGCTGCCTATAGATGTAGCGAGTGGGATTGCAGTGCTGTCCACTCACTGAGGCAAGGACACAAGGAAAATGTTTGTGTGCATGTGTGTGACTTTAGAAGCCACCATGTGAAGATTATTTAGTGGCCCCACCTCACCCCTCACCCTCCCTTTTTAAATAATTCAGGGCCTTCCCTCATCGGTCTCATTATAAATATTTCAGCCTCTGTGACAGGGAATGCTCGTCTAGTGCAACAACTGGGAGATATGTTCTCAAAGAGGATTGCTGTGTGCGTGCACGTGTGTCTGTGTTAGCAAGAGCGTGGCACAGAAACATGCATAGGCACAGAAACAACTTCTTGTTTGTGACTGTGAGCACCTGTATGTCTCCGCACTCATTTTACCTTCATTATTATATGTATCTACGTATAGATGTACAATGGCTGTGGAGGAGGAGAGGGAGCAAGCCATACATGCTCACAGGACACTGAAGGCCACTTTGCTCTTTTTCTGTTTGCTAATCAGCCCAGCTGCCAGAGGCTAAAAGCACCTGAGTGCTAATCCATGGCTCCATTTGCACACACGCACACAGATACACACACTTGCACACAAACAGTGACATTCATCTTCCCCCACAATCAGATCAGGCACTTTACAAAGAGAACAAGAGTAGTAGAATGATGCTACTTCTTCATTCATATTAAGCCTTATGGCACTGAACACATCAGTATCACGTGTATGGAGCCCGTCTTTTCTGTGTTCCTGTGGAAAGCAAAACTGGGGGTAAACTACAGCCTGCAGTCAGCTTATTATAAGGCCCAAAACATGTTTTATATTTCACAGCTTTAAACTGGTCCTTCCTGGTGCAAGCACAAGCAATCATGGTAATGCTGCTGGGTCCAGATGTCCAGCTCACCTAGAGCAAACATCAGTGTCCTGTGATCTCCTCTGTGTGCTTCAATTCAATTAAATACAATTTTATTCTAAGGAGCTTGGAAAGAAAAGCGTCTGGACTTCTTTAAGTTTCTTTAAGATGTTTCATCTGAGAAGCTCCTTTAGTTCTATGAGCAATTGGTGGAGAGTCCCAGAAGCCCTATTGAGAGTGTCCCAATAAGGTCGTGGACCTCCATTGTTCCTCTTCCTAATCACAAGAGCGAAGGTGTGAAAATGGGTGTGGGTCACAATCAGCCAAGTGAGTGTTAAGGCGTCTTGGAAGGATCTCAGAACTGGATTATAGATGGCAGGCAGTTGGTTTCATAAGCCAACACTCACATCCTGGGTGATTTTATCTCAGTAAGTCACACGATAGAGTGGGGCAAGGTCCCACAATGGGTTCACCTGGCTGATTGTGACCCACACCCGTTTTCACACCTTGGCTCCTGTGATTAGATGGAGAATTGATAGGGGCTCCATGACCTTACTGGATCACTCCTAATAGGGCTTAGAATATGGGACTCTCCACCAATCGCTCTGAGAACTGATGAAGCTTGGATGAAACGTCTTCAAGAAACTTAAAGAAGTCCAGACGCTTTTCTTTTCAAGCTCTTTAGACTACGATGACCTGGATGACTGAGAACCTTCACAGACAAATTCAGTTTTATATAAATGGCACCAAATCACAACAGGGGCCTCAAGGCACTTTATATTGTAATGTAAAGAGAAAAATCCAGAGAACAGGGGAGGGGAGGGTGAGGGACACAGGATAAAACACATGCTTTGGAAAAAACCCAGAGATTCATAATGCTAACAGTTAATAACGAAGGTGAAAAGAGCAGAGCGAAGAAGAAACAGTGCATCATGGGAAGCCCCCAGCAACCTAGGCTTATTGCAGCGTAACTAAGGGAGGGTTTAAGTTCATCTGATCCAGTAATAACTTAAAGCTTTATGAAAAAGGAAACTTTTATGCTTAGTCTTAAAAGTAAAGAGGGTGTCTGTCTTCCAAACTGAGACCTGGTTCCACAGAATAGGAGCGCGAAAGACTCGTTTACAGGTTCATCTCCTTAATTTAAAAGACCTTTTAGTTTCTTTTAATGCTTCAATTCGTGATGCAAGGGCTGCTTATTTTTCAAACCTAGTCTCTAGGAGCAGAGGTAACCTTAAGGTTCTATTTGACACAATTAGGGATATTGTTGCTCCGGCTTCTGCTGCTGTCCCAATTTCTTCGAATGAAGACTGTGAAAATTTTCTTTCCTTCTTTGTTGAAAGGTTAGCAATGTAAGGAGCAACATCTCTCCCTCCATGTACCATTTGCCTGCTCCGATTTTACTTAAGTCTGTCAGATTTGAAAGAGTTTCACCAGTGTCTTTACCTGAGTAGTTGAAGCTGGTCACTTCAATGAGATCATCCTCTTGCCCCCTTGATATTTTATTTGGGTCTTTACTTAAAAATGTTTTTGAATCTATTGGCCCTAGTGTTCTTAAAATTATTTTTAAAAACACTAGGGCTGATCGTGGCTCAAGAGTTGGGAGTTCGCCTTGTAATCAGAAGATTGCCGGTTCGAGCCCCGGCTTGGACAGTCTCGGTCATTGTGTCCTTGGGCAAGACACTTCACCCGTTGCCTACTGTTGGTGGTCAGAGGGCCCGGTGGCGCCAGTGTCCGGCAGCCTCGCCTCTGTCAGTGCGCCCCAGGGTGGCTGTGGCTACAATGTAGCTGCCATCACCAGTGTGTGAATGTGTGTGTGAATGGGTGGATGACTAGTAAAGCGCTATACAAATACAGGCCATTTACCATTTATTAATGCATCTCTACTCTCTGGTCAGGGCCCTGGTTACTGTAAAAGTGCTGTCATTCACCCACTTTTAAAAAAAACCTAAACTTAATCCTTCTTTGCTTTCCAGCTACAGACGCATCTCAAAATTGCCTTTTATTGCCAAGGTTTTAGAAAAGGTTCTGGCCAAGCAACTCACAGTTGTTCTAGATGAACATAACATTCTTGATAAATTTCAATCTGGCTTTCGTAAGGCTCACTCTACCGAAACTGCACTTCTTAGAGTGTCTAATGATGTTTTGATGAATTATGATGCTGGAGAGTGCACTGTTTTGATGTTGCTGGATCTGACCTCTGCTTTTGACACTGTTGGTCATCTTATTTTGTTAGATAGATCAAACCACTGGGTGGATGTATAGGGTACCGCATTGGAATGGTTTAAATCCTATTTGTCAAATCGATCTTTCTCTACCTCTAAGTTCAGATCCTCCGTCAGCTCTCTTGCCTATGGGGTGCCTCAGGGCTCTGTCTTGGGACCGTTATTGTTTTTGTTGTATTTACTCCCTCTTCTGCAACTTCTCTCTCGCTCTTTCTCTGATATTTCATGTCATTGTTATGCAGATGATATTCAGCTATATATCTCTTTTAGGCCACCTGATGTTTCTAAGCTCCAAATCCTGCAGTCCTGCTTAGATTCCGTTAGAGATTGGCTGGCTGGTAATTACCTTCAACTACATGCTGATAAAACAGAAGTCATTGTCTTTGCTCCTGAGAAATTTGTTCCCCTCGTGGTTAAAAATCTAGGCCCTCTTGCTTCTTATATTAAACCCTCCATTAGGAACCTTGGTGTTACATTTGACCCAGCTCTGATGCTGGACACATGTTACATCTTTGGTTCGCTCTTGTTTTTACCATTTAAGAAATATCGCTAAGCTGAGTCCCATTGTGTCACATTCCAAATTGGAAATGATTATTCATGCTTTTGTTTCATCTCGCTTAGACTATTGTAATTCCTTGTTTACTTGCTTAAGTAATGCCTCCCTGGAACGACTGCAGGGTGTTCAGAATGCTGCTGCTAGGCTTCTGACAAAGCATCACAAACACTCCCATGCCACGCCCCTGCTGATTCAGCTGCATTGGCTCCCTGTCAAGTTCAGGGTCCATTTTAAGATCATAATCATGACTTATAGGGCCCTGCACAGTGTAGCTCCAACTTACTTAAGTGATCTTCTCCTTTCTTATCACCCCAGCAGGTCCCTCAGGTCTTGTGACCAGGGGTTGCTGGTTGTCCAGCATACAAGGTGAAAAACAGAAGGTGAGAGAGCGTTTGTATCAGCGGCTCCCAGACTCTGGAACTCGCTCCCTTTGAGTTTGAGATCTGTGGACTCAGTTACGTCTTTTAAAAAGCAGTTAAAACCTCTGTTTAAACTCGCTTTTCGTTGATTTTGTTTTGTTTTAGATTTTAATTACGTTACTTACTTACTTTAAGTAGTAATTTAAGTAGTTTTAAGTTTAATTAGTACTTTGAAGTAAGCCAGCAGTCTGTATTGTGGTAATACTGTGCTATGAGGTCTTTAAGATAGAATAGAATAGAATAGAATTCAACTTTATTGTCATTGCACATGCACAGGTACAGGGCAACGAAATGCAGTTTGCATCCATCCAGAAGTGCTTTGATAAGATAAGATAAGCTGGGACCTGATTATTCAAAACCTTGTATGCAGTCAAAAGACAAAAGGCTTGATTTTTATTATTATAAATTGATAGAAAACCACTGCTGTAACATGCTAGGTTGGCTAGCGAAATAGTTGTTTACATGCATTTCACGTGAAGCCTGCATGAGCCAGAGCTAACTAGACATCATTATAAAGAAATATTTAGCACCGTATTTGGATTCAAATGACCTCTCCTGGTAGTACTAGTGTTAATAACGTCTGTGTCAGGTGTTGAGGAGCGAGGACACACTGATGAGAAGCGGGCTACTGGAACAAGAAGGCATAAGTGGACAAGGGATGAGAATAGGTAACTGTTGAAATGCCATTACGCATGTAATCCAGGAGAAAGGGACATTATATGAAACAGATGTGGAATCTCTGGATTACTGAACACCCAATGTCTGGAGTAACGCTGAAGCAACTAGTAACTCAGTATTTCAACATCTGGAAGAAGCAACTGCTATCACAATTAGAGATGGATGAGGTGCAACACAAATGCTACAGTAAGGGGAAGCCAGACCATACATGGAATGCCATAACCACACGCCTGACATAGTATACAGAAAGATCTGTGTCGGGTATGCCTTCGAAGTACCAAGGTCAAAATGGGATACGCCTGCCAGGGTAGTTGAGAATGACCAAGCTAAGATCCTGTGGGACTTCCAGATACAGACAAACAAACTATTGATGGCTAACCAACCGGACATAGTAATGGCGGACAAGCAAGCAGAAAGCAGGAAGACAGCTGTAGTGATAGATGTAGTGTTATGATATTTTGATACCACGGTAAGCATTTACGGGATATTGTTTTATACAGGAAAACTGTTACTCAATAAGGCTCATCTACTAGTTGTTTTTCTCTTTCTCTGTGACCCAAGAATTAATGTGTAGGACTCACAAGCTGGTACCCCAAGGTCGAAAACACCACAGAGATGAGACCACTTCCTTACTCCCATCCTCCCTTCCTTATCTCTTAGAAAAAGGCTCGTTAAAGGCTAGGTGGTTTGTCTCAGAATTCACTAATGAAAGAACTCTGTATTTTATGTCTAGGAGTGTATTTTGCTGGGATGATCATAAATTATAGCTGAACTGATAAACTACACAAGGGATACTTTGCTCAGAAGGCAGGAAGACGTTTCCTTATTTAGTCTGTACCGGTTTGAACTGGGAAAGCTGACACACGAACCTTTTTTTTCTCTATATAAACTGCTGTGTATCAAATAAACCTTTGAGTTGATTCTGGGAAAGCAATCTGAACAGTTTCTGTATCACTTTGTTCTCCTAGCTGCTCCCGATATCGTAACTAACCCCGCTGAACGGCATACCTGAGTGTTACTTTGAATAATTAGGAGTCTTATAAGGAAAGGACAAACTCTGCTTATCGCTCACGCCACGGAGGAAACCCGGGAAGGCAATTTCCTTCATGTAGGTATACCAAAGGATAGCAACATCAGGAATAAGGAGCATGAACAGCTCGAGAAATACCCAGGGCTGAGAGAGGAGCTAGAGAAGATATGGAAGATGAAGGTAAGTGGTCCCTCAGGGCAGTAACCCACAAACTAAGCGAGTGGCTACAGCATATCCCAGGAAGGACATCTGATATCTCTGTCACGAAGAGCATCCTAGGAAAAGCAAAGATGCTGGGCATTACCTTCAAGCTGACTTCATTACTACTTAATGTACTGAATGTGCTGTCATCTCTGAAAAGCACAGAGTTGCTCAATGGCTCCACGGTGCCAGGCAGTGGGGACAGGGCCCACTTGAGGACACTCAGGCCACCCTCATGAAATCTGCTTCTGATTGTTTGCTCAGAGACATTCACACTAGTGGCCTGCTTACAGTCTTTTTAGGGCTCTAGCAGTGCTCATCCTTTTCCTCCTTGCACAAAGAAATAAATATCAGTCCCGCTGGTGGGTTAAAGGCCTATTGTAGCCAACCTCTACATAAAGGAAGGGGAAAGAAAGGCTCTTGGGTCTTTTGTCATTCCTGGACTGTGCCATGCGCATTGAAGAGAAGTTTACTGGAAACCCACACACACAGACCAGTACCTCCTTTTTGACTCCCACCACCCTCTAGAACACAAACTTGTAGTAATCAGGACCTTACAACACCGGCAGAAAATGTTCCCTCTAAGCCAGAAAGGAAAAAGAAGGAACACACAATTAAAACATGCGGTTATCCTAATTGGGCTTTCATCAAGTCAGCAAAGAGGCACAGAAAAGAAGATCAGACACCAGTTAGGGAGGATCAGAAAGACAGACGCAGCAACATTACCATTCCCTATGTTGCCGGTTTCTGAGAAAAACTCAGGAGAGTTTTCTCCAAGCACGACATCCCAATGTACTTTAGATCCAGTCACAAACTCAGACAGAAACTGGTTCATCCCAAAGACAAAACTCCTGAACACAAACTTAGCAATGTGGTGTATGCTGTACAGTGTAGTGAGGAATGCTCAGACCTCTACATTAGAGAGACCAAACCGCCACTTCATAAACGCATGGCACAACATAGAAGAGCCACCTCCACGGGACAAGACTCGGCAGTCCATCTGCATCTAAGGGTCAAAGGTCACTCTTTCAAGGATGCCAATGTTCACATTTTGGACAGAGAAGACAGATGGTTTGAAAGAGGAGTAGAAGAGGCCATTTATGTCCACTGTGAGCGACCATCTTTGAACAGAGGCGGGGCTTACGGCTGTCTGCCATCTATAATCCAGTTTTGAGATCCTTCCCAGACGCCTTAACGTCCACTCACATTGTAGGCTATCTGACCTCAGGAAATCACATGATAGGGTGGTACCAGGTTTCACAATGAGCTCACCCGAAACCTTGGCTGATTGTGACCTACACCCGTTTTCACACCTTGTCTCGTGTGATAAGGTAGAGGATCATTAGGGTGTCCATTGTCCCTCTTGGGGGGATACTCCCCTAGGGTTTAAATCAGGGACTCTCCACCATTTGACCCTAGAACTAAAGGTTTTCGGATGAGAGGTGAAAAGTCTTCAAGCAACTTAAAGAAGTCCAGAGGCTTTTCTTTCCAAGCTCCTTAGACTACGATGACCTGGATGACTGAGAACCTTCACAGACACTTCTTGGGTCTCATTTCAGGGGCTCATAAGTATTTTTGTCACTGAACAGTGACAACATTTTCTCAACATGGACTTTCTGGTTTAGCAAAACTGTGTACCTACCCTTGTCTGCCAGAAGGATGATAATGTATTGACTATGTGGATGGCACAACACAGAAGAGCTAACCCGTCAGGCCAGGACTCCGAAGTCTGTATTATTTTGTTCATTCAATGATCTTGGTTCACACCAAGGATCTGGTCTCTCAACACAAACAGAGTAACATAGTGTACGCTGTTAAGTGCCAGGAGGACTGCCATGATTTATACATCGGGGAAACCAAACAACCTCTGGCTAAGAGGATGGCACAACACAGAAGAGTCAAGGAGGCCATTTACATGAAAAGGGAAAGACCATCTCTGAATCGAGGACGGGGCCTAAGGGTACATCTGTCACCATCTTACAATGCTGTGATTGCAGCCATTCCCCAACTCTCTGTGAATGGTACTCATTGGCCAATGATCAATGGTCTTTGATCAATGATCAGTGGTCTTTGGTTAGTGGTTGTGGATCAATGGACAGAAAAATTTGCATATTAATGATCAAGCATCTGACCTCCCAGCCCATTGTTCATTCGGTGGGCTAGTCTCAGTCATTATGCAAATGTCCTGTTTATAAGGTTGGGGAAACCTGCAGTCAGCTGAGACTGAAGAAGTCACCTGTGAAGGAAATTGCCGTCCCGGGTTTCCTCCGTGGCGTGAGCGATAAGCAGAGTTTTGTCCTTTCCTTCTAAGATTCCTAATTATTTAAAGTAACACTCAGGTATGCCATTCAGCGTGTTAGTACGAGCTCGGGAGCAGCTTGGGAGAACAAGAAAACAGAGACTGCTTTAGGTTGCCTTCCCAATCGACTCAAAGGTTTATTTGATACACAGCAGTTTATATAGAGAAAAAAAAGGTTCGTGTGTCAGCTTTCCCAATTCAAACCGGTACAGACCAAATAAGGAAAAATCTTCCTGCCTTGTGAGCAAAGAAGTATCCTGTGTGTAGTTTATCAGTTCAGCTATAATTTATGATCATCCCAGCAAAATACACTCCTAGACATAAAATACAGAGTTCTTTCATTAGTGAATTCTGAAACAAACCACCTAGCCTTTAACGAGCCTTTTTCTAAGAGATAAGGAAGGGAGGATGGGAGTAAGGAAGTGGTCTCATCTCTGTGGTGTTTTCGACCTTGGGGTACCAGCCTGTGAGTCTTACACCTTAATTCTTGGGTCAGAGAGAAAGAGAAAAACAACTAGTAGATGGACCTTATTGAGTAACAGTTTTCCTGTATAAAACAATCTTCTGTAAATGCTAACCGTGGTATCAAAATATCATAACAACCTGGATGACGAAATGTTTCTCACACTGAAAACGTCCAGATGAACAGAATGAACTGTTTGGGGTTAAGTATTGGTTACTACAATGCTAATGTGGAGCCTTCAGGTTGTGGAGAGGCAGTATATTGACTGGTAGTTCGATGCTGCTGTAAAATCCATCCATCCATCCATGTGGCCCACGCATGGGCCAGCACAAGGCCAGTTGCAGACACACTGGTGGTCCTGTGATGGCCCATGTGTGGATTACCTTTGGCAAACCTGATGTGGGCCACCAAAGGGCCGTCATTCTTTGCGGTATGTGGGGCATGTGTAAGTTGTGTGCAGCCACGGGCCAGTTGTAGACACACTGCTGGCGCAGAACAGTTTCAGCTCTGGCCATAGATATCAGCCTAATGTGTACCTTAATCAGGGCCAGAACATGCAAAACAGTGAAAAAGTAATATGACGAAACTCCGTTCAGACAGTGAATGGCCTGACTCTCATATAGTGCTTTTCTAGTCTCCCGTGCTCTATACAACATGCCACATTCAGCCAATCACACACTTTCCCTAAACTGAGTGCTTCCTAACTACATTCATACACATTCACACTCTTGACATGCAGACTAGAGGAGCCAGGGATCGAACCACTAACCTTCCGATCAGTAGGTACCTCCTGAGCCAACCCGTTCTCACTCCCAAAGCGTAACATTTTACGCTAGGTGACAAATCGTCACCATATTACGTTTTCGGCTACCCACCACGTTCCTAAATGACGACCTCGGAAAAAGAGGAAATATGAGAACCGTCTGGACTGAACCTACACATGTTCGCTCTTTTTCTTCAAATCGCTTAGAAACACGCTATTTAACATCATTAAAGTCCTGGTTAAGGTCAGGAATAAGGTTATGGTCAGGGCTAGGGATAAGGTTAGGTTTAGGGCTGGAATACAGGTCTGGAACGTCTACTACCGCGGGAGCGTCATTGCACTGGATTCCAGCCATAACCCGCCGCGTACCATAAGAACGCCGAAGGTCTCCTTTCGCGTTCCTCAGGAACGCCGCGGGACGTGACAAAACGTCCACATGTTACGCCTCGGGAGTGAGAACGCTCTGCCTGAGCTACAGTTTTGGATATAGTGTACAGTCACAAACCTGTCAAACCTGCATTTGAAACGTTGGCTATCATAGCAGTATAGTATTGCAACATGGCATTTGGGTCTTCTAACTAAAATAGGAAAATAGCAACATAAATAGTGCCATCATTGCCAGACATGGCCCACATCTGGTTGACATACACCCTGCCATGACACCGGTCAGTCAGCAGTGCAAGCTTGATGCCAGATCCAGGCCAGACCTGTTTTCTATGGTCCTGGGTCACAGACACCAAACCACAATCAGGCCAGACATGGCATGCCATCACATAGACAGTGCCATTTGTGCCAGGCCTGGCCCATATCTGGATGACATATGTCTTATCATCCCAGACGTCTGCCAGCAGTGCTGGCTTGATAACAGATCCGGGCCAGACCTCCTTGCTATGTGGGTATAGGGCAATAGGCAGGGCACACCCTGGGTAGGCGCCAGTCTCTCACAGGGCTATGGTTTTGTACCCTTGTGGGGATTCGTCATGTGCAGGTGTTACCCAGTGTGGATGAGTACCTGCTGTTACTCATCCATACTAACTTGCACTCATGTTCTGAGGCAAGATTGTGTAGTATGGGGAGACAAGCATGAGGAACCTTGCAGCTACACTGTCCAGCTGCTAACTCTATATCTAGATAAAGATACTGTATATAGATATAGGCATAGATATAGGTGTTTTTAGAATCATTCAAAAAGTGCAAAATTGCTACAAAGCATAAGTAATTTATATTTGGCAATATTGCTTGGCCATCTAAGGGCTGTAACTCTTAGAACATACTTCATAGGGAGAAGCTCATCGTGAGCTTTGAGTAAAAAACAGATCTTACTCGAAACACCTACGGAAAAATTTAAATAGGTGTCAGTCCTGGTAGCTATTCTGTGGAGTCACCCACAGTCAACGACCCTAACATGACATCACTGAGTAAAAAAGATTTTCATTCTTTAATTAAATTGGAAATAGTTGCATTCATTTTTATCTTAAAGATTCAAACTGATGTCCATGTTAGAAAGAGACAAAGAGACAGTGGTAGTGCCCCCACCCCCATCCGCTGCTTTACTCCCGCTCTCCTTTTATTTATTTTTATCATCTGTCTTTAAATGACACATGGTGCTTGCATGTGTGAGGGGCTCCATTTAAATAAGGAATGAGACAATAAAAGACAAGCATCTTCAGACATGAAGCAGTGAGGAAGTATCCCAGTCAGCTGAAGATGAGAGGTTTTTTTTCTTTTGCTCTTTTGTGTGTCTGCCTCGCATCACTAATAGTACTGTTTACCAGTACATAGTAGTGTGAAACAGCAGATGTCTAACAAGCATGAGACAAAACATACCTGGTAGACCACACGTCTAACTATCTGAGTTCAGTTCATAGTCTTGCATAGTTCAAGGGAAGGGACATCGTCTGACATTTCCACTGTTTGTCCCATAAAATAACAGATATTGGGGGTACTGCAGCTTTGGATATTGGATTTCTTTCTCTGCCCTGCTTTGGTGGACACTTCCTAATTGAAGTTATTATTGTGGGAAAAAAGGAACCTGGTAAGAAACACAGGAAATGTTACAATGCATTTAAGTGGGCCATGTTTGCAGAGTGAGAATCATCTGAATTATTCCCATCTCGTTTGTCTCACATTACAAGGAACTATTTTATGTTGTCATCCCCAGTTTTTTTTTCTGTGGATATTATCACTTTGGCAATTGTGTGAGCCACTGGAGTGAGTGATTGTTGAGTATGGCTCCTGGGTTTGTTGTTGGGGAAACAATGAATTTTATTTGATTTGATTTTTCTCCTTCAGAGAGACGCATCGAGAGGATTTTCCTCAGACCACAACTGCCCTCTGTCAGGCTCAGAGATGATATGCCCCCATGAAACAAACAAACAAACAGATCACTGCAAATGATCTTTGTGTGTGAGAAAAACACATGGCTGCACATGTTAGTGTGAGTGTCTTTTTTCCACATTGTTTGAGCCTTCTTATTTCTCTGCCTGTGCATGTGTGTGTGTGTGTGCATAAGGCTGGGGACAGATCTGTCCTCTAGCTGGCAGACACCCAGTACAGCAACAGCTGGGCCCCAGCCCGTAGACGCAGAAAGGCCCAAGCTGCAGGAGAGGTCACGGGGGCCCAAGATTTTCCCTTGGCCCCTCAAAGCACTTTTAATCTTTACTGTCAGCTGTTTCTAACACACACACACACACACACACACACACACACACACACACACACACACACACACACACACACACACACACACACACACTCTGATACATATCCATATTGATGAGCAAAAACATATTACTCGTATAAAACCCTTCATGTTGTCTTTAACACTGTTTGCATTTGATCGCCTGTATCACTGTCTGCTGTGCCTTCAAGGCTCCGCTCGCCTCGAACATGAAGAGGTCAAGTGGATCGTCGTGGGGCAAACATTTGTGTCAGTTATTGGGACATGTGGAACCACCAAGGGGTCATTTTGACTTCTTGTCATTTTAAAAATCCTCCCAGTCTGTTAAATTAAAACCCCATCATCTCATATCTCACGACTTATGGTGTGTAGGTGTGTAGGATCAAATGGAAAAAAATATTACCACCTTTACCTAAAACTGCTATACATTTACCATATACATTAATATAAAACCACTAATGCAGGCAGCCAGGTTGCCTAGCAACGATTGTTTACACTCATTGTTGTTTACTGTAACGTGAGCCAGAGCTAGCTAGATACGATTGATAAATAAATATGTAGGGAACTGTAGTTAGATAAAACATGAGCAATTACTGCCACTCTGACTCCACTCAAATGGGATTTTGAGTCGGGACAGAGTGGCATGAAGTGTGTGACCGAACGCGTGGAAAATGGGTTCCTTGCTAGTCTGAGCAGCCAGGAAGAACTAATCCGAGCAAATAAAGGGTGAAATCCAGAGCACAACAGCCAAACGGGTTCAGATCTGAGACTAAGGAGGTAAAACGCTGCAGGCTGAGGTGGAACAGCGTGAGGGACTGCAGGTTTGGTAATCGGAGGCAGATGTGGACTAAATGATAAACTCTGACTATTCTACTTTCTACAATAGTTATTTAAATTGTGACATCAGTTTTAAGATGTAGCCAATCAGTGTTTAGCCTGTTTCACAGTGAGTGCTCTGTTTTTATACTATAAGGCCAGCTCATCTGGATCCATACTGGATTTATTTTGGACCCATTTATGGAAGGTTATTTTGTCCCAGTATGATCTCATGCTTCCAAAACACCAAAGCCAAGTCTAGCTGACGGGCATATAGAAAACTCCATAAAGTCTTGCACATTAGTAATATGTTTACATTTTCTGATAAATCTTTACATGAACAATGTGGAAAGCTGACCTCATGAGTTAAATGTGAAACAGTTATTAGTAATTGAAATAAGATCTATATTCATCTATCAGTGAAGACGGATATTGGATCAAATTGAAAATTGAAGCAAACTGTTTTCTGTAAATCTCCTTTGCCAGAAATTCAATTCAAGGTCACCAGATCCAGTCCTAACTATATGATTTATCAAAAAAAAAAAGTTTAAAGCCTAATTTTAAAGTAGACAGGGTGTCTGTCTCTTTGCCTCCCATTCTACTTTTAAACACCCTCAGAGTAAAACAGCAGTCTAAGAGAGCGAAGTGGTCTAATGGGGTGATGAGGTACTATGAGCTCTTCAAGAGGGGGCCTGATTATTTAAGACCTTGTATGTGAGGAGCAGGATTTTGAATTCTGGATTTAACAGGAAGCCAAAACAGGAGAAATCTGCTCTCTTTCTAGTCCCTGTCAGGACTCTTGCTGCAGCATTTTGGATCAGCTGAAGGCTTTTCGGGGAGTTTTTAGGACTTCCTGATAATAATGAATTACAGTCGTCCAGCCTGGAAGTAATAAATGCATGAACTAGTTTTTCAGCGTCACTCTGAGACAGGATATTTCTAACTTTAGAGATGTTGCGCAAATGGAAGAAAGCAGTCTTACATATTTGTTTAATATGTGCGTTGAAGGACATGTCCTGGTCAAAAATGACTCCACGGTTCCTCACAGTGTTACTGGAGGCCAAGGTAATGCCATCCAGAGTAAGAATCTGGTTAGATACCATATTTCTAGGCTTTTCAGGGCCGAGTACAATAACCTCAGTTTGATCTGAATTAAGAAGCAGAAAGATAGCGGCCATCCAGGTCTTTATGTCTTTAAGACATTCCTGCAGTTTAACTCATTGGTGTGTGTTATCTGGCTTCATGGACAGATAGAGCTGGGTGTCATCTGCATAGCAGTGTAAATGTATGCTATGTCTTCTAATGATACTGCCTAAGGGAAGCATGTATAATGTAAACAGAATTCACAGAAATATTATTACATTCTCTATTCAAAAAAGAGTAAATTAATAATTAGGTTTAAGCATCAAATATAAAATTAGGATTCCATCTTTTAATCAAAATTCAGCTTGATAAATGATAATGAAAGAAGTAAACAATTATGTATATACATATTTTATTTATCTGAGGTATTGACAGAGATAGATGATTTTCAAGATAAATATCATGGTGACATATATCCACATCCACTGGATTCAGATGGTCTTACCTGATGCCACTGTAGTGTTTTTCTTTCTCTATTATTCACGCACATGCCCAAACCAGTGTAAATATACTGCTGATCAAACTAACACTTTTGGGGTTGATCAACTCTAAATGTATTTTTAAGGAAAATTGATATATGGTGGGTGAAATCATCACACACACGCACACAGTTATATCCTACACAAATATGACAACCCAATGTCACCTGGAGCTGTTATGCTTAGCTTTAGCCACAACAAAGAATAGTTGTATTGACTGTTCGCACACAAGGTGGAATCTCTCAATATGTCACAATCTACTTAGCTGTCCTGTATCTGCTTACAAACAGGCATTGATTGAATGATCCCAGTTTACCAAGACAAAATAGAGTAGTTCGTGCCATGAATGGCACCGAGGCATGGGCAAGAGAGAAAGACAAAGCAGTACTGTACATGCATCTTTATTAAGCATTCTGTGTTTCCTTGTGCAGTGGGGGATGGAGGACTGACAGACAACAGACAAGCAAGATAAGAAGAAAAAAAACAAACTGACGAATGCATTAATTTTCAGCTTTTAACATTTTCTTTATCTCAGATATTTCAGATAAAAACTCTGAACCTGCAGAGTCTGTCAAGTCTTCAAATGGGCAAAAATAGAAACAGAAGCCCTACAGAGAGAGAGAGTGTGTGTGTGTGTGTGTGTGTGTGTGTGTGTGTGTGTGTGTGCGCGCGCATGTGTGTGTGTGTGTGTGTGTGTGTGTGTGTGCGCGCAAGTGTGTGTGTGTGTGTTTGTGCGTGTGTGTGTGTGTGTGCGCGCATGTGTGTGTGTTTGTGCGTGTGTGTGTGTGTGTGTGTGTGTGTGTGTGTGCATGTGTGTGTGTGTGTGTGTGATTCCCAAAGGCCAGGATGGATAGCTTTAATTGTCACTGTGTGTCTCTCTGCTCATTCTTCCTTTTCCTTGAAACCAAATGAACTGCTAACATTTGTTTTGCAGAGGCGTGCTGTGAGTGGGGAAGTTGTAATTCACCAAAGGAATTGAAGAATGGCAGCAGAGTGCAGATAATAAAGCTGCAGGTGGAGTACTTTCAATCTAAGATAATTGTCATAATCAGCACTTGCAATTTGGAAGATAATAATAATAATAATAATAATAATAATAATAATAATAATAATAATAATAATAATAATAATAATGTGTATTGTGCTTGCCATTCTATTATTAATTGTGATTGTTTCCCCCCAGGTCATAGTTGTTGATGTAGACATAATAATGGTGACAACTTATTAACAGCTTTGGCAGTCAGTACGTATGAGGCAAGGTACAGCTTGCATGCATGCATCTGTGCATGTGTGTGTGAGCGTGCGTGTGCACACGTATGGAGATTGGGTGGGGAGGGGTGTGGGGGTCCCTAATTTGCACATATGGAAATGCTTTTTCTCACCGCGTCGCCTTCTCTGTTGCGGCCAGATGGAATTAGAGAGTGCTCAGAAGCCGTGAAGGCAAACACATCAAAAAAATAAAAAAAAAGGTAGGGGGGGCAAACAGAGGGAAGCAAGCAGGAAGAGCAAAGTTGGTCAAGACAAAGAAAGGACAAATTGCTGCTGCTTGTTTTCACCCTCCTCATCTTCTGTCTGCAAGAGCAAACTTGGAAAAGAGAAAAACAGAATTGTCCTTTCTGTTGAAAGCCGTTACAGATGCATACCTTGAGAAAATCTAAATGGAATCACTGAAGTGGGAATAAGCTCATATGTCTTTTTAAGTTCGGGGTTGGCCGGGGGCATTGTTATTTTTGTGTAACAAATAAGGTGCTCAATATTCTCTTGGCCCAAGACCAACTTTGAGCTTGAACTACATGTCTAATAACACAGTGGTAATTACACTGTGCACTGTTTTGGTCAATCAGAGAGTCCCAGAAATACTTCCAAGTCCCACTGAAGGGAAAATCCTGCTGTAAAAGGACCTTCATCTGAAGAAAGACACAAGTATATGTATGACATGTTTACTTTATTAGAATTTACTTTATTTTTTTATTGTAATTTACAGTCAAAGAATTAGCTAAAAGCAAACCAGGAGCCTCCACTGGTGGTGTACAGGATTGCTTTCACAGTGAGCTTTACAGGTGAAAGGCACTTGTGAGTTTTGTGAGAGCAAGAACCCTCTGGTGGTGGCTCAAGAGATCTCACATGGTGGAAGCTGTGTTTAAGTTCATGCAGCTGCAGTGGGTTACAGTAATGTGACCAGAGTCGTCGTTAACATGAGCAAACATTAGTTATTTAAAACGCGATGCTCACAAAGATGTCAGAGATTAACCTGCTGAATTTGAATCATAAAATCATGAATTAAATTGTTAACAGAGGATTTTTTTCAACATCCACACAAAGCTATTCATAGAGTATATGAGTGAAACACTTTTTACTATCATAATCCTGTTTTAACTGTTCAGTGTTGCAGTAGAAAAGAAGAATTTCTTGTTGCATCATCTTCCTAAATGAAATGACACAGAACAGCGATGTGTATTTATGTTCAGCCTCTCGTGGATTATGCATGAAGGTGTGCACGTGCTGGAGTGAATGTTTTATTTTTCAATGCGAGGCTGAATCAATGTGCTCCCTCTCTCTATTACAGGCTCTCTAGCCTTCTGCCTCCTTGTGGGGAGGAAAGTGTCTTCAGTCCAGCTCCATGCAGCTCCATTCACAAACTACCATCCGAGGATCCTCCTCAGGGAACAGGAACCTGTTTTGGAGTCTCAGTTAAGTAACATATTTTAGCCTCTTAACAGCCACCCAGACCTGTTTAGTGTCAGGAGGGGGGTCAGCTGTACCCCTTTCAACTGCATTTTCATCCACATCCACACCAAATAGAAATCTTAGAAGAACTGCATTTAAATAAACTTTACACAACAAGTAAGGAAATTTGTGTTTGATCAGTTATTGTACATTGTGTAAATGCCCAGCATGCTCTCATCCAGAGACATGAAATACTGCATGTACTGATACGACCTTTGGCACACCTCCATGCTCTGTCTTCAGCAATTTCTGAATTAGATAAGTGGCCCTCTATCAAAGCGTAAAGTCTTTTTCAGTTTTACTCATTGTTTTAAACTTCTCACCCACTGTTTGGATTCATCCAACAGAAACAACTTGGGTTTGGATTAGGCTGTGAAGCAGACTTTTAACTGACTGAAAAGTCTTCTTATAGACTGGTGACCTGGTTCCAGTGTACCAGTGCAAATCTTTTCCAAATTCAAGTTCAGTCCTAGTCCAAGTGGCTCCCACAGTGAAGTCCAGTCTGCATCTTACTCTGAACCTGTTGCCTATTCCACATTTTGCTCCACCCACCTCCTTCCTCCAAAACTTCAGGTAAAGTGTCCGTTTTATACCAAGTCTCAATTTTGTTTCTTTTCTCCTTTATCTAACCCCAAATGTAGTCTCTCATCCAGTCCCAGTCTTAACCACAGAGCTACATTAAGCTAAATCACAGCACCATACTTAGTTAAACTTTGGCTACAGCTCAGTTCTGTGATCAGTGACATAATCAGTAATCATTGTTAGTCTCAGCCTCTCAGTCTAGTCACCAGATTCATTTTAGCCCCAACACTCTAACCCAGATCTCAGCCTGAGCTCAGAGTTTAGCCCAAATGTTGTCTCCTTCTTATGCTGAATCCAAGTTCTTTGCGTCTGGCCCTATAGCTCCAGTACCAGTGTCAGCACAGCCACAGCTGCTTTGTATTTGCCCCTCTATTCTACCCCAGACTTCAATTCTTCTGCCAGGGTCATAATTAACATTTCAGCGAGTGGTGGAAAAGGCCTGAAAGCCCTCCTGCCTTCAAAAATGAAAAACGGCAACACTCAAGTGCTTCAATAAATTCAGATGGTCGGGGGTGGTAATTAAACATCTGATTAACACTTTCCTCCCAGATTTTCCAAAGTTTTAATGAGGGGGTGCCTGTGCAGATGCGTGTCTGTGTGTGCGTTGAGGGTTTTCGTAGTAGATCCATATGCTCGTGTTAACCTTTCATCTTCTGCTTCCTCGTCCATTCTGGCAGACTGCTTAACGCAAAAGAAAAACAGACCCTAATGTAATCTACAACAATGCATTGGACCAAAGTTTGGAATGAGACTACACTTTATATGAACTCTTGAATGTCTAAATGAATCCAGAGCTGCTTTCTGCTTGTATTTCCCTCTCAAATTACAGAGAGGAATACCTGTGCCAAAGCCTGTCAGGGAGCTTGTCTTCATGCTAATTTGCAGTTGTGGATATTATATTTCGACACTGCTATGATGGATAGTGGGGAGCCAAATATTGCAAGTATGAGTTGTGTGCTGTCTCAGCTAAAAGTGGGTGTCACTGCAATGTGTTGTGCTACATATGTAGAGAAATATGTTTTTGCTGAGTTGACCTTTTCAAGATGAATTTGGGGGCCACATAAACTTAAAATATATCGCTCTCACGTTGTTTTCTGCCAGTGGTTTGTTAATTACTTTTTAGAAAATGCTGTCTTTTTACGTTTTAGGTCTTATAGAGGTGAAGTTTTAGGCCATCTGTAACGTTTCTTCTACATGTTTTGTTTAAAACACTGCTGTTAAACAGCCAGGCAAACTTCACACGCCTTTTTATACCATCATACTTCTCTACTGGATCACTTAACATTGACTACTGTTGTGTAAAAGATGCACCCAAGACTTACACCATTCCACAAAGGTTGAAAGTTTTTTGTCTTCCTCCCCAAATCCCAAATTATTCACCTTATTGCATGTTTGTATCACTTTACTTATAAGAAATATAATCTTGTAAATTTTGGACTTTTTATATTTTAATTATTATTATTATTATTATTTTCTCTCTGCTTTGGCTATGCCAACAAGAGAACAAACAAAAAACCAAAGGAAGGAATGGTGAGGTAACAAGTCTTTGTAGCACCGCGGGGAGTTACCCCGAGCTCCCGCCTTTAATGAAGACTAATGAGAAATATCCCTCATTCTTCTGGGTCACCCACTAATGCCCTAATCACACTTCTCTTAGTTGCATTTTTATCTTTCTTTTCCAGTCAGTCAGACATAAAAGATAAGCGAGAGACACTGGTCAACCAAACGGAGGCAAAGACAAAAAAGGAAAAAGCCTGACGCGCCAATATTAAGAAAGAACTGAAAATGCAAATGAAGGAATTGAGTTGCATTAATTAAATTAGACGTATGTTTGGTAATCATAACTGGGTAAAAACTGCCAAATGAATGCTAATCACAATGTTATCTGGTCATTTTTGTCTTTGCTTTGCTTTTGTGAGAAGCAGGCAAAACCATTGTCTCCTGATTTCTTCATCTTTGCTCACCTCAGAGTTTTTCCCTGGTTGATGAGGAGTCACTGGCACCAGAGCCTTGCACCGCTCATCCTCCTCCAGCTGGCTTACCTGGAAGGTGGCATGTAAGGTTAATGGGAAATTGAGATGATAAAGTAATTAATGCGTTTGTCAGCAGTGTCTTTTTTCTTGCCTGCAGCCATCATGCAGTGTTGGGCCTTTTCTCTCCGCCTGTCTGGCTGCCCTGGTGCTGCTGAAGAGATGCTGCACTGATACCACTGTCTCACATCTGCAGTAAATCTATTGTTTTTCTTTCTTTCTTTGCATTGGCAGCATCACTTCACCTCTGATTAACTAGGGACAAAAGAAGGCTGCATCAATTCTCTGTACACGTGTGTTAACTCTGTGCTCGGAGTTTCTAAGAACCAACCAAATATCAGCACATCAGAATTTAACATTGCTGCTCCTGGAACAGCAGTAGATTATTGGTGCAGGAGACGGCTTACTGGAGAGAGATAATACAGTGGACACGGCCAACACACTAAATCTGGGAGCTGCTAAACTGTGTTACTTTGTCTCTTTCTCTGAACCAGCTGATGAACTGTTTGCTTCATGTGTATCATTATTAGATAGAAGAACATGTTTGACACTAAAATACAATGTTCATGTTTTTATTTTGAAATAAATCAAACTACTGACAGATTTTATTAGATCAAATTATGCTCACGTCTACATATTCTGTGTTTGAAACACACAAACATTGTTCTTAAAAAATATCACGTCTGCCCTCCCCTCCTTGTTTTTTATTTATCCCCAAAACAAATAAAAACTGTAAGTATGAATAAGATAAGATAACCTGTATTAGTCCCACAGGTGGGAAATTTGTTGGGTCACAGCAGAGAGTGGACAGTTCAAAGTCACAGCAAAAATAAAAGAAACAATAGAATAACATACTATATAAAAATAGAATAAAATACTATGTCGCATCGGAAAAATACACTTACTAGTATCGCACCATGTACTATATAGCATGAAATAATATACTATTTTAACAGGCCCTTGTTAACTGACAATTGTTATGACGTGGATGTGAACCTCCAACAAATTATTACTGTTCAATATTTCCTTTTAATTTGGTGAAATAACTGAAGTTACTAATAGACTGATACATTCAGAAAATAAAAATGAAAATGTGCTTCTACACCAGGGTCACTTCCATGCTTCACATATATATTATAAGCCAGCATGGAGGAAAGCGTAAGCAGCTGAGATAGAAACAGATTAATAGATGCACAAATATCCGTTCAGTATCATTTCCTCCTCCTCCTCCTTTTTTCAGTAGCAGCAATGAAAAAGGACCTCCCATGTTTGCAAGACAATGGGAAGAGCACAGATCTGGTCTGTTGCAGGATTTTCATCCAGCAGGTCCCGCATGGTGCAGATTAATTATAAATGAATGATATGGAGTAAAGCCTCGTGGCCTGAGGGAGACGCTCCCTTTCTCTGCCATGAAATATATATGTGGCTTAACTCCTTCATTAATAACATATTTATAAACAGATTATTGATTCTTCAAATGAACTAAACTTTATTCCACGTGGGTACAGACATTATCCTTAGAACATATTTAGAGAATTAATAGAGAATGTGTAATAGCTGTGAACAGCACACAGGAATTTCTGTATTCCTATGTTATTAATTATTTATTAATATTAATTGTTGCTAGTAATGTGTTAGTTACCTTCAACCCTGTGACTGTTCTTTAAGGAGTTAAATGTACATTCAACTATGCACCAGTGTTTGGTCAGTAGCTGACATTTTTTTTTTTTTACATTTAAGACGTCCAAATGTGTAAAATGTTTAATTAAAAAAAGCAATTTGTAGTGTAGTGTAAACATATCTTTCAGTGTACGGCATTAAACACAGCTACTGCAGCTACTGCAGCTACTGCAGCTACTGCAGCTACTGCAGCGCAGAGCTTGAGAGGGTTCTCATTTTGTCCTCTCGTTATTTTTGCTAAAAAAAAAAAAAAAGAAATCACAAACATCTTAAATCCAGCAACAATAAACATTGTTCTCTTATCCATATGAATTCTTCTAGACCCAGCTAAGTTCAGCTTTGGTTCCTGCTCCGAACAGACAGAGACCAACCTACATTTAACTACAGTATATTTAACTACAGTATATTTATTTCTTATTTTTATATCACATTTATTATTATTCTTAAACACATCTAGCCAGCTCTTAGTTATGCTATAGCAGGCTTCATGTCAACATGTGTGCAGTCATTGTTTTATCTAGGCTGTGGCTTTGTGTTAATTTCTATTTGGTCAAAATGACATGGACTATTTGGTGTTTCTAGTATTAAACGCCAAAAATAAAATCAATTTATAAAAAAACTTGATATAATGGGAAAAAAATGTGGTATCCTTTCTTCCTTCTTCCTTTTAAACGAAGGACAAAGATCCATCCCATCCCACTCAAGAAAAGCTTACCTGTAGGCTCATGTATTAGGCAAAAACACAAAAACATATGTGAAGAACAGTACAGCAAAAGCTAAATAAAAATGTTATTTAAATTCAGAGAAAGACATAAAGTTCAGACAAAAAGAGTTGAGCCAACCTTCCTTTCATATCAAACATCCTTGAAAGAGTAGCTGTCAAAGTGATTAGAACATGCTGTAGGTATTACAGGTACTGCACTGCAGTGGTTTGTATCATATCTATCTAATAGACTCCAGTTTGTGCATGTAAATGGAGAGTCCTCTTCACACACTGAGGTTAATTATGGAGTTCCACAGGGTTCAGTGCTAGGACCAATTCTGTTTACACTATACATGCTTCCCTTAGGCCTTCCCTTAAGTTCTTGCTCATCTTATTGTTGGACTTTGTCTGTATGATCCTTATGATCTTTACCTGACAATATAAAGTTCCTTGAGGCAACTGTTGTTGTGATTTGGCTCTATATAAATAAAACTGATAACATAAAGATCAGTTTGTCTATTCTAACTGGAACTGAAATGGCTACTCTGGAAACAGAAGCTGCCTGTGGCCCATTCTCTGCATTATTATTATTAGATGACCAGCTCTAATACTTGAGCTCATTCTATCCAGTAACACTACACGGAATTCTCAATACAGCACATTATGTTCATGAGGCGTGCAACACAATGAAAACCTTTCCGTTGTTACCTTTAAATCACTCTAGATGAAAGTTAGATGGTTGTAAATGGCATATGGTGGTTATTATTTAGTGTCACAGATTAAACTTCTGAGGGATCACTCATGTGGAGCTCAAAAAGTGTTGGCAGATGTTGAAGCATAAAAAAAGAGATGATGGCGACAGAGAGAAAAGCTTACAGAGAGGGTGAGAATCTCACAGGAAAGAAAGGGAAAGGGGCAAAAGTGATGATGAAGGACATAAAGCCTGAGGGAAAGTAAAGCCTGAGGGGGAAACTGTGGGCAAGAGACCCAGACAGACAAAGAGAAAGAGAGACAGTGAAAGATAAAGAGTTATGAAACAACCAGAAATGTTGGTCTGTGTCCCAGTGGAATGTGGGAGTCACTGGTGCAGTTCTACAGAACCTGTGCTTAGCAGCGTGTTTACATTAATGAGCTAAGAGCTGCTCCAAGTCTCTAAACATATTCATATTTCATCACTGTGGAGGACATTACATCAACTAACATTCATTTAGAACATTTGGGCTCATCTTAAATCAAGGCTGTAACCTAAATGTAGCCATGGTCCTGACTGCTCTCACTGTGCCTCTGTAGAGAGATTTATGTGAGCCGTACAACTACACAGACATACATTTAGCAGAGGTGGGAAATTATGAAATACAAATATGCTTTTACTGTACTTTAAGAGAATTTATTCTTTTCCTGGAAAAATTTTTTTACGCTAAAGAGTAAAATATGAAAGGTAATCCTGTTGGTGTATCTGTAACCACGGGTCATCGCATTAAAAGATAACCAAAGTGTTTGCTCATACGGGGTCATATGATTGTTGGGTTTTTCTCTGTATGTATTATTGTAGGATCTACCGTATGATATAAAGCACATTGAGGCGACTGTTGTTGTGATTTGGCGCTGTATAAATAAAACTGAAATGAATTGGAGGGGTTGCTGTTTTGTTCCAGCAGTTATATATGCTCAGGTATTTTTATCTTTCCCAAAAAATCCACTAACCCTAACCCACTACAACAGAGTGCATTGCAATGTGTTAATAAGAACCTATAACTAAAACATAGAATAACAAACAGAGAAAATTCAAATAAAGCAGGACTATAGCCTGAATTCTTCAAAGTGGTGAAACATTTTTCTTAACTAACTGAATCCTGATCTGTGTGTTGCTTCACTTGGAGGCAGTTAAAGTGACCAGGCGTCTGGCGGTCGGGAGGCAGTGTTTAGCACCATGTGAGAGGAACATCAAGGCCCTCAGCACTCCGTCTGTTGACCACTTGGCCATGAATCATTTTTTTTCCAAATCTGTCTCTATCACACCTCCCAGCAATGTGATACTATTATTTTTTTTATATTATATATTTTTTCAGACCTCTTTCTTTCTTGGTTTCATCAAAAAGGAACTTGCCTAATTTATGACAAATAAGAGGGTTGTGTTATTTCTTAATAAAAATATTTATGAATAATATCACCACACTGAATGCAAATCCTTGGAAACTTCAGTTAACTTTACTATAAGACAATGGATCAATAAAACCTTTAACCAGCACTACACACACACACACACACACACACACACACACACACACACACACACACACACACACACACACACTTGCAAACAAACCATGAGGAAACTAAGCATGTCCAGAGTTCATATAAATAAAGCAGCCAGAGAAGTTTCCCTTCTCTTTTTTACAGTTTGGCTAATCAACAAGTAGAACTCATTTCCAGCATTTATTTGAAGAGGCACTGGGAATGGTGGGCAGATGGCAAAGTCACCACAGATGCAATTAGAAGATATTTAGAGGTTGCCTAGTCAAACTACGGTGTGGCTCCAGACTTTTGTTTGCAGAGGAATGGGCCTTTGTAGCTCAACAGTTTCCATGATGTGTGCTAGTTCACACATCATGTACATGAAGTACAGGGTGGGCCATTTATATGGATACACTGTAATAACATGGGAATGGTTGGTGATGTTAAAGTCCTGTTTGTGGCACATTAGTATATGTGAGGGGGCAAACTCCTCAAGATGGGTGGTGACCATGGTGGCCATTTAGGAGTCGGCCATCTTGGATACAACTTTTGTTTTTTCAATAGGAAGAGGGCCATGTGACACATCAAACTTATTGGTAATGTCACAAGAACAACAATGGTGTGCTTGGTTTCAATATAACTTTATTCTTTCATGAGTTATTTACAAGTTTCTGACCACTTATAAAATGTGTTCAATGTGCAGCCCATTGTGTTGGATTGTCAATGCAACCCCCTTCTCCCACTCTTCACACACTGATAGCAACACTGCAGGAGAAATGCCAGCACAGGCATCCAGTATCCGTAGTTTCAGGTGCTGCACATCTCGTATCTTCACACCATAGACAATTGCCTTCAGATGACCCCAAAGATAAAAGTCTAAGGGGGTCAGATCGGGAGACCTTGTGGGCCATTCAACTGGCCCACGATGACCAATCCACTTTCCAGGAAACTGTTCATCTAGGAATGCTCGGACCTGGCACCCATAATGTGGTGGTGCACCATCTTGCTGGAAAAACTCAGGGAACGTGCCAGCTTCAGTGCATAAAGAGGGAAACACATCATGTAGCAATTTCAAATATCCAGTGGCCTTGAGGTTTCCATTGATGAAGAATGGACCCACTATGGCAGGGCGACCGAGGCTCAGGGGGTTGGGAAGCGTATCTCTAACCGGAAGGTCGCCGGTTCGATCCCTGGGCTCCCTGTCCTGGTCGTTGTGTCCTTGGGCAAGACACTTTACTCTACCGCCTGCTGGTTTTGGCCAGAGGGGCCGATGGCGCAATATGGCAGCCTCGCTTCTGTCAGTCTGCCCCAGGGCAGCTGTGGCTACAACCGTAGCTGCCTCCACCAGTGTGTGAATGCGAGAGTGAATGAATAGTGGCATTGTAAAGCGCTTTGGGTGCCTTGAAAAGCGCTATATAAATCCAATCCATTATTATTATTATTACTATCGTTGTACCCCATATACCACACCAAACCATCGCTTTTGTTGTTCCAACAGTCTTGGAGGGATCCATCCAATGTGGGTTAGTGTCAGACCAATAGCGATGGTTTTGTTTGTTAACTTCACCGTTCACATAAAAGTTTGCCTCATCACTGAACAAAATCTTCTGCGTGAACTGAGGGTCCTGTTCCAATTTTTGTTTTGCCCATTCTGCAAATTCTGTGCGCCGATCTGGGTCATCCTCGTTGAGATGCTGCAGTAGCTGGAGTTTGTAAGAGTGCCATTTGTGAGTAGCTAATATCCGCCGACGGGATGTTCGACTAATGCCACTCTCCAGTGACATGCGGCGAGTGCTACGCTGTGGGCTCTTGCTGAATGAAGCTAGGACAGCCACTGACGTTTCTTCATTAGTGACACTTTTCTTGCGTCCAAATCCAACACTGAACCAGTTTTACGAAATTTAGAAAGCAGTTTGGTAACTGTAGCACGGGAGATGGGTGGTCTCGTAGGGTGTCTTACATTGAAATCCCGGTTACTGCGTTCACCAGATATCAACAAAATTTGGATCCGCTCCTCACGTGTTAACCTCTTCGACATGTCAATGGCTGTGAACAAAGAGAAACTTGTAAATAACTCATGAAAGAATAAAGTTATATTGAAACCAAGCACACCATTGTTTTTCTTGTGACATTACCAATAAGTTTGATGTGTCACATGGCCCTCTTCCTGTTGAAAAAACAAAAGTTGTATCCAAGATGGCCGACTTCTAAATGGCCACCATGGTCACCACCCATCTTGAGGAGTTTGCCCCCTCACATATACTAATGTGCCACAAACAGGACTTTAATATCACCAACCATTCCCATTTTATTACGGTGTATCCATATAAATGGCCCACCCTGTAGTACTATGATAGCGCTTTAGCACAAAACACTGGCATTAATCTGGCTCAGAGAGAGTACTTTTTGCACAACTATGTTTGTTGGGGTGACTTGGTGGTGTAGCAGTTCGCACAGGATAAAGGGTTCCTGGTTTGAATCCTAACTGAGGTGTTTCTGTGTAAAAATTCCAGTTTCCTCCAGATATCTATGGGCTCAAATTGTGGTCATAAATATTTTGTACTTGTAAATCAGTTTTGTATGTGTAAAAATAATTTGTGTGTGCGTAAAAAAGATTTGTGTGTGGACTTAGCCAAAAAAATACGTGTGAAACTCTGCACTCAAGTTCCAAGTTCCAAGTACGAATTTTGACCCTGTTTTTCTTCCTTTCATCTGAATGGCCAATGTCATGTCAATCACAAATGACAGTCTTCACTAGTGGGGATAGTTACAAAGCTTTCTTCGTTATGAATGAGCATAAATGTTTTTATTGAATATTTGAGGAACCAGCAGAAAAACCAGAAACTCTTGTAGAGGACATAAAGTCAGGGATAGAAACGACAGGGAGCAGGTGCATCTAGTACAGGTAGAGCTGCAAAAACAGCAGCCAGTGCAACAAATTCTGGATCCTTGGCTTTTACTTAGCAGTTAGCATTAGCAGCACATGCTGCGTCCGATGTGAAAGGACCTCTATTGACATGACATTGGCCAATCAGATGAAAGGAAGAAAAACAGGGTCAAAATTCGTTCTTGTAACTTGAAACTTGAGTGCAGAGTTTCACACGTATTTTTTTGGCTAAGTCCACACAAAAAACTTTTTTACACACACACAAATTATTTTTACACATACAAATCCTGATTTACAAGTACAAAACTGATTTACAAGTACAAAATATTTATGGCCAAAATTTGAGCCCATAGATATCCCCCTTGACAACTGACTATGACTAGAGAAGGGCTTCATAAATGGCAGCCCATTTTACACTGAAAAACTACAGTCCTTTTCTCCCCAGTTACAGCATTTATTGTCCAGTGAGCTGGTTTTTTCAGATTTCAGATTTTTCTGATTGCATGTTTTCCTAGTAGTTCATAGCAGTCAACTCTACCATTGAATGTTATCCTTAGCAGGGCAGGATAGACTATACAGATGTCTGTAGTTTGAGTTTGTTTTTAATGCAAATGTATTGTTCCTGTATAAAACATATTGTGAGCTGATGCAAACTAATCAAAACCTTTGCTCATGGTTACAATTCTTGAACAGACAAAAGCTCTTGCTGCCTGCAGTAATTCAGTGGAGTGCAGTGTGAAATTACTGTGAAAGCTAAAGCCTAAAGATTGTCACCCCCACAAAGCTTTACCATTTGAAAATACATATTTCAGAGATATGAAATTGCCATCAGTAAAATCCTTGACCTTTCTGTTTCCATTATTGGTCAATGACACATTCTCAATCACGAGTATTTTTCCAATGAATGAAATCTGATATGTCAGAAAAAACATGAGCTTTTTGTCTTTGTCACCCAATCGATAAACTAGCAAAAAGTTTTCAAGTATAATTTTCTCTTGGCTGAAACTCAACATCCTGAAGGGTGTTCCAGATGGTGCAGAAAATCCTCCAGGCTTGTTTAAAGCATAATCAGGCCTTTCAGAAGTGTTAAGGACATGAAAGCCTTTAGGGACCACCAGCAAAGCTTTGTTATTTTAGTCATGTCATATGTCTGCCTCACTTTACAGGTCAAAAGAAAATCCAAAGGAAAATCTTGTTAGTAGACACCAGTCAAATCCAAACAATAAATGAGGGCAGGTGACATTTTGTCATCTACGTAGTGCTGAGGTCCCCTCAGGGGGCTAATGAGTGCCATCATTTTAGTGATCAATAAATCATGGCTTATTGATTTCTTGCCTGTCCCCTCCTAAGTTGGCTTCTGTTCAGGTGGGGAGGGTGGGGGTGTGGGGGGTGGCAGCATGGATGGAGAAGATTTGTTGGGGGGGCAAATACACGAGTAAAGAAAAAAGGGGGAAGGACAACCCATATCTCAGGGCAGATCTTTTTAACACTCTCTCTATTATATTTTTTTCAAACTAAGCACCAATCCATTTGTGTTCTTAAGATGAAACAAAAACTGTATTTTGGATGTTTTCATCTAAAGCATAAAAACAATAAATATATGAAAATGTCACAAGTGGGAGGCACCCAAGATGCAATGAGATCCAGTTTCTGAGACCACATTAACAGGTAGTCTTGACCAAAAATGACTCAGATCCACACTTTCTTTTCTTCAGTCTGTATCCAAATCTGTTCTAGGGCACACTGAGGAACTGTTCAATGCCCCAAAGTGCCTCTTATCAGCAAAAGACAACAACATTTGATTTACATTATGGTTTCATTTAATGCCGCGTGCATGTCCCATATATCGCTCTCATGTACAATGTGTATTGTATTGTGTATTGTACAATGTACAATACATAAAACCCTCAACAGAATGTTGATTTGAACAAGCAAACTGAACGTAAACAGTCTGATTACATTTTTAACATTAAGCTACCACATGACTCTTTCACAACAGCACTAAAACCCTTTTGCTCAAGTAGTAAGAATAAAAAAAAATAAAATCACAGACTGACTATTTCCTCTGGTCTAATCACTTGTTATTGTTATTGTTTTGGTGAATTTTATTTATTTATTTATTTATTTTTGTTGCTGTACCCGTGCTCCTATCATCAGTTAACTGGTAACTTTGTGAATGCTCTTTTTCTCTTTCATCCACTTTGGTGTTGATTCAAAGTGATGACACATTAAATTTCATGTGACACACAAGTACATGAGCCACATGAAAGGTATGTCAACAGCACAACGTTTCTAAGTTTGCAAGTTTTTAAAATAGTTTTTGTGTTTTTCCCCATTCTTTGTTATTTTATTGAAAATTTAGAGTCATATGTGGTTACATTTTGCACAGGGCCAGAACTGGCCAATAAACTGGGATTTTGAGCCATGACCTTAATTTGTGGATTTAAAAGGTTTGTTTTTGTTTTCTGACCTAGATTTGACTATTTGTGGTTTAGTCATGCTTAATTAGCTCCCATACAACATATTTAATGACAGCATTTTTATTCTTCATATATGATGGAGGAACTATTTCTTACAAAAATGGTATTACATCAAGTACGAACAGAAGCTGTACGGTCAGGCAGTGGCGTGTCTAGAAAATTTTTGTTGGGGGGGCCAGGTAGGGGCACAGATTTGGAGAAGGGTGGCAGATGTAATTGGCAGATAATGTTTAAAAAAAATTCTACCAACCATTAACCATAATTCAATAATCCTATAAACCTAATAACCGAATGCGCTTTTAACTCTTATTAGAATGAGATTTTAACCACTACGGTGCAAAGTTTTTAGATACTGCGTTGATAAAGTACAAGAGATACAATCAGTGCTTTGTCAGTGTTTACTCAGCATTCAAGGACAGCAATATTTGCATAGTATTTTTACTGACATATAGTGCACATATGTTTTGGGCAAAAACATTTTTGAATAATAAAATACAAACATTTGTAACAAACAATTGACAAATTAGCCAATGCAAAACTTTATCTGCCTGTTAAAAAAAGAAGATAATCTTCTCACAAACTGGTGTTTGATTTTGAAACAGGAAAAACGTGGGGAAACAACTGAAAAGACTAACATTTGAATAAAACCTGAAAGCAAGTAAATACTTTCTATGCTGCCTTATGGTAAACTTTGGTAATATTGATCAAGAACAACACTGGCTGATGATGAAATACAGTCAGCTGGCATGGTGACACTGCCAGTATAACCTGCAGGGCTGGACTGGGACAGAAAATCGGGCATTTTGACTAGAGACCGGCCCACCAGGTATTAAAGCCATAAAGACTTTGACTGAAAACAAACCCTGTGGTGACAGTGATGTACAGTCTTGTTGGTATATGTATGATTTCTATACATTTTACGTCAGATAAAAACTTTGGTTGTACGATTTAGATAATTATTTAATAAAAGCGAGGTATTTTAAATGAGAATAAGAAAGAAAAGTATTTCTTTGTGCCCCCCCCCTCTCCCTGTTAATGCCCTACCTGGCCCCCTGGCAAAACTTTCCTAGATCCGCCCCTGCACAGTTACCAGCTGTCAGCTACTTAGAAAAGGATCCTGGTGTTATTAGTCTCTCAGAAACAGTTCATAACTTCAACTCATCCATGTCACCTAAAAGGTAAACCTGTTTCTCCATCACCTGTTCAGCTCTGATGGTTCAGTAAGGACATCTCCTGGTTTCATCTTCATGTTTCCCTCTCACCACATATCCAAACAGACATCATGACCAGCAGCTTTACAGCTGTGGCTCCAGCAAACATCAGCTGATACTAGAAAGTAATATTAAATAAATTCTAACAACAGCTGATCAAGCTGAAACGTGCTGCTGTTGTTTAGCGCGACATCTGCTGGTTTCCTCTTTCTGGCACAAAGTGGGTGATAAATAAACAAGAGAGAAAAGCCGATCAGCTGATCATTGATCAGTTTCATGATTGAAGCAGCAACAGGAGAGGGAGGGGGAGAGAATGAAAGAAGAAGAGGCAGCTGTGCAGCGTAACGACAGAATAAATCCAGCTTTGTGTCTTTTTTTCATTATAGCGAAAGTCCGGGACAAACTGCGTCTCTTCTCAGCTCAATACGAAACGTGTAATATTTTCTCTGAATGAGGGACCATTCCATTTTTTTAAGGAGCCGTTGGCAACTCTACTAACTAACCTTATGAATAAAATAAAGTTCACTATCAGTAACATCATAGCACCCACCCAGCTGTATATAAACTCTGTCAAGCTGGCTAGAACACAGTACGAGTTATTGTAACTGACAGTAAAAAGTCAGCACAACGAAAATAAACTCCACCTAAACTTAGTTTATATCTGACCCAGATAGACTGCAGGTCATAACTTCTTACCTGAAGTTCAGTTCACCTGACACTCGGACTGGCGGCTGCCTCGGGGCTCTCCTCCTGCCTCCCCTTCCCTCATCCACCTGCTGGCCTCTGTGGATGCCCCGCCATAGCCACCACCAAACAACTGAGTTATTTTTACACATCGACCTGCATCTGGCCAATCCACCACCTCTCATTGTTCATGCCATTACAAAAAAAAATAAAAAATAAGTCACAGGCCATATGCCCGATGGCCAGTCCAGCTATGTTAACCTGCAACTCCATACAGCAATGTTACGACTTAGATTATATCTTATAACTCATAACTCTTATGTTAGCTGCCCTCAGTAGCATACTGTCTGAAATATTCCACGGCTGCAATAATTCTTTAAGTGTTATTTTTTCCTTGGTATTCTAATTTCACCGAAGTTTACTAAACTCAACAAACTTAATATTACTTACCGGGACATTTATTCTGTCCTCATTTTCTTTCACCGAAAAATTGTTTCCTGCGGTGCCGTCTTTCTGCTTGGCTCTCCTACCTTTGCTAACGTGATGCACATAGCGCAGAAGCCGGTGCTGCATTCACTTACACTCGGATATCTGAGCTTCACCGTGAAAACATAATCGGACATTTGATATTTGATTGAATTTTATTGTTTTGCCTTTGGGGTGGCACCTGGGGTGGCCAGTCTGGTTGGGGGGGTGGCCTGTGCCCCCCCAGGCCACCCCGCTGGACACGCCACTGCGGTCAGGAGGACCTTACGACTCGAGCAAGTCTCTGCTATATTCAAAACAGTAAAAGGAAACAGACAAAGCACAAATATTTGTAGTAAGATTTAAACCTAAGGTCTGCAGAATCCTGAAATGAATGCTGGACAAAGTTTGTGGGTTGAAGAGAAAGAGTGACTAAGCAGCTGCACCCAGAGGATACTTTCACTCACATTTGTTATAACTGAGTGGGCTTCTAGCACAGTGGCACTCAGCTTCACTTCTCTTACGAAAACCTGTATACAGGAGGGGTGGGAACTTGTTTTTTTTCTCTCCAACTGATAATGTGGATTGACTGATTAAGCCAATGCGACCAGAGTCTGATCAAATTACTGACAGTATTGTATATTCTTATTAAAGAATCAATTTACAGCTCATAAATTGGATTGGATTTTTTCCCACTGTTTGTTTCATTATTATTTTATGGTCTTTTCTTAAGAAGTGGAGAGGAAAAATAACGTCCTTAGATAGCTAGCGAAGATGAGCAATCGCCTACTTGGGGAAAGCTGCTGTTGTGTAGCTAATCCATCGTGTGAATGAATTCACAGCTCTGACTAAAGAAATCATTCCATTCATGCTAAATATGAATTAAAAGTGAGTTCAGTCGTTTTGACTGTACTGAACAGAAGGTTAGCTGAAGCTGAGGTACTGAGACATTTTTATCTGAGTGATGGAAAGCTCACCTGGTGTGCCCAGTAACCAACTAACATTCACAACCTGCCTACAATATCAGCTCCAGTATCAGCTGATATCTCAGTCTGTGGTAACACAGCTGGTGTTCACAGGTTTAATGTGTTTTACATATAGAACTATAGTCGTAACTGTAATCATGTAAAACTTCACATGAGGCTTATGCAGATTACACAAACAAGACCACACAAAGCAAAGTCTCTGATTACACTTTTTTTAACATGCTAGTTTTTTAGTCTTCTGGGACGGTCTGAAGATTTCCTACTGATAAAGCTGCTGGGGACGATTGTGAGTTGTGGTTGATCACTGTGACCAGCTTCAGCCCCCTGATGTTTCTGACATGTCTGCCTCAAAATGCAGCGTGGATTTCTTTCCTTTTCCTTTATAAATAAACTAAGTTAACTGGAACTGAGCTAGCCAGGATTGTAAACTTCTGTTTTAAGATGTGGTTGTTCATATATTGTCTCCCTTACGAACAATTTGTGTGTTGAGTTGTTTTTAATGGTCTTACTGAATGTTATTTAATGATCTGTTGAAAAACCCAGGGGTATGTTGCGCATGAATCCTTTGTAGGGGTTGATCTGAGTGTCTAACCTGATTCCTAAATATAGGTCAAACCGTTACATAAATAAATGGTGCCCAACTTTTAAAGAACTCACACTGAGAAAAAACTAAAGAAACATAAAAAACCTAAACTTGGAACACAAGGAGCCCACCTGAAAACTGAAAAACAAGCAAACAAACCAAAAACCAATGCATTGGAAGATAAATTCAATATACAGGCTTAATAGACAAATAATGCACAAACAGTACTAATCCAAGCTGCAAACCTTGCATATGGACAACATCAGCATCAGAAGAGCGACAACAAAGGTGTCAAAATGGAACAGATTATTATCTTCTGAACATTGTCTATGGATGCTGACCTGGGTCAACCAGTCATTCCACTGTGTTCCTCCCCACGCCTTTCACATAATGGAGTCATCAGAAGACATTGGTGTAGCAGAGTGCTATGGCCTTGGCCGTAATGTGTTTTGGTGGCTGTTTCCTGTTCTGTCTGTGTCTTTAGGTCTCTGCAGGTCCCTGACTGGATTAGCTGACGGCTGCTGATTGGTCCCCTGATCATGTGGTTGCTTTCAAAATCTGTCACTAGCAGTTGTCCCGGGCAGCAACTGACAGCAGCAGCAGACCTGACCCTGGCCTCCAAACTCTGTGGTATTTGTGATTCTCGTGACTTACTTAGCTTGTATATAGTATGTAAATTAGCCTTCACTTGTAAATAGTCACTGAAGCCGAAGGGGTGAACTGCCCTGTTGTTTCCTCCTGTTTATTCAGTTAGGGAGTTAGGCGTAGCATTTGTCTTTTGTTTGTTCTTTTCATCACATAGGGTTTAGGTAGCACCTCCTTGACTGATTAAGCTGGTTTTGTTTGTTATTTTGGCCTTTGTTCATCCCGGAGTCACACTTCAGTTTAGACAATAAACCACTGTTTCACTAAGAAATCGTTTTTCCCCTGTGTATGGGGACCAGGGCGGGGTCACTTCCTTTTTTTTAACTCTTATGTTGCGTACCGGTACCCCTAGATTGGGGCGTAACAAGAGGGACTCACTAAGTCTTTGGAAGAAAACATTCAAATGCCGTTGGATGAACAAATAAAACACAAAATTAAACTATGGTAAGAACTTTATTAGAAGATGCCACTACAACCTTTGAACAAGGTTTACAGCAGGCTTTGGATGAACAAATTACATAAATCAGGAATCAGTTTCCTGGGAATCTCAACTGGAGACTGGAGTGGACTGGAGAGCAGATACAGAGGTGCTAAAGAACATCAAGGAATGCTTATCACCAGTCCAACACACATTTGATGATCCGTAAAGTAATGTTTGCAAAATGACTCATGAAATGCTGATAATAAAACAAACCTTAAAACAAACCCTTAATATGTCCGTGCTGACATCTGCCCCTGATCAGGCTGCTCCAACCAAAGACGCTCTGGGAAATAGTCAGAGAGGACATCTAGAGTCAACTGTGACATTGAGGGTGGTCTTTTGGTGGAGTTCCCATGATTCCATAGTCCTACTGGTTAGCAGAGGACAGCCAACTCTCAAATGTTAACCTGTGAACCTGTTAAGCTACAGTTTTCAATATATTGATGTCTTTAGGATGAATTGGAACCCCTTTGCAAGAGCTTGGTTCGCATTGCCGGCAATAAGTCGGACTCGTTCCTGGTGGGTGATGGGCTCCGCCAGGGCTGCCCTTTGTCTCCGGTTCTGTTCATAATTTTTATGGACAGGATTTCTAGGCGCAGCCAAGTGGCGGAGGGCTTTCGCTTTGGTGGCCTCAGAATCTCATCTCTGATTTTTGCAGATGATGTGGTTCTGTTGGCTTCATCGGGTGAAGGCCTCCAGCTCGCACTGGAACGGTTCGCAGCCGAGTGTGAAGCAGCGGGAATGAGGATCAGCACCTCCAAATCTGAGGCCATGGTTCTCAGCCGGAAAAGGGTGGAGTGCCCACTCCGGGTCGGGGATGAGTTCCTGCCACAAGTGGAGGAGTTCAAGTATCTCGGGGTCTTGTTCCCGAGTGATGGGAGAAGGGAGCCGGAGATCGACAGACAGATTGGGGCTGCAGCTGCAGTAATGCGGACGCTGCACCGGTCCGTCGTGGTGAAGAGGGAGCTGAGTGTAAAAGCAAAGCTCTCAATTTACCGGTCGATCTACGTCCCTACCCTCACCTATGGCCACGAGCTGTGGGTAGTGACCGAAAGAACGAGATCGCGGATACAAGCGGCAGAAATGAGCTTCCTCCGAAGGGTGGCTGGCCTCTCCCTTAGAGATAGGGTGAGAAGTTCGGCCATCCGGGAGGGGCTCAGAGTAGAGCAGCTGCTGCTCCACATCGAAAGGAGCCAGCTGAGGTGGTTCGGGCATCTGACAAGGATGCCTCCTGGGCGCCTCCTGGGTGAGGTGTTCCAGGCATGTCCCACCGGGAGGAGGCCCCGGGGCAGACCCAGGACACGCTGGAGAGATTATATCTCTCGGCTGGCCTGGGAACGCCTTGGTATTCCCCCGGCCAGCCGAGAGATATAAGCTGGAGGAGGTGGCTGGGGAGAGAGAGGTCTGGGCCTCTTTGCTTAGGCTGCTGCCCCCGCGACCCGGCCCCGGACAAAGCGGATGAAGATGGATGGATGGATGGATGGAACCCCTTTTATTCCTAGACATTTCCTGGCTTTGCATCCTCTGTCTAATGAAGAAATAATGGCAACTTTGCGCTTGTTATACCTGGTGGATGTGGTGTGAGGAAATACACAAAGTTGGTCAGACTTTAAGGAAAAAAAATCTGTGCTGCCTTCTTCTCTGAGAACTATGAGGAAGAACTGGTGGAAAGAGTGAGGAAAAGGCCTTTTCCTTATATGTACCATTCATTATGCCTAACATGGAGACCAGATATTGATGAACCGTCAATACTCAAATGCTTCCGAAAAGCATTAATCCTGGTATGGCAAGTCTCCTTTCTGGCATAGTAACACCAGTGAATGAGCTGGTTAGGTTGGGACAACAGCTGGAAAAGGATCAAACAAACCAGGCTAAATATGGTCTTAGAAACAAAACAAGTTGTCAGACATAAAAACAAAGAGAAGGTGAACTCAGCAGCTGGCCCCATATTTGTGTCCCATTCATAATCAGTGTAAGAAAGAAAACCTCCCAGTTCTTCCAATTCTCAGTGATCCACCGACCATATGTCCCTCACATAACACCCTGACTGACTTACCACATTTGGATTTTAATGTGACATCTCATTCTTTGGTCCAAGGATAGATGTTCCACAACTCTGTAACTGTTAGACACTTAGGACTTAGAAAACTAGGACTGGAAAAGCTGTAGTGGATACTAGTTCAACATGTGCTCTACTCAGTGAACCTGTGTGGAACACTACTAAGACTCTGGGTGACAAACTAATACCATGGAATGGAAAGCCTTTATATTTGGCTGATGAACAACCTAGAAAGCCCTTGGGTTTGACCAGATAAAATATTGTTTCCTCTTGGCTGATACGATTGCTTTCTTCTTGGCAGAAGCTCCTTTCACCACTACACTTCCCCCTTAAAATACCTGCAAGTGAAGATTTGGACTTAGTTCAGAGTGTCATTCAGGCATGTCATCTTTAGGAATATAGAAGCCACAGTTAGAAAATCTTTTGCTCAGTAATTCGGATGTTGGCACTTCAAAAGTTGATACATACATGATTACTGAAGCATGACAACTACCTAACCAATCTGATATCCATCTGACAGAAACATATTGGGTTGCCCTGACTAAGCTAAAGGTGATGAAGGAGCTCATTAAGGACATGTTACGGGATGATGTCATTGAGGCCATTATCCCTCAAGGACTGACTCACCAAGTCACTGGTGTTGGGTCACCCAGACTTCAATGCACCATTTGTGGTGTATACAGATGCCAGGGAGGGTGGCTTGGGGCCATCCTAGTGCAGAGAAGAGACCTTGGGGATGAGAAAGTCCTGGCCTTTGCCAGCTGTAGCCTGAATCCATTGGAAAGGAATTATCCAGTCACAGAGTTAGAATGTTTGACTGTGGTGTGGGTTGTGGAAAAGTGCAGGATTGACTCACTTGAAGGTCACTTATTTACAGTGGTAACCGATCATGCCTCTCTGTTGTGGGTGTTAACAACCACCAAGCCTAGCACCCGACTCATCCGGTGGGCACTTCGGCTTCAGGATTTCACACTCATTATAGAATATAGGAATGTCAAATAAAAAACTCTGCCTAAATCTCTCTCTCAAAAGATGTTCAAGAATCTGTGCCAGAAGGTGCACACCTATATATGCCCTCCAAAGACCTACCTATCACGATTGAGGCAGTATGAGAGGCACAGCAGAAAGACACAGAATGCCAGACCCTGTGCCAAAAATCATAGAAACAGGAAAACACAATATCAGTCCTACTACATCATTCAAAATCATGGAGGACCTAATTTACCATGTTGTCAAACTACCTTACAAGACCCCATACCAACTGTAGTTATTGGAATATTTCCACCATCATCCCCTCTCTTGGCATCTGGGAAGACACAAAACATACAGACAACTGCAGAACTATTGGCCAAAACTAAGCAGGGACGTTCAGGAACATGTGAAGAACTGTCATGTTATCCAAATGTATAGACCTGAAACTGACAGGTAGTCTACAACAAACTGTAGCCCAACAGCTATGGGAAATGATAGGAGTGGATGTGATGGGTCCATTCCCTAGAAACATCAACCAAAATGTATATCTGCTGGTCTGTGTTGACTATTTCTCACAGTGGGTGGAATTGTTCCTTCTAAGAAAAGCCACAGCAGATTCTGGTGAGAGAGATATGACTCACTGGGCTTGCCTGATTACATTCTGTCCAAGCGTGGAACTCAGTTTGTTCCCTCAGTCTTCCAGACCGTTACAAACCTGGAAAGTGGGCCACAAATTAATGCCTGTGTGTCATTCTCAGACCAACCTCACAGAAAGAGTCAATCGTACTTTAAAAACCATAAACGCCTCCGACGTTGGAACCAGACATGAACAGCGTTAGGAATATATTCCAGGGTTCCAGGTTGTTCTAAATCAGATGTCCAGAAATCCACCGGGGTTTCCTCTGCAGAGCTGAACCTTCAACGCCCTCTAAGACGCCCCTTGGATCTGCTGTTACAACTTCAGGATGTTACACCAGGCAAATGCCAAGATCTCACAGCTGGAAGATCTGTGTGACCTTGTCTCAAAAAAACTGAACTCTGCACATCGCTGACTAAAACGTAACTATGTCAAAGGCGGGTTTGATATGGACTACCAAGAACAAGACAGAGTTTGGGTATGAGCTCGTCCCCTCTCCAAAGCAACAAAGTTTTTCACTGCCAAGCTGGCTCCCAAATGGCAAAGACCATACCAGGTGGTGCAAGAGGTTGGTCCAGTTAACCGCTATGAATTAACCATGGCATGAATTATAAAATAATTATAAAACATCCATTGAAAATGTAAAAAGGAGATTATTACATAATCTGTATATTTATAAATATGAATCAAAATACTTTGTTAATCCTTTACAAAGACTTTCTAATGATACAGTGTACCTAAACAGCTCCTAAATAACTTGTTTTTACATGCAATCTTTAATGCAATTTAATGCAATAATGCAATTTTTAGGAAGTATACAAATCATGTCATTGAAAATCAAAGATATTAGCTCATTAAGCAAAACTAAGCCATTTTAAGGATGAGCAATTAAGCACCAACTAATATGTTGTTAATTCCTAATAGTTTTCACTTATTATAAAATGTTACCAGGCTCTGGGCTTATTGGTGCTCCTTGTTGATGGGTGATTCTTCTTAAATTTACTTTTTAAATAATGTTGTGATACTAGTAGGGTTTAAAAGGGTGAGGGTTGGGGCTTGGAGGGTGAATGACTGTTTCACAATCATTCATTTATGTCAAGTAATTAAATATTACCCTTTTCTCTACAAGATAACTATAGTTTTATTATTATTTTTTAAGATAATTTTCTGCTGTGTGTGTTTATGTGTTAATAGCACATTGTTACACTGTCTTGCAATATAACCAGAAAATATTGTTGCGTTTTAAAACTATATGCTTTGTTTTACTTTCTGTACAAATTAGTGTAATGCTGAACAGATATCAATTAATAACTAATATTTGTGTGGCTTTGCTTGGATACAGACAGTAGCATTTTTATAATTGAGGTCTTCATCTTTTAATTGGTTGTGAAAATAATATCCCATTTTGCTGGCACACATTTCCGCTAGAGCGGCAGTATATCACAAATACATGCATTGCCAATTAAAAACTATTTGTTATACTTGAGAATGATCATTTAAGTTGTTCCAACCACAAATAATATTCCAAAACAGCCAGGCTGCACTGCCTATATTGTCTGAATTTGATCCAGATTTTTGACTGGATTCAAGCAAAATGGAAATTATTGAAAATGAGGAATATCTAAACCTGCAAATCTGCCAACCATCGATCAGGGCCTGAATATCTGTATATTATCTATAGATATATTCATCCATATTGTACATATAAATGGCCCACCCTGTAGATAGGATATGATGTACAAAGTGCTTTTACTGAGTCCAGCGTGCCAAATTTTTAATCCTGAGTAAATAATAAGGACGGCTTGAAACGACTGTCTGAGGGCTGAATGTTTGGCTCACTGAGGTAAGTTTGCACTTGTTGTGGCAAACTGAGGAACAGGATCTGCAGCATTTCCCTTCAGGATTTCAACAACAACACATCCTGTATCTGACGCTTGGGTGACATTTTCAGCTCCATTTGAATGTCCTCCAAACGTGAATATGACTGTGGTGAGTGTGACCCACTATTTTTCTGCCACAGCATCTCATACACTGTGTTGTGCTAGCAGTCCCTCATTGTGCGCGAAGCATCCCAAACTTGTAAGCTTAAAGTGGGAATGCTTTCCTAACATTCAGAGATGAACTTACACACCTGCTTGTTCTTCTCTGGGACAGCTTGCTCAGAGATGAAGTGCCGGTTTGGCAGAAGGTAGCGAGGCTCCAAATGCTTCATTAAGTGTTGAAAACTAACATTTTCCACAACAGAAAGGTCATCAAGGACAACAAATTCAACAATTTTCTCCATTATCATCTTTGCTTTGTTGCTCTCTGGAGGGAGTTTCTCATGCCTCTGAATGTTTTCCCAATGATACAGTACACTTTTCTTCTTAGCACTGGAGGCCTGGATAAATTCTGTGTGCTCCTTACTATGGTATGTCTGTAAGTGTTTAATCATGTTCCCAAGACTGCTACCACCTAGCAAAACACTTTCCTTGCATACGTTACATTTGGCAGTCTTGCTTTTTTCATTAAGAACTCCACACCGCTGACGTGACCGCCGACAGGTCTCACACAAGACAACCGCTATGTCATGTGACACATACTGCTCTGACGTGCTGAGGCGGTGACCTGGGTTAGGCCACGTTTTATGATTATTATTGGATCTGGGTACATTTTTATTTCTCCACGATATCCGATCCAGTAATTTAGGTCAGGATCAGACTGATTACTGATACTGTCTATCAAATCCCTAGTAAGTGTGTTTTTGTAACACGTTAACTGAGCAGTGATCAGGGTGAGGAGGCATTGATGAAAGTTCCCAGGAAGTGGAACAACTCCACTGTATTGGGATCCAGGGTCATGGGTTTTAACCTGAAGTTCACTATAATCTCCACTGTTCTAACAGCATTGAGCTCCAGGTTGCTGTCACTGCACCCAATCACGAGGCTGTCAGTCTCGCTCCTATAGGCGAGCTCATTTCCACCCGAAATGAGCCCGATGAGGGTGGTGTCATCTGCCAACCTCAGAGATTTGATGGAGCAGTGTCGGGAGGTGCAGCTGTGGTTGGACAAGGAGAAGAGAAGAAAGTACACAGACCTGAGGGGAAAGTCCAGACATACCTGCACAGACTCACATGCAATGATCCACCTGCAGGTGAGAGCAGACACATCCAGGTGAGAGTGTGTGTCCTGCAGAACAGCAGCAAACCAAAGCCCCTTTTCTATTAATACTTGGAACAACTCGGCACAGCTCGCTATGGTTTTAGGGTTTTCCATGAGGTCATAGTACCTGCTCGGCTGTAGTTCCAAGCAATCCGAGCAGGTACTAAAATGAACCATAAGATTACCCTAACCTTAAAGCTGCCATAACCCTACTGAAAACTGACACTGGGGAAACAGTGCAAAAAGGTAATAATTTGTCTCAATGAGGTTTCCTCTTTCAAGAATATCCACAGTTTCTAACCACATCTCAGTGTTTTCTACTAAAAGAGCTGCCACACCATCATTACTGATAGTACAGACTCTTGGTTCAGATATATATGTTCACTCAACACCCCTCATTCAATGTAAATGCCAGTTCTGTACCCTACAGTGACAAATTACATTTCCCTGTCAACTGTCACACCACCTTCTGCTCTGGGTTGTACCAACATTAGTTCACACGGGTTGGGATCTTCTGTTTTAATTATGTTAAAGGAGGGGGAATGACATTAGGCTACATCTAATTAACAGCATGTGTATTAGTAGCAGGGCACCATCAGAACTGTATCTAAATTAATTAGGTTTTGATTTAAGAAATTAATATTCAAATTAAGCATTGGGAAATGGAAATGATCCTTGACGTTGTTCCAGCTGTGAGGCTGGTTCTCCAATGTTTTAGCTGGATCGTACCACTTTATGGATGCTCGTGGGGTGAGTCACTGAAGTGAGAAGAGAAGTAGCTGAAATATTTGAAAGGAGCCCGTTTTCTTCTATATAATAATAATAATAATAATAATAATGATAATAATACATTTTATTTAAGAAAGCGCCTTTCAAAACACTCAAGGACACTGTACACAAGCAGTAGCAACAACAAAAATAACAATTTACAAAATAATAAGGATAAAATAAATTAAAGTAGCAGGATGGAAAGATTTCTGTCGAATAGGCTAATGTGAACAGGACTGCGTATGGACTTAAAAAGAGGGAGGGAAGTGATGTTTCTTATCTCAGGAGGAAGGGATGATGGGGAGCAGAGCAGCAGAAAGCTCTGCGCCCCACGATGGCTAGGCGGTGGGAAGGGACGGAAAGAGAAAGAGGAGGACGATCCGAGACACGGAGAAGGAACGGTGATCTGAACCAGGTCAGAGAGGTATGAAGGCGAGAGATGATGGATAGCCTTGAACGTGTACAAAAGTATCTTGAAATTGATGCGGTATTTAACCAGAAGCCAGTGAAGCTGCAGACCAGGAGTGATGTGATGCATAGAAGGAGTCCTGGTGATGATACGAGCAGCAGAGTTCTGGACACGTTGAAGCTGATGGACAGATTTTTGACTAAGACCAAAAAGAAGAGAGTTGCAGTAATCGATCCGGGACGTGACCGGGCTATGAACAAGAATGGCAGTGGCATGTGGGGAGAGAAAAGGATGGCGACGATTAATGTTACGGAGTTGGAAATATGCAGACCGAGAGACGTTACTGATGTGTGGGTTAAAAGATAGAAAATTGGAAGAGAACCATGAATTTAGTTCGGTTAAACAGAGGGTGAGGGAGGACGGGGGGAGAGCAGAATCAGGTTTAGTGGAGCTGGGTGTCATCAGCATAACAGTGAAACTGAATATTGTATTTACAAAACATGTGTCCAAGCGGAAGAAGGTAGACAATGAAAAGAAGAGGCCCCAGGACAGATCCATGGGGCACGCCTGCGACCAGAGGAAAGGGCTGAGAAGTGAAGGACTTAAGTAGAATAAACTGAGTGCGATCAGACAGGTATGATTTAAACCAGGCTGGTGGAGTATGGGAGAGACCAATGGAGGCTAGCCTACTGAGGAGAACTGAGTGAGAGATAGAATGAAAAGCAGCAGTCAGATCGAGGAGAATAAGAATGGAGAGTAAACCAGAGTCAGCTGCCACAAGAAGATCATTGGGTATGTTTATTAGCGCAGTTTCAGTGCTGTGGGACAGACGAAAACCAGACTGGAACTGTTCATACAGATTATTATTAGTTAAGTATGAGTGGAGTTGTATGGCAGCTCTCTTTTCAAGAAGTTTTGATAGAAATGGTAAATTGGAGATAGGATGGAAATTATTAAAATTATTGGGATTTTTTCAGTATTAGTGTGATTACCAGAACTTTGAAGGGAATAGCAACAGATCCAGTGGTAAGTGAGGAGTAGATGACAGCAGGAATGAGGGGAAGCAGAGAGGGTAGACAGGCTTTGACCCAAACTGTAGGAATGGGGTCTCGCTGACAGGTAGAAGATTTCGACTTACAGATGAGATCTGAGATATCAGTGACAGAGGGAAGCTGGAAAACAGGAAAACTGTGTAATGGGAGAGGAATTACAGAAGGAGAACTACAGGCAACTTCAGACGGCAGGACTTGGTGTATTTTGTGTATTTACTCAGAGAATAATAACATTAGAGAATCGCAAAAGGAAGATGAGTAACGGTGAGCAGGGAGAGGATCTAAAAGAAGAGTTAAACAGTGAAAACAGCATCTTAGGGGAATCTTCGTTCGAACAAATAATGGTCGAGTAGTATGCAGATTTAGTTTGACTGATACATTCCTGATTATTAAACATGTTTTGCATTATTATTATTATTTCTATTGTTTCTGAGTTGCCTCCATTCCTTGAAAAGAGAAACTTTGTGGAAATATGTTTCTTACAAACATGTGAGTCAAGTTAAATTCATGTAGTGGTGCTTGAAAACCCGCATAAGGAGACGGGCACAGAACATACGTCGACGTGAGATTTCCTCTTTAGTGTTTCTTTGTGATGATCGATTTCATAAACAATAGTTTTAACAGGCAAGCGTACACGAAGCGTGGATCAAGATTACAGCAATTCAAAAGCTTCCACTCCTGCTTCTTCATTTAAGCTTAGTGTACTAAACATGCAAATGGTCACATCCGATGTTGAACTAAAGTCATTCCTTTCAGATTTCCTTGTTTGTGTTCATTAATACTAGCTAATTAGCACTCACAGGATAGCTATCATAACTTGTCAAAACAATGAAATTCTGTGAAAAGCAGCAAGAAAGCCTGTGATTAGATGGTTTCTTATTTTTCATAGCAAAGCACAGTTTCTGCAGACTGCATCGGCAATCAGAGTCTCTCATGCTGGAGACAATCAGTCACAACAGAGCAGCACAAACCCATAATCTGATCTGCTGTGTAGGAACATGACTGGGTCTAAGGGGTGTCAAATACTGACACACTCTACCAGTGCTGTAAGGCAATACATGCTAAACATTTGCTTAAAGGAAACACCCGAACCCTTGATCATGTGGTTACGCTGTGAGGATTTATTATTTCTGTTATTACAGCATTATGCCACGTACGGTCAGGTGAATGCTCTGCAGCAGACAAGGAGGGAAGGATGCTAACTACATCTTGCTTTCTCCACCTCTCTTCTAACTGGCTGCTGGTCCCTGTGCAACGATTAGATGCCTCCTAAGGGGAAGATGAGTTAGCAGATGCAAACTCTCTCTAATGAGCTAAGCTCTTCCCCTCTCTACCTCCGCCAAATACCCCTGTCCCTCTTTCCCTCTGAGAGCCCAGGGGTGGTTGGGTGGTCTCTGGAGGGGGTCCACAGCACATCTGTTCTCGTACTCACGCCACAGCCCCACCCTTCTGTAATCAATGCATTTGTGTACTTGATGATGAAAGGCAAATTCAGCCTCTAACCACAACCACTGTCCATGATATCTGTTTTGTCTATTACTCATGGAGGTCCATCCATGTAAGTACTGATGAATGCTGAATATATGCTCTTACCTTATTTCTTAAATATCTATTATTATTCATGCATCTCAATAAAAATAGCTGAATGAGGTCAAATGCTGAAAACTGGCACAAGGCACAAAAGGCCACCTGTCTCCAAGCAGCTCCTCCCTTTCTATTCCCGAGACAATCTTTCCTCCTCTAATTGGGGCAAATTTCTGTTTACATAATGAACTTCAGGGTCAGTGATGACAAGCAGCATCTTGGGAGGGGTGGGTGGGGTGAAGAAAGGTGTATGCTATGGTGACTTGTGGCTAAACAAAGCACGCTACCTCACGGCATCAAATTCCCAGAAACCTTTCGGACGACACGTGTTTCGGCGTGGGTTGGGAGATGGAGAGTCGTGGCGGGTGTAAGTGGTGCTTGTCCTTCCACCCTTGGGGAAGAAATATGGCTCAAGACCAAAGTTTAGGCCCGTGTAATTAGTCCAGTGAAGGCTGTGATAACAAATAAACACAGGAGAGGTGTGGAGAGCTCTCCTGGGTGGTAACGGTGTAGCAGATCGAATGGTAAACTGCTTCTAGTGTTCATCAAGTCCTCCTGACGCTGTGAGTCAGAGACACCCAGAACAGCAACTCCAGGCCTCACCTGGGGATTTAGCTTCCAATCCATCTGCTCATTTCTCCTTCTTTATTCAGTAAATCACACATCAGTCATAAAACCTTTGAATTAGTGTAAACGTGCTATATATATACAAGAGCTGGAGTAAGGTGCAGCTACATTACATGAAGGACCAGTCTGTCTTTACTACCTGTTTATAAGACAGAGAAACAGGGAATCATTTTCAAAATCTTTTCCCTTCAGGCAGCTTTGATTATTAATCCTCCGAGGTACACAAGCCCTAACCATGTGCTTATACGATATTGTTCTGACAATCCAGAAACTAACTGTAAGTAAATGTATTTGTTTGAAATGAATAAACTTGTTTACATCTGAAACCATTTATCTTTTTTAGATATAGGTTTTATTTCATTTAATTATTTTATGCTTTAACTTCATCCTACTCGTTTTGCTGAACATGTGACAGTTGTGTGGTACTTTATGTTGATATACTTCAGAAAACTTTGGAAAGAGCAGATAAATGCATTCAAATGTCTTTATGCAGAGAGTTTATTTTCTGTCATGTGTATATGCCAGCATGCCAGTCAAGTGCAGTAACCCATATCTTTGTGTCCTGCAAAACTACCATCTATTCACCATTTAACACAAAAAAATGAATATGATGAAACTACTATATTTTTAGCCACAGTGTTGTAGCTGGCTTTCAGCTAGTCTCTGGTAAGACATGTTTTATTCATATAGTTGAATAAAAAATCCTGTGTTGTCTTGTTCTGATCCAGAGTTAGTGTCAGATTCTCCTCATCACCCTTCTATATGGATGGTATATAACATGGAGCTGTGCCTAAAACGCAGCCTCGTCCCCGAGGACTTCCCCAGTCACCTGGTGGATGTGCTTGGCCTACATTACACACCGAGTGTTTGCGGCGTGTGTGTATTGCAGTAAACAAATAGAGAAAGTAGACTTGTGTTGTGATGTTCATTAACACCACGTTTTAAAAACAAAAGGCCTGACGTGATAATGTGCTGATAAATGACCACTGAGAGCTGCATCCTGCTGGTTTCCTTTCAGCTGTTGGGCCGCACGGTGTCGATATGGTCGGCAAGCATCGCTTCCTATAAAAGGGCAACTGCTTACCAGTCAGACGTCCATCAAGGCTGCGCCCCAGTGGGCCAGCATGAGGCCGTAATCCCTGGAAGTGCTCCTATGGTTCTTGCCCTACCTCCCTTATTGCCTCCATCCTTTCCTCTACAGCTCCCTTCCCTCCATGCTGTTGTTTTCCTCCTCTTCTCCCCAGGTAGGGGGTGTTTGGACCACGCAGCGTGACCTGGCTGCCAAGGGAGGGATCCAGGGAGGGGCTCCGGGGCCACAGGTGAGGCCTGAGCTCAATCTACCTCCCTCTATCCGGCTTCTCCCTCCACCTCCCCTGGGTGCCAACTTCACCAAAGCCCCTCCTCCCTCTGTGCCCAGCAGGCCAATCAAGCCATATCTGTATGGCATGCAACCTGGGGACCAGGAGGACAGAGTAAGGGAGGCGGGTGATCATGGAGCAGGCAGGTCGAGGCCCCATGTGAACCTCCTGTCCCTCTGAAACCCTCCCAGGATCTGTGTCGCCATCACCACCATGTTTAATTATCTCGCTCATCTTCATTAATTCATGGGACTTCTTTATTCCCTGCAGGCTGGAGATGGAGAGGGAGGAGGGAAGAGAGGGGCTGGATAAAGAAGTTGAGGGAGAGACACCACTAACAACAACAACAACAATGACATCAGGTATAACAAAACAACAACCTTTGCCGCAGGAGCTTAGTGCTGGTGACCCTGGCTTCCCTCAGGGAACTCTTCGAGGACTTCCCAGACAGCAGGCTTTTTGCCAGTTTGAGCCAACAGGGCTCTGGGGTCAGTTTGGACGAAATCAGGCTCTCTAAGCTCTGGAGACAGAGCTCCCAAAGACTGGCTAAAATACACCTCTGAGACGAAATGCTAAACAGGCTCTATTGATTTGTGGCGCTGAAGGCCCTTCCCTGGACAAAGTGACCATAATGACATTAGAGATTAGATGCTCAGATACTGTTCACGAGGGACGTAGAGCGAAGGGTAATAAATGCCTATTTCATGGTCCAAGGGATCTGCTCTGTCAGTGTGTGTGTGTTTAAAGGCTGGAGTTACCCAATCTGTCCATTAGATATCTATACATGCATATATAAATATGTAAACATGCGAAAACAGTTCAAAACTGATCTGTGATCTCCCGGCTGTCTCCTCCATGAGTCTGTAAAAGCCCTGAAATCAAATCTACATGTAGCAGTACGAACGTTACCTGCACATGCACAAAGCTCCGAGGTCTGCATGTCGCCTTATTGTCAATGTGCTGCAGGAGCACTTTCATTTTGCACAGTCTCTGTCAGAAGGAAACAGCGTGATAGAAACCTAGCTTGTGAATGATGTACTGATATCATATGAGTGTGCAGTGAGATCCCTGACGTCCAGATCAAAAAACATTTGGCCAAAGTTTAACCCAAGCTCCAAGACTTCACTAAACAATGTGGTGATGTAAAGTAAAGTAAAATTGTATTTATATAGCACCTTTCAAGATAAAATCACAAAGTGCTTTACAGAGGCAGGAAACAGGCATTCAAATCTCAAACAAAACAAAATCAACCAAAAGCGAGTTTAAACAGAGGTTTTAACTGCTTTTTAAAAGACGTAACTGAGTCCACAGATCTCAAACTCAAAGGGAGCGAGTTCCAGAGTCTGGGAGCCGCTGATACAAACGCTCTCTCACCTTCTGTTTTTCACCTTGTATGCTGGACAACCAGCAACCCCTGGTCACAAGACCTCAGGGACCTGCTGGGGTGATAAGAAAGAAGAAGATCACTTAAGTAAGTTGGAGCTACACCATGCAGGGCCCTATAATTCATGATTATGATCTTAAAATGGACCCTGAACTTGACAGGGAGCCAATGCAGCTGAATCAGCAGGGGAGTGGCATGGGAGTGTTTGTGATGCTTTGTCAGAAGCCTGGCAGCAGCATTCTGAACACCCTGCAGTCGTTCCAGGGAGGCATTACTTAAGCAAGTAAACAAGGAATTACAATAGTCTAAGCGAGATGAAACAAAAGCACGAATAATCATTTCCAATTCAGAACGTGACACAAAGGGACTCAGCTTAGCGATATTTCTTAAATGGTAAAAACAAGAGCGAACCAAAGATGTAACATGTGTCCAGCGTCAGAGCTGGATCAAGTGTAACATCAAGGTTCCTAATGGAGGATTTAATATAAGAAGCAAGAGGGCCTAGATTTTTAACCACGAGGGGAACAAATTTCTCAGGAGCAAAGACAATGACTTCTGTTTTATCAGCATTCAGTTGAAGGTAATTACCAGCCAGCCGATCTCTAACAGAATCTAAGCAGGACTGCAGGATTTGGAGCTTAGAAACATCAGGTCACACTGGCTGCATTTATCTTTATATGTAGACTTTAGTTGAAATGTGTTAAATAGAAGTTTTTGCCTCTTCTAGGTCCTGCAGCACCAGTTTGTTTGTTTTGCTGCTGCTGAGTCTCAGTTACACAGTTGTGCAGTTTTCAGTTTGTCACTTGGCACCAGTGTGTGACCCACTGGATTATGACATTAATGAGATGGAGTTATTACTCAAAGTTTTTCATTTTTCAGTGCAACAATCACGGTTACAAATGCACACGTTTCAACCTAAATCAGTCAAAGTGGAAATAAAACTGCAGCAGGACATGAACCAGGTTTCCTTATAAAACTATGACCGAAATATACATTTAAAACAGGCCCATCAATATTATTACCACTACTGCCAATGCATGAAGGCACAGAGTCTAAACCAATCAGGTTCAACAGGTAACATACCACAAAAGAGGACGTAATCATCACGGGGACTTTTTCACCGTTCAGTATAAAACACGTCGTTATACATGACGAAGCAAATCTGTCAGAACAAATGAAGATCAGCAGGTGACTCAGATGTGAGTGATGACGAGCCAAAAGCATGTTTAAATTGGATAAACAGCAAACTGAGTCCATGATCCAGTGAAGAAAAGCTGAGTTAGTTCACTGAGAGTCTGTGGCCTGAGGGTAGAACTACAATTACTATATTCAAGTCCTTCATATTCGGTTCATGTTCTTATACATCCAATGTATGCAGTTCTTTAATTCATTCTTAATGTCACAAAAGTGTCAGATTTTGTTTGCCAAGTGTGGCTAAAATTAGCAGGTTTCTTTCCTCACACGGTGGTCAGTTTATATTTCTCCCAGTTCAGAAGAGTCACACCAGCAGCTGCCATCTTCACATCCCAACCTTGTGCAGGTGTAAAATCCTGCAGGTCTTTGAGAGGTTCAAATGCTGTAGCTAATGCTGGGTAACAACAAACCCTCACAGACTTAACAGTTAATTGCATTTATGATATTAATAAAACATGAACTGTTAGTTTAACTGACTATACAGAATGTTCCTGCTGCATAACGAGGGCGAACATGTCGTGTTCGTGACTTGAGCTGTTTTTGAATTCAGAAAGAGACAATCACATGAGACAAATGATCAGCATGTTCTTTTTTTATTCCTGCATCCAAACAACAGTGGCGTGTCTAGAAAATTTTTGTTGGGGGGGCCAGGTAGGGGCACAGATTTGGAGAAGGGTGGCAGATGTAATTGGCAGATAATGTTTAAAAAAAATTCTACCAACCGTTAACCATAATTCAATAATCCTATAAACCTAATAACCGAATGCGCTTTTAACTCTTATTAGAATGAGATTTTAACCACTACGGTGCAAAGTTTTTAGATACTGCGTTGATAAAGTACAAGAGATACAATCAGTGCTTTGTCAGTGTTTACTCAGCATTCAAGGACATCAATATTTGCATAGTATTTTTACTGACATATAGTGCACATATGTTTTGGGCAAAAACATTTTTGAATATTAAAATACGAACATCTTTAACAAACAATTGACAAATTAGCCAATGCAAAACTTTATCTGCCTGTTAAAAAAAGAAGATAATCTTCTCACAATCTGGTGTTTGATTTTGAAACAGGAAAAAAGTGGGGAAACAACTGAAAAGACTAACATTTGAATAAAACCTGAAAGCAAGTAAATACTTTCTATGCTGCCTTATGGTAAACTTTGGTAATATTGATCAAGAACAACACTGGCTGATGATGAAATACAGTCAGCTGGCATGGTGACACTGCCAGTATAACCTGCAGGGCTGGACTGGGACAGAAAATCGGGCATTTTGACTACAGACCGGCCCCCCAGGTATTAAAGTCATAAAGACTTTGAATGAAAACAAATGCTGTTGTGACAGTGATGTACAGTCTTGTTGGTATATGTATGATTTCTATACATTTTACGTCAGATAAAAACTTTGGTTGTAAGATTTAGATAATTATTTAATAAAAGCTAGATATTTTAAATGAGAATAAGAAAGAAAAGTATTTCTTTGTGCCCCCCCCTCTCCCTGTTAATGCCCTACCTGGCCCCCTGGCAACACTTTGCTAGACCCGCCCCTGCACAGTTACCAGCTGTCAGCTACGTAGAAAAGGATCCTGGTGTTATTTGTCTCTCAGAAACAGTTCATAACTTCAACTCATCCATGTCACCTAAAAGGTAAACCTGTTTCTCCATCACAGCTCTGATGATCCAGTAAGGACATCTCCTGGTTTCATCCTCATGTTTCCCTCTCACCACATATCCAAACAGACATCATGACCAGCAGGTTTTACAGCTGTGGCTCCAGCAAACATCAGCTGATACTAGAAATTAATATTAAATTAATTCTAACAGCAGCTGATCAAGCTTAAACGTGCTGCTGTTGTTTAGCGCAACATCTGCTGGTTTCCTCTTTCTGGCACAAAGTGGGCGATAAATAAACGAGAGAGAAAAGCCGATCAGCTGATCATTGATCAGTTTCATGATTGAAGCAGCAACAGGAGAGGCAGGGGGAGAGAATGAGAGAAGAGGCAGCTGTGCAGCGTAAAGACAGAATAAATCCAGCTTTGTGTCTTTTTTTCATTATAGCGAAAGTCCGGGACAAACTGCGTCTCTTCTCAGCTCAATATGAAACGTGTAATATTTTCTCTGATTGAGGGACCATTCCATTTTTTTAAGGAGCCGTTGGCAACTCTACTAACTAACCTTATGAATAAAATAAAGTTCACTATCAGTAACATCATAGCACCACCCAGCTGTATAAAAACTCCGTCAAGCTGGCTAGAACACAGTACGAGTTATTGCAACTGAGGGTAAAAAGTCAGCACAACGAAAATAAACTCCACCTAAACTTAGTTTATATCTGACCCAGATGGACTGCAGGTCATAACTTCTTACCTGAAGTTCAGTTCACCTGACACTCGGACTGGCGGCTGCCTCGGGGCTCTCCTCCTGCCTCACCTTCCCTCATCCACCTGCTGGCCTCTGTGGATGCCCCGCCATAGCCACCACCAAACAACGGAGTTATTTCTACACATCGACCTGCATCTGGCCAATCCACCACCTCTCATTGTTCATGCCATTACAAAAAAAATAAAAAATAAGTCACCGGGCAGATGCCCGGTATGCCCGATGGCCAGTCCAGCTATGTTAACCTGCAACCAAATCTGCAGCTCCATACAGCAATGTTACGACTTAGATTATATCTTATAACTCAGAACTCTTATGTTAGCTGCCCTCAGTAGCATACTGTCTGAAATATTTGATGGCTGCAATAATTCTTTAAGTGTTATTTTTTCCTTGGTATTCTAATTTCACCGAAGTTTACTAAACTCAACAAACTTAATATTACTTACCGGGACATTTATTCTGTCCTCATTTTCTTTCGCAGAAAAATTGTTTCTTGCAGTGCCGTCTTTCGTGCTTGGCTCTCCTACCTTTGCTAACGTGATGCACATAGCGCAGAAGCCGGTGCTGCATTCACTTACACTCGGATATCTGAGCTTCACCGTGAAAACATAATCGGACATTTGATATTTGATTGAATTTTATTGTTTTGCCTTTGGGGTGGCACCTGGGGTGGCCAGTCTGGTTGGGGGGGTGGCCTGTGCCCCCCCAGGCCACCCCGCTGGACATGCCACTGCCAAACAACAAAAAAACAATAAATCCAAACTACCAGTACACTGTAACATCGGGAGTAATGAACTTCAGCATCCCTCACTTAAAAAGAAATTTGCAGTTCCTGGATCTTTCCATATGATCATCAGCTTATCCTGCAACAATCCTGTGTTTTAAGAGGCACACACATCATAGGTGAGAGGAGGTTTGAGTGATCCATCTGAGCTCCAGCAGGGCTGGGGTTGGGCCTCAGCAGCTAGCGGTGAAGCCCAGGTCCCACAGAGCAGAAAGTTAATACTGTGACAGATGTGTTGCCTCTGTGCTGCCTCCTGGACATGCATCCTGTTTTCCTCTAATCCCTGCCATCATACTCCTCTTCCTGCCCTTCCTCATTCTCTACACACTTTTCCTCATATTCAAGCAGTTTCTCTGGCAGCTGCAGATTTCAAGTCTTTGTCTCAGACGTCCACTGAACATATTAATCCTTCAGGTAAATTTGCTACAGTAGCCACATATTTGGAATAAAATTAATTGGCTTCTTAAAAACACGGTGCAGTAAACGCTGCAATAATTTATGCACCTTTATAAATAAAGGGATTAGTAACATTTCAGGAATTGTGTTTTCATCTTTTTAGATGCTGATTACATTTCATTAGTTCAGCATGCAACATGAACATAAAATATATATAATGTACTGAGTGAATAAAACTCCCGGTGTATCTTGAATTCAATTAATATTAATAACATTAGTTCATTACATACATTTCAAAACACCCAAGGATGCTTTAGGATAAATGAGGAAAAAACAAGTGAAAATAGAAAAACAGGTTAAAATTAGACGATGCAGTTTTTAAACAGATGGATCAATATTTCTGATTTACTAGTGAATATTGATTTAAATGTCTGTGGCCACAATTTTTCCCTATTATTGCACACATTTAGGTTTACATCATGGTTTTTGATGAATTACTAATTACTAATTATTAAATCATTATCTAATTTAATAATTAATTATTTATTGCTACTTCATCTAAAACTTTGTTTCCTTGGATGCCAGGTCGACAGAGCAGGGAGAACATGCAGACTCCACAGAGAGTGGATGTGAACACAGGAAACAGCCTGAACCACTAAACCAAACGTGCTGTTGTCGTTGGCGTCTCTTTAAAAAAGACAAAAACAAACATCCACCATAAACAAAGTTGAAGATGAATCTGACTTTTAGCACTGCATTCCTTCTTTGTCCAAATGTTATGTAGAAGAGGGAATAATGTCACTAACATGACCTCTTCTCGTCAGTGTGGAGTGGAAATCGTAATCAGCAGTGAACGCATCCTGTTTGTCTTACGTACAGGAATCATTTGTGCTGTTTTCTTCAGCCCTTCCACACTCATCACTATCTCAGCTTCCTTTTAGCACCCCTTTTCTTCAATTTCATGTCCCTTCTGCTGACTGACACGCTCCTACTCCTCATCCCCCTTTTCTGCTGTCTTGGACATGCGCTCTTCCGTAGTGGCGTCTCGGCAGGACACTGATGTGCAATAAGCTTTTCTGAAAGGTCCCAGGAGTTCAGCACCAGCACAGCTACTTTCTCCCTCACTTTCTGTTTCCCTTTGTCTTTTTGCCGGCCTACTGCAAACCCCCACCCCACCCTTTTCCATTCACATCACATGAGTCTTGGAGATTGACAGCCTCCCCAAAGAGTGAGAGCTGGAACAGATGGAATATGAATGGCTCATTCATGTATGAAAAAGGTGCCTCGCTGAAGGAAGTGGTGTAGGGGGACCCTCAATTGCAAGTTAAGTATGACTAAATCCCATTGTCACCCCAGCACCACCCAACACATCCACTGCCTTTCCAGTCCCGCACACACACACTTTCACTTTAACAACAAAGGGAATGTGGGCATTGACATGTAGGACGCAATGACGAATAACAGCATTTGTACCATATTTCACTTGAAATAATCCAGGCTGTGTTTTCTTAATTGGACTGGTATTTATGTAGCATGTTTCTAGTATTGTTGACCTCTAAATGTGCTTTACATACAATTATGATGCATACACACTGATGGATGGTCGACGTGGACATTTGATTTCCACGTCTTTTCCACAAGCTCTGTAGTCGGTGGATGGGACCGCCAACATTCAACAACCTGCCCTGTGTTTTGACAAGTGTCGCTGACATTAGTCAATACCCAAAAACCTTTGTGGTCGTTGTATTGTTTGACTGTGAATGTGCAGATGGATGAGGTTAAACTGGATTTTGAGGATGCAGTTAGAAATTGAAACCTTCCAGCTGTCCAGTCAGCCTGACCATTAATACTTTAAATAGCATTCCTTCCTTCCTCCTTCCTGCATCCTAACAGACATTTGAATGAAATTTTGTGTGAACTGGCAAACATGTACTTGCATTAGCACCACAAATGTGCTTGATGAGGTGACACTAACTTGACTTTCGACCACCAAATTCAGTTAAACCCTGAGTCCAACTAAACTTTGTGCACTAAGTGCGATTACATCCAGTGCAGTCTCAGGGTGCTGGACTTGGGGTGAAACCCTCCATGCATGGTAAGGAGCATCCTTGTCTTGATGTCAGTGGCTTCTATCTCCTCCTTTGGCCAGCCTATTACCCCAGCAGGGTACCTGATCACGGGCAGGGTGTAAGTGTTGATAACCCGGATCTTGTTCTTACCGTTCAGCTGACTCCTCAGGACTTGCCTGACCCTCTGCAGGTACTTGGTGGTTGGTACTCTAGTGTTGCACGCCACATCCCCACTGTCGCCCTGATGAAGGCTCTTAGGGACAATTCCCATTCTTAAAAACGAAGCCATTCCCAAGCAGATGCTTTCCATGTGATATTGCACAGTCAATCAAATCTGATGATAATGTTCTGTGTTCATAATTCCATCAGTTCCATCCATGTGGCTCCCATCTTATTCAATTCAGTTCAAAGAATTGTAAAATAATATTATTTGTATAGGGAAATTAATATCTAATGGATTATGGAAAATTATGAGAAAATGATTGAGGAATCTTTTAAAGCAGTCCTTTAGGGAAAAAAGTAATAAAACACAATGAAAACACTTCACTACACATAAAACTGTATTATTGGAAAATTGCAGCAAAAATTTGTGGCACAACTTCACCTGCTTCCAAGGTGCGTGGAGAGAATGAAAACATCACAATGCAGGAACTCCAGCAGCACTTGAAGGGAAGAGGAACAACTTTATTGACTGACCAACGCGTTTCGGCTTGTGGCCTTCATCAGGGTACGTAGAAATAAATAGATAGATAAACATATGAGAATAATTGAGCATTGAAGCCATTAAATTAAACCAAAAAGGAGGTAATATTAATTTTATCTGGAAAAAAAGAGAAGCATTTTGGATATCATGTTTCTGCACCCAGCGATATGAATAAGGATTTTTCTATCAATGACTTTTTGTGAACTGTACCTTTTTTATGTTTTTATTCTTTTTCACCACTTACTTTGCTCTCTCAATTATTCTCGCATGGGTAATGCTTATTTATTTATTTCTATTTATTTTATCAGCAAAATTAGGAGTAGCATTCTAGACATCATTCCCTTTAAGCCTTATTGGAAAATTGTACATAAAATATCAAAAGTAAAAATAGTTATTTTACAGAAAAATGTTCCTCATCAGTGTTTAGTTGATTCAGTTTCTGGTTAAATTCATTTGTTAATATTTTATATTGTCTTTAATGTTCATTGTCATGTTCTATAAATCATATGTTTGTAGGTGCTCTCCTGTGAGAAAAAAACAAATAAAAGACAGTTATTCATGAGCCCAGAAACACAGGCCTGCATCCTGATTTTTTTTAAAAGCGATGTTAAAATATAATATAATATAAATATAAATTAGCCGAAAGGCTTGAGCAGGGTGTGACATGATTAACTGTCAATATCTTAAAGAGGGATGAAAATATTAATGAAAAGTGAAGATGGAGTGTTCGAAAAGCAGCTTGGTAAATGTTTTCATTCAGACTAATAGATGCTAATCTGAAAGTGCTGGGCGTGGCTCTACAGTCGTCATCGCCACCCCAAATAAGATAAAACAAGTCTACAGGGGGGTCGAGTGTGGTCACAATATGCAGTTAGTCTAATTATTAATCCATACTAATGGTAAGACATCCAAAATGTATGAGTGTATTATTTAAAATCATATTATTGTCTATGAAAATAAACATTTTACTCTATTGTGTGCACAGTTGTAAATATGCAGGCCAGCGTGTGACAGATAATTGCAGTGCAGTAATCAGTTTGTGTAGCCTGATGGCCTGTGGATAAAAACTGTTTTCTTCAGCCTGGTTGTTTTTGCTTTCACACTCCTGTAGGACCTGCCAGACAGCAGGAGTGTGAACAGTGCGTGCTGTGGGTGGGTGCGGTCCTTGATGATGTGTGCCTTCTCTATCATGCGGGCAGTTTAAGTGTCCTGTAGCCAGTGTTGGGGAGTAACGGAATACATGTACCGCCGTTACGTATTTAAAATACAAAATATGAGTAACTATTCTGTTACAGTTACCGTTTAAAAAGGTGGTATTCATAATACAGTTACTTTGTTGAAATAAATGGATTACACGGCGGTACTTTCCTGTTTCATATTGTGGCAGGTCAGGACTTTTGTTTGACAGCTATGTTCAGTTGTTCCAGGCGGCAGCGTTACGGTTGCCATGGTTACAGGGTGACGCTCTCTCTCTGCGTGTTTCCCGTGGTGAGAGAGCGCCTTTTTGTTGTTGTTGTTGTTGTTGTGCTAAGCTAATAGGCAGAATGCTACAGCTCTAAAGAATGTAGCATCATGGGCAGTGTAGTCCGTGCTGCAGGGAGAATGGACTGCTGTACCCGTTATGTGTCTGTGAGCGAGGGAGGAAAAGGAAAAGTACGAGCTGTCATCGAGCAGAAACGGGAGCTGGAAGCATGTAAATATAATAATAACCACTTCAGCCAAGAAGAGTGCCTGACGAGCCCAGCTGTAAGTAAGCTATTAAGACTCGACTGTACGCTGTGTTTGTGTTTTCCTCTGAAACAATAAGTTCTGTTGGAGCAGCCTTTCAACGCCTCTCTCTGTCTTTCACAAGCAAAGTTGACCCAGACAACAAAGTAAAGCTAGTTTTCAGCTACGAGCCCGACACAAACCGACGTATCAGCCAGAGGTCCTTTTACTACGGTTCGGAGCCGCGGACCTTCAGTAATAGTCATAAATCACATTCATGTAGTTGTAAAAAGCATGATAATATATTAAGTAATCCAAAGTATTCAGAATACGTTACTCTCATCGAGTAACGCGAGCGCTTGTGGACAGCTGCTCTGTCTGCTTGAGCTTGGTGGTTTTTTGGGTTGCTGGCTGGAGTTGGTAGAATCCAACGTTCCCCTGACCTGTTCATCTATCACATGTGCTCAGTGTGAACCTGCTCTTACCTGTGAACAGCGCAGGACATCAGTGGTAGACCTGCCAATTCTACTGCCAATTGCAAGTCTGCCTCTGCAAGGGCAGTGAGTCCAGGACTCACCAGAGAACATTGGCCCCTCAGGCTACCCTCATGAAGTCTGTTTCTGGTTGTTTGGGGACAAATATTCACACCAGTGGCCTGCTGGAGGTCATTTTCTAGGGTTCTGGCAGTGCTCATCCTGTTCCTCGTGGATAAAGGACCAGATATGAGTCCTGCTGATGGGTCAAGGACCTTCGGGAGCCCTGTCCAGCTCTCCTAGAGGAAAAGTCTGTTTCCTGGAATTGAGATTGTTGTGGGAGACACAGCAAAGCTTCTGGCAGTGCCATGTATTGATGTGCCATCCTGGAGAGTCCAAGTACTATACTATATACTATACTATCTCATCTTGGTGACCTGTGGTGCTGTCTTGATTATTTCAAACTTGTGCACCCAACTTTTGTTTTCTAAAGTCTTTAAAAGTGTATGCTGTAAAATCATTCGACTCTGGAATAAAATATAAAAACATAAATTCATCTGGTTTGATGTTGTTTCCCTCTTTTCCAGGAGAGCTGGGCCATAACAAGCACTTTAAATTTACCTAAGGTAAGGAAAGGAAAACACAGAGTTAGGTTCATAGATTGTTGGACAAAGACACACGCTTTGTCGTTTCACCTCTGTACACCATCACAGTGGATGTGAACTCAAACAATCAAAATATGAAATGTGACGGATGATCACTTCTGGAAAACTGTGCTAAATCTGAGCAGTGAGTATATTCAATTCAATTCAATTCAATTTTATTTATATAGCGCCAAATCACAACAGCAGTCGCCTCTAGGCGCTTTATATTGTGCAGTAGATCCTAGAATAATAGACACAGAGAAAAACCCAACAATCATATGACCCCCTATGAGCAGCACTTTGGCGACAGTGGGAAGGAAAAACTCCCTTTTAACAGGAAGAAACCTCCGGCAGAACCAGGCTCAGGGAGGGGCGGGGCCATCTGCTGTGATTGGTTGGGGTGAGAGAAGGAAGACAGGATAAAGACATGCTGTGGAAGAGAGACAGAGGTTAATAACAGATATGATTCGATGCAGAGAGGTCTGTTAATACATAGTGAGTGAGAAAGGTGACTGGAAAGGAAAAACTCAATGCATCATGGGAATCCCCAGCAGCCTACGTCTATTGCAGCATAACTAAGGGAGGATTCAGGGTCACCTGGTCCAGCCCTAACTATATGCTTTAGCAGAAAGGAAAGTTTGAAGCCTAATCTTGAAAGTAGAGATAGTGTCTGTCTCCTGAATCCAAACTGGAAGCTGGTTCCACAGAAGAGGGGCCTGAAAACTGAAGGCTCTGCCTCCCATTCTACTTTTAAATACTCTAGGAACAACAAGTAGGCCTGCAGAGTGAGAGCGAAGTGCTCTAATAGGGTGATATGGTACTACAAGGTCATTAAGATAAGATGGGGCCTGATTATTTAAGACCTTGTATGTGAGGAGCAGGATTTTGAATTCTGGATTTATGAAGGGAAGCCAAAACAGGAGAAATCTGCTCTCTCTTTCTAGTCCCTGTCAGGACTCTTGCTGCAGCATTTTGGATTAGCTGAAGGATTTTCAGGGAGTTTTTAGGACTTCCTGATAATAATGAATTACAGTCGTCCAGTCTGGAAGTAATAAATGCATGAACTAGTTTTTCAGCGTCACTCTGAGACAGGATATTTCTAACTTTAGAGATGTTGCACAAATGGAAGAAAGCAGTCTTACATATTTGTTTAATATGTGCGTTGAAGGACATGTCCTGGTCAAAAATGACTCCAAGGTTCCTCACAGCGTTACTGGAGGCCAAGGTAATGCCATCCAGAGTAAGAATCTGCTTAGATACCATATTTCTAAGCTTTTCAGGGCCGAGTACAATAACCTCAGTTTTATCTGAATTAAGAAGCAGAAAGTTAGCGGCCACCCAGGTCTTTATGTCTTTAAGACATTCCTGCAGTTTAACTCATTGGTGTGTGTTATCTGGCTTCATGGACAGATAGAGCTGGGTGTCATCAGCATAGCAGTGAAAATGTATGCTATGTCTTCTAATGATGCTGCCTAAGGGAAGCATGTATAATGTAAACAGAATTGGTCCTAGCACTGAACCCTGTGGAACTCCATAATTAACCTCAGTGTGTGAAGAGGACTCTCCATTTACATGCACAAACTGGAGTCTATTAGATAGATATGATACAAACCACTGCAGCACAGTACCTGTAATACCTACAGCATGTTCTAATCGCTCTAATAGGATATTATGGTCGACAGTATCGAACGCTGCACTGAGGTCTAGCAGGACAAGCACAGAGATGAGTCCACTGTCAGAGGCCATAAGAAGATCATTTGTAACCTTCACTAAAGCTGTTTCTGTGCTGTGATGAGCTCTGAAACCTGACTGAAACTCTTCAAATAAACCTCTGCAGATGATCTGTTAGCTGTTTGACAACTACTCTTTCAAGGATGTTTGATATAAAGGAAGGTTGGAGATTGGCCTATAATTAGCTAAGACTGCTGGGTCTAGAGATGCTTTTTGAGTAAAGGTTTAACTACAGCTAGCTTGAAGGCCTGTGGTACATAGCCGATCATTAGAGATAGGTTGATCATATTTAAGATCGAAGAATTAATTAATGGCAGGAATGGGGTCTAAAAGATGGTTTGGAGGAAGTAATTATTGAAGTTAACTCAGAAAGATCAATTAGAGAAAAAGAGTCTAATATAACATCAATGGTACTAAGAGTAGCTGTAGATAATATTACATCTGTGGGATGATTATGGGTATTTTTTTCTCTAATGGTTAACATTTTATTTGTGAAGAAGTTCATGAAGTCATTACTAGTTAACGTTAAAGGGATGGTTGGCTCAACAGAGCTCTGACTGTTTGTCAGCCTGGCTACAGTGCTGAAGAGAAACCTGGGGTTGTTCTTATTTTCTTCAATCAGTGATGAATAGTAAGATGTTCTGGCTCTGTGGAGGGCTTTCTTATAAAGCAGCAAACTATTTCTCCAGGCTAAATGATGATCCTCTAAATTTGTGACACGCCATTTCCTCTCCAGATTACGAGTCATCTGCTTTAGGCTACGTGATGGAGAATTATATCACGGAGTCAGGTACTTCTGATTTGAGACCTTAGTTTTCACAGGAGCTACAGTATCCAGAGTCGTACGTAGTGAGGAGGTGAAATTATTAACAAGATAATCGACCTCTGTTGGGGTAGCGTTCAGATAGCTGCTCTGCTCTGTGTTGATACAGGGCATTGAAGATGATAACAGGGGGTGGATTATATTCTTAAACTTAGTTACAGCGCTTTCAGAAAGACATCTACTGTGATAAAGTCTACTCTCCACCGCTGTGTAATCAATTATTGTAAATGTAAATGTTATCAGGAAATGATCAGACAGGAGAGGGTTTTCAGGAAACACTGTTAAATGTTCAGTTTCTATGCCATATGTTAAAACAAGATCTAGAGTGTGATTAAAGTGGTGGGTGGGTTCTTTTACATTTTGAGAGAAGCCAATTGAGTCTAATAACAGATTAAATGCCATGTTGAGGCTGTCACTTTTAGCATCTACATGGATGTTGAAATCACCCACAATAATTATTTTATCTGAGCTCAGAACTAAATTAGATATAAAGTCTGAGAAATCAGAGAGAAACTCAGTGTAAGGCCCAGGTGGACGATAGATGATAACAAGTAAGACTGGTTTCTGAGTTTCACAGCTGGGGTGGACGAGGCTAAGCATCAGGCTTTCAAATGAATTAAAAGTCTGTCTGGGTCTTTGGTTGATTAATAGGCTGGTGTGAAAACTTGCTGCCACACCTCCCCCTCGGCCTGTGCTGCGAGATTTCTGGTAGTTAGAATGACTCGGGGGTGTTGATTCATTTAAACTAACATAATCATCCTGCTGCAACCAGGTTTCTGTAAGGCAGAGTAAATCAATTTGTTGATCAATTATTAAGTCATGTACTAACAGAGACTTGGAGGAGAGAGACCTAATATTTAATAATCCACATTTCACTGTTTTACTCTTTGGTTCAGATGTGGATACTGTATTGTTCTTTCTTTGTAATTGTTTATGTTTAAGTTGTTTGTTGATGGTTTTTAGTTTGTTTTTTGTCTTTTTGGAAGCTGACACAGTCTCTATGGAGATGGGTTTTTGGGGGGGTAGCAGGAGGAGAGAAGCTGCAGAGAGGCGTGTAAGACTGCAACTCTGCTTCCTGGTCCCAACTCTGGATAGTCATATTTTCAGAATCAGAATCAGAATCAGAATACTTTATTAATACCGAAGGAAATTAGGGTTACAGCAGGCAGCACGCTAAAGGCGCATGCGCACTTACAAAGGAACCTTCTGACCAAACTTACACAAACAACACATTGTGTAAACATGTCAGAGAGGTAGGCTGATAGGGAAAAAAAACAACGAAAATACATAACATGAGGTGAGAGGAGGAGATAAAAAAATCTCCACTCAGACTGAGGTCCTAGTGGGAGAACATTTTGATAACAGAAAAAAAAACACCTCAGCACAAAAAGCACATGACTATCAATACACCATAGAAACACAAGACAAGCAACAGGGGCGGGTAAAGGGTAAGAGAGAGCCGGTGTAGATGAGGAGTAGCTAAACATCTGACACAATGAGCAGGAAAGTGCAGGAGGGACAGGTGAAGAGGCCATGGTGCTAACGAGTCGGCTACGTGAGTGAATACTTTGGCTATAAGTTAGGTAGTGAGTACACAGAGAGTGTGCTTCGGATGAAGCACGTGAAGATTATACTATGAAAACAAAAGTTATCTAAAAGTTTTTAATTCAATTGTTAAGCAGATAAGCTACTCAAAAACACCACTGTGTGTTTGAGCAGGAGCGGGAAATGATACTCCGAACACCAGCGAACACCAAGTGACACCAAGTATATCCCTGTAAATGTCACAGTTCATCCTGCTATTTCTAGCAGCAGTCCTAAAATCTACTGGTAACCATTTATGGCAATATTGTAACAGTGGCTCCACGATATTTAACATTTTACACATTTGACAGGTAAAGGGACATACAATGGTTTCTCTCCTGGTACAGGTTTTAGAAGTGTGCAGGCTCTTTCAGATGTTTCCTGGCAAAGTTTATTTTGAGTGGTTTGCACCTTGATGTATTTTCATTGATGAAGGCATCTCCTCATACTAGATCTCGACAGAGATGCTTCTACCGTGACTTGGTTAAATGCACAGTTGCTTTGCATTCAACCAATTTTTGCATCATGCGCTTCATCTGTATTCTGTGCTCCTTTAGGCTTTTTGTTATTGCTGAGTTTCACCAAATTGCTGATTTTGCCACATTTCTGTTTATTTCTGGTATTTTTATTTAGTTTCTATTTGTTTTCAGCCTAATGATTTTAGGCCTCTTTCACTTTTTCTGACATTTATTTGAGTCTTTCAAATTACAATGAAAAATATTAAATACTAATTAACGTTAGATATTATGGCTTCTTCATTTGTCACCTGGCCCTGGAACTGTTTGTCAGTGAGCCTCTGTTATGACTGACTGTTGATAAAAACTGACGTCATTTCTAAACTGTTAATGAAAATGTTTTTGTAAAAACCTCTTAATTTAAAGCTGAAAGTTTTTATTTATTTTAAATCATATACTGAATTCACTGTAATGGTGTACTGAGGCAAAACTACAAAACTGTATGTTTTGTCCAACTAATTATGGACCTAACTGTATATGTTAAGGGGTTAATAGGTTGTCAGTAGTAACACTGGCTCCAGACATCACTGTTGAGAGGGGCTGAGAGTCACACAGGCCTTCTTTCCTATTTTTGAATTTCTGATCTGAAATTGCGGCAGAGACCAGCGCTGAATCATGGCCTCCCAAACATCTGCTGTCAGATTGCTGTGAATAATTTAGCTGTTGATCCATCTGAATGTACGTTTCAGTTTCTTGTTTTTCTCTCCCGAGTCCATTTGTGAGTGCCTGTGTGTGTGTGTGTGTGTGTGTGTGTGTGTGTGTGTGTGTGTGTGTGTGTGTGTGTGTGTGTGTGTGTGTGTGTGTGTGTGACTTGTGTTCTTAGGAAATAAAATCCTTCAATCAACAGCAACAACAACAAAATGTTCTGCTGGTCTGAGGAATCCCTGTGTGGCTTGAAGACGCACACACTCATGCACACACATGCACACGCACACACTCACTCTCAGGCTAACTGCACTCATTTTAGCGGTGGGCAGCAATATTTCTACAACAGTTTTACATCTTGTGTTGGGCGCGTCTGAAAAATGGGCCTTATTTCAGCTCCAACACTGTTGCTAAGTGGCACATCTCATTAGAATGATTTAGGCAAACTGAAAATGATATTACAATAATTTCAAAAGCTCTATCAGTGGGTTTATCCTCCCAAATGATCATTTAAGTCCTGCTTGTAATGGCTATGAGACTGTTAGTGGGGTTATTCATTTCAAACTGTGTTAAGCACAGCATGCACAGCCATTAGGGCTCAGTATCAGTATGCTTATGCTTACTGAAATGAGAGTAAAACGATTGTGAGGAAATAGTTATCAAGCAGCATAATATCCACGGACCCAATCCTCTGCAAACCAAAGTAACATTAAGGCTCCAACTTTGAGATTGAGAAAGTTAGGGGAGCGTTAGTCTGAGGCTACAGTACCCCTCACCACACACACACACACACACACACACACACACACACACACACACACACACACACACACACACACACACACACACACACACACACACACCGATAGCAGCTCATATTAAAGTGTGTGTGATTGTGATAATTGGTTAAAGCTCAGTGTTATTTGTTTCTTGTTAAGTGACACCTTTATTTCATCTGCTGGCTGTTTATTAGGAAACACAGTTTTGTTCTTATTAACATTATAAAAAAATAAGCAAATGCACTCATTTAAAATGTTATAGATGCAAAATAATAGGACTGTCTTACTTACTGTGAGAAATAAGTTCCCATCATGCTCACAGCGGTTTGGGCCTCTGTCTGATACTCCCTGAAGTCCTTTACATTGCAAAGCTGACCAGCTGATGTTTATAGTCCTGACGGTGATGCCCTGATGTCCTGATGCAGATAAAATAGGCACAATGTACATTTCAATTCCTTTAATTTTAAATATGTTTATATTGTCTATCCTGTAAAATAGTCAGATGTCTATTCATATTAATGTACAGAATTCACCTGCTTGCTGCTACTACTGCACATTCACCCAGTGTATATACTATATAAATATATATATATATAATGTTCTTCCTCTACACCCGCCCCCCCCCCCCCCCCCCCCCCCCCCCCCCAATTTTTTTGCACATGTCGAGGAGCGTGTCAGGCTACATTTCACTGTGTGTTATACTTGTATAACTATGCATGTGACAAATAAAGAACCTTGAACCTTGAACCTTGAAATAATTACAACTTGCAGAATTTTCAGTCAATTTTCAAATGGTTTAGTATTTATACTTGATAGTTATATATAGTAAAAAAATAACTGATAGGATGTTAGAAGTTATTTTCTCAGTCCCTACTGTTTCTCTCGATTTGGGCAAAGGATGTGTGGTTGTGTAGTCTGGAGTGAGTGGAAGGGAGATCAATGGAGTGTTCTGGAGGCAAGCAGATGCTCAGCTCTGGAGTTGCTCAGTAAAAAGATGAATAGTGTTGGGTGTGGAGGGCGACACATTCGTGTGGGAGGTGTGTTTGAGCTTGGATATAGTCAGGAAAAAGGTGTTTCATATGAAGTCATTTACATATTTAATGAAAACTTGAAGCGTGGTGGCAGGTTTGAGTTTGGCGAATGAGCGCAAACGGGAGCAAAGTGATTTGGGTGAGTGGAAGTGGGGAAAAATCACTCTCCAAGGTGCCGTCAGGGCTCTTAACCCTTGTGACCTAAAAGGAAACAGAATTTGTCAGCTGACCTTTAGTTTTTTGTTTTTCTGAAAATGTTCGGCACAACCTGAAATCTTCAGCAGCATCCATGGATTAGATGCTCTTGGGGAAATAAAACATCTTTTAAAACTCTCCATTCAGGAGAAAATAAAAGATATTCCATCCAAAGACCAGCTGCCAGAAATTCATACTCTTAATGAGCAGTGTGGAGAAAGTAAACTTCTCTCTGTGGTGGAGCCCAGGAGAGTTGGACTCAGTGTACACACATGAAATGCGATTATATTAAGGCTCTGCAAACAAATAGATTTCCTCCACCACTCTGTCATCTCTGACGGCACAAAGTAAAGAGATGGGGGTTGTAGCGGAGGCGGTGTGGAGTTTAGGCATCTATAACAACTTCCTGTAATTGCGATTTATTGAGAAGGAAGCGGAGAGTAAAGATTTTGAAATTATAAGTCATTATGTGCTGGAGAGAGTAAGTGAGGTAGGGGGTTGGTGACATAAAATACAGCTGACAAGCCCAGGCAAATTAGCCCAGGACCATTACAAAAATCACTTAATTGCCGGCAATTCTGTCAGGTCAATTGACTCTAATTGAAAAAAAGAGAGAGAATAACAAAAAGAATATTATTGCAGTGAGAGGCAAGTGCCTGAAATGAGGTGAGCAGTCAGGAAACAGGCAGTGATTGGAGATCACAATGCAGCTCCCCCCATCTCTGCATCTGGCATGATGTAACACGCTGCCGCGGCACAACTTTGACACTTTTAATCACTGCATTTGTGATCATGCTGCCAGAGGAGGTTACACAAGAGAAAAGATATACCTTTGAATCTGTGCAGCCCACTCTTAAAACCATCTATATTTTCATATTCACCGTTTTCATTCACCAAATTGGAATTGCTATAACTCGATATGTCAGATCACTTTTATTTAGTGCTGTCAGCGCTGACGCGTTGACGCTGTGCAGCCCCACGCACGGGGCGATCCTCGATAACTCGCTAACAGAGATTTGCCGCGTTAATGCAGTTATAGCGTTAACGTCATTTTAATGAGATTAACGCTGACAGCACTCGTTTTATTGTCACGTCACATGTGCTGGTACACTGAATTGAACTGAAACAAGCCACATATAAGAGCAGGAATGTGAGAATTCTAAGAATGAATATATGTGCAATTTTAAGGATGCACATGACTAATATGTATGCCAAATATATATATATAAAAAAAAAAAAAAAAACACCCAGCACGCCCCTGCGGGCGGTTTATCCTTCAAGCTCGGGTCCTCTACCAGAGGCCTGGGAGCTTGAGGGTCCTGCGCAGTATCTTAGCTGTTCCCAGGACTGCGCTCTTCTGGACAGAGATCTCCGATGTTGTTCCCGGGATCTGCTGGAGCCACTCGCCTAGCTTGGGAGTCACCGCACCTAGTGCTCCGATTACCACGGGGACCACCGTTACCTTCACCCTCCACATCCTCTCCAGCTCTTCTCTGAGCCCTTGGTATTTCTCCAGCTTCTCGTGTTCCTTCTTCCTGATATTGCTGTCATTCGGAACCGCTACATCGATCACTACGGCCGTCTTCTTCTGTTTGTCTACCACCACTATGTCCGGTTGGTTAGCCACCACCATTTTGTCCGTCTGTATCTGGAAGTCCCACAGGATCTTAGCTCGGTCATTCTCCACCACCCTTGGGGGCATCTCCCATTTTGACCCCGGGACTTCCAGGTTATACTCGGCACAGATGTTCCTGTACACTATGCCGGCCACTTGGTTATGGCGTTCCATGTATGCCTTGCCTGCTAGCATCTTGCACCCTGCTGTTATGTGCTGGATTGTCTCTGGGGCATCTTTACACAGCCTGCACCTGGGGTCTTGCCTGGTGTGATAGACCCCAGCCTCTATGGATCTTGTGCTCAGAGCTTGTTCTTGTGCTGCCATGATTAGTGCTTCTGTGCTGTCTTTCAGTCCAGCTTTGTCCAGCCACTGGTAGGATTTCTGGATATCAGCCACCTCCTCTATCTGCCGGTGGTACATACCGTGCAGGGGCCTGTCCTTCCATGATGGTTCCTCGTCTCCCTCCTCTTTCTTGGGTTTCTGCTGCCTGAGGTATTCACTGAGCACTCGGTCAGTTGGGGCCATCTTCCCAATGTATTCTTGGATGTTCGTTGTCTCATCCTGGACTGTGGTGCTGACACTCACCAGTCCCCGGCCCCCTTCCTTCCGCTTAGCGTACAGCCTCAGGGTGCTGGATTTGGGGTGAAACCCTCCATGCATGGTAAGGAGCTTTCTTGTCTTTATGTCAGTGGCTTCTATCTCCTCCTTTGGCCAGCCTATTACCCCAGCAGGGTACCTGATCACGGGCAGGGCGTACGTGTTGATGGCCCGGATCTTGTTCTTACCATTCAGCTGACTCCTCAGGACTTGCCTGACCCTCTGCAGGTACTTGGTGGTTGCAGCTTTTCTAGCGGCCTCTTCATGGTTCCCATTCGCCTGTGGGATCCCCAAGTACTTGTAACTGTCCTCTATGTCTGCATATATATATATATATATATATATATATATATATATATATATATATATATATATATATATATATATATATGCATATATATATATATATATATATATATATATATATATATATATATATATATATATATATATATGCATATATATATATATGTGTGTGTGTGTGCGTGTATATATATATATATGTAAAACAGAGGTCAGCATTTTAAATATTGTGCAAAAGAAATGGCATACATGTAAAAATATCAAATTACATTTTAAAGATTTGGAAACCACAGGAAGAAGACATTAACAGAATAAGTTAAGTAGTGCTCCTGTAACTATCACAGCTTCAGTATAAGTCCACCACCAGAGTGGATTTAAACTTTCAGCGTTACTTCAATAGGTTCACCAAAAGTACAGCATTCACTGTTTAGGAATTAACCATTTTTATACATAGTTACAGTGGTGTGCAAAGGAAAACATACAATTATTTTGTCATGGTCCAAATAATTATGGACTGCCTTCTACAAACCTCAGTAAATCATGTGTGAGTCATTAAAATAGCCTCCTGCTCAAGTGTTAAGCTCTCGTGGAAAACCTGGACACAAGCGCGGCGCACACAGGCGCGTTTAAAAGATGTTTATTGTCAACAGAGCTTTCAAAGCACAGTCTCCTCAGGGAAAAGCAGCAGCAATCCAGCAGCAGCTCTCGAACAAAGGCTGAGCAGGGAGCAGGCGAGTTATCTCCACAAGCGTCTCTCCCCTTTCTGAATCTCTCCCGAGCAGGTCTGCTCTCCACAGCGGCTGGACAGAGAAGATCAAGGTGAGTTTGCACACATACAGCAGATAACGAACAATGAGGGAGCCACACTTTTATACCACATGTAGTGTAACAATTTGGCATTAACACAGGGAAAACTCCAGCCTTTTGTATCCAGGGCAACGTGCAGGTGTGTCTTAGGTATGAGGGTCAGGTGTGCGATTACTGGGGTGGAGACCTCAGCTACTCTCTGCCTCTGAAACACAAACCACACGAAAGTGATGGGATTTCCGCCTCTTTTTAGAGAACCGGCTCTTTCGGCTCCCAATCGGCTCTTCAGGTTGTTTTGTTGCTTTAATTAATTTATTATTAACAACAATATAAAATTATGCACAAAATGAATTACTAATGTAAAAAAATGTGGTTTTATTTATACATGTTTATATATAAATATATGCGGTAGCCCCTAGAGACAAAACACGTACAAACTCCAAAACACATTTCTAGCGTTAACTGAACTTCCAAACAGAGCTACTAGATCACTTAAATTACACAATTGAAAGCATGTGTGTGTTGTTTGTGTATTTATACACAAGCACTCATATATATTCAAATAATTTTAAAAAAATCGTCATTTACCTGTTACTACCACACACCAAATCTGGTCGTTGGTACTTGCTGGCTTGTGTAGCTACTAGGTAACAAAAGCTCCAGTTTTGTATGTGCTTTGTCTCTAGGGGCCACCGTAAATATACTTTTATTTATTCACTCCACATAAAATGTAATAAATAAATCATATAATACAAAAACCAACTGTTCACATTTCAGCTTTTAACTATTTAAATTTTCAGCTTTTTCCTTTTATAAATTTAAAGTGAAACAACACAAAACACTGCAAACCACAACACAATTAAATATAAATTAAAATATGAAAACAAAAAGAAGATGCACATTCTCTGTCATATGGACCTGCATGAATAAACTTTCTGAATCCTTTAACATCCGCAACTGAAAATAGTTGTGGATGATTACTATACCTTTCTAATGTGACGTTGTTGTCCCTGGCTCTCTCTCTCTCCCTCCCGCTCTGTTCCTGTGCTACTGAGTGTAACTACCGCCCCTCCCCCCTCTTCCCAGCGCAAAGCACAAGGCTCGCGTGCGGAGTGAAGCGGGAAAAAGTGCGAGAGAGAGGGTGAGAGAAAGAAAAAAAACCCCACAGCTCGCGATAAGGAGCCGGCTCGCGTCGTTCACATCAAAGATCCGTCTCGTTCACGACCGACACATCACTACTGAAAATACTGACGGCGTGGAGGGCGGGGTTGTACTGACCTCTCACCTTAGGAGAAGCAAGTAAATAATTCATGAGGTGAACAAGAAAGAAAACGATGTAGCTTTTTAATAACTTTAAAAAAACGTAAACAAGGATTCAAAGAACATCGACTCAGTGATGCTGACATTAGTGCTGCTTTGATTAGGTGAGAATGTCATACTTCAACAAGTCTCTGTTTCTGTCTGTTCTAAAGCACAATCAAGCTTTTCAACATTATAATTTGTTAATGACTGAAGCATTGATTGATGTCTTTTATACACTCTTACATATCGTGTTAAAAACTTTAATACACCACGAGCCAATAAATGCTGTTGAAACACTAAAGCTTAGAATAATCTGAATCGTGTTTTAGTCTTGGATGTGTGGCTGCCTGACAAGCAGTGACCGACTGACCCTTTGAGATAAAACCACAGACTCACTCTTTTGGAATCTAGGTTTCATAAATGGATTCATAATTCAGGAATTTTTCATTAACAGACAATCGACTAACTCAGGTGAGCACATATCAGAGGACTGCAGAGTGTAAGCTCTGCATTCATCCAACTCTATGCAGTAAACTGAAATAGGCCGAACATTTACAGTGAGCGGCACCTATGTGTGTGTGTGTGTGTGTGTGTGTGTGTGTGTGTGTGTGTGTGTGTGTGTGTGCGCTCACTCCTTGGTGTATGTAAGACCTGATTGAAAGAACAGGACAGCCTGATCAGTACAGGCTGTGATTAATAGCCTCAGTGATAATAATAATCAGTTAATTGATCATGGCTGTCTGGAACACTGGAGTGTTTTGCGTGTCTTTGAGTGTATATGTGTGTGTGTGTTTATGTGTGTGGCATTTGGGAGTTCTCTTCTTGTTTAAATATGAACTAAATATCTAAATATTTGACTGTGTTAAAGCATGTAGACCTTGCTCTAAAAATAAACTATATAAAAATGGCTCTTCCCTCTGAGGGTTTTCCCTGTGAAAACTGCAGTATCTCATAATAATATTTGGAATCAGTAGAAGCATTTTTTCTCGGCACTCTCAGTGTCGCTCTTAACTGGTAGCTGAGATTACAAGTTCTTCAGAGTGAGAGTTCACAGCTAGCTAAAGTAGTTGTTGGATTGTCTAAAGGCCCTTCAGTTTGTAGGACTTCCCGTATGCTACACAATTACCCAGCCGTCGACCCGTCCATCTGGGTGATTCAGCAGTCTGAGTAGTTATGCCAGACTGTCTTCCACTGCCTTTGATACTGAGGGATTCCCAGGCTAGCTAAGATGTAATCTCTGCACAGTGTGGAGGATCTGTCCGAGTCTAATCTAAAAATCACGATGGCCCTTCAGTCCAGCAACACTTTGTTTCAGGCTTCTAGCTGTTGGTTGGCTGACCTAAGAATCAGAAAACAGCTTTACACTTTAAATACAAGTTTAAAATCGACCCTTTAACTGTTTATAGGAATCTTATGGTGTTTGTAATTTATCTTATTTCATTTCTTGTTTATTCATTTTTTTTTCTTTACCAAATTCAATAATTTTGCTGTTTTTATGGAATTAGGCTGTCAGTATCCTGTAAAGCCCTGAAGGAAAATCTGAACCCAGACTAAGCAAAAGGTGCTTGAGCTGCAGTTGGTCAGATTAGCTCATATTTAAAGGAAAAGTCCAAACCTGAAATGTCAACATTGTAATCCAGTAGCACCTGGAAATCAAATGTGAACAAAAGACAGGCTGAGAGACACAGAGGCATCTCGGAGAGAGAGACAGAGGAAAAACTTCAGAGGGAGGAAGAAGAAGAAGAAGAAGAAGAAGAAGAAGAAGAAGAAGAAGAAGAAGAAGAAGAAGAAGAAGAAGGGCAGTGGAGTCACTGACATCTGTGGGTCAAAGTGGAGCCTCACACAGAAAACAGCACACACTGTCTTTGTTCACTTCACCATTATGTGAACTGAGCTGAATTCTGAGCTGAGTAACAGTGTGTGTGTGTGTGTGTGTGTGTGTGTGTGTGTGTGTGTGTGTGTGTGTGTGTGTGTGTGTGTGTGTGTGTGTGTGTGTGTGTGTGTGTGTGTGTGTGTGTGTTTAGGAGCTGACTAAAACAACGCTGTGGCAGTGCTGGTGTGTACTTGGATATTATGACTGAGATCTTAGTATCCGAAGAACATCCATGCATTTATCATTGTTTCTATTCAGTTCACTTCAGTTTTATTTACACAGCGCCAAATCACAACAACAGTCGCCTCAAGGTGCTTTATATTATAAGGTCGACCCTACAATAATACATACAGAGAAAAACCCAACAATCATATGACCCCCTATGAGCAGCACTTTGGAGACAGTGGGAAGGAAAAACTCCCTTTTAACAGGAAGAAACCTGCAGCAGAACCAGGCTCAGGGAGGGGCGGGGCCATCTGCTGTGATTGGTTGGGGTTTCTGTCTCTAAAAAGGACCAAAATGTAAAAAAATCAACTGCATGTTGTTTTCAATTTAAAAAAAAAAAACTAGTGACTGAGACCCTAAACGATGGACATAAAAGACTTTGTGTGATGCCACCTACAGGACTGTTCAGTTAGACGTATAAACTACCAGTCAGAAGTTTGGAGACACCTTCTTATTTTTCTTTATTTTCACGACTGTTTACTTTGTAGATTCTCACTGAAGGTATCAAACTATGAATGAACACATATGGAGTTACAGTGGGGCAAAAAAGTATTTAGTCAGCCACCGATTGTGCAAGTTCCCCCACTTAAAATGATGACAGAGGTCAGTAATTTGCACCAGAGGTACACTTCAACTGTGAGAGACAGAATGTGAAAAAAAAATCCATGAATCCACATGGTAGGATTTGTAAAGAATTTATTCGTAAATTAGGGTGGAAAATAAGTATTTGGTCACCTCAAACAAGGAAAATCTCTGGCTCTCACAGACCTGTAACGTCTTCTGTAAGAAGCTTTTCTGTCCCCCACTCGTTACCTGTATGAATGGCACCTGTTTGAACTCATCATCTGTATAAAAGACACCTGTCCACAGCCTCAAACAGTCAGACTCCAAACTCCGCCATGGCCAAGACCAAAGAGCTTTCGAAGGACACCAGGAAAAGTATTGTAGACCTGCACCAGACTGGGAAGAGTGAATCTACAATAGGCAAGCAGCTTGGTGTGAAAAAATCAACTGTGGGAGCAATCATCAGAAAATGGAAGACATACAAGACCACTGATAATCTCCCTCGATCTGGGGCTCCACGCAAGATCTCATCCCGTGGGGTCAAAATGATCATGAGAACGGTGAGCAAAGATCCCAGAACCACACGGGGGGACCTGGTGAATGACCTGCAGAGAGCTGGGACCAAAGTAACAAAGGTCACCATCAGTAACACACTACAACGGCAGGGAATCAAATCCCGCAGTGCCAGACGTGTTCCGCTGCTGAAGCCAGTGCATGTCCAGGCCCGTCTGAAGTTTGCCACAGAGCACACGGATGATACAGCAGAGGATTGGGAGAATGTCATGTGGTCAGATGAAACCAAAGTAGAACTTTTTGGTATAAACTCAACTCGTCGTGTTTGGAGGAAGAAGAATACTGAGTTGCATCCCAAGAACACCATACCTACTGTGAAGCATGGGGGTGGAAACATCATGCTATGGGGCTGTTTTTCTGCCAAGGGGACAGGACCACTGATCCGTGTTAAGGACAGAATGAATGGGGCCATGTATCGTGAGATTTTGAGCCAAAACCTCCTTCCATCAGTGAGAACTTTGAAGATGAAACCAGGCTGGGTCTTCCAACATGACAATGATCCAAAACACACCGCCTGGGCAACAAAGGAGTGGCTCCGTAAGAAGCATTTGAAAGTCCTGGAGTGGCCTAGCCAGTCTCCAGACCTCAACCCCATAGAAAATCTGTGGCGGGAGTTGAAAGTCCGTGTTGCTCGGCGACAGCCCCAAAACATCACTGCTCTCGAGAAGATCTGCATGGAGGAATGGGCCAAAATACCAGCTACTGTGTGTGCAAACCTGGTAAAGACCTATAGTAAACGTTTGACCTCTGTTATTGCCAACAAAGGTTATGTTACAAAGTATTGAGTTGTATTTTTGTTATTGACCAAATACTTATTTTCCACCCTGATTTACGAATAAATTCTTTACAAATCCTACCATGTGGATTCATGGATTTTTTTTTCACATTCTGTCTCTCACAGTTGAAGTGTACCTCTGGTGCAAATTACTGACCTCTGTCATCATTTTAGGTGGGGGAACTTGCACAATCGGTGGCTGACTAAATACTTTTTTGCCCCACTGTATGTAGTAAACAACAAACATGTTTTATTTTTTAGATTCTTTGCTTTGATTCCTGCTTTGCTCACTCTTGGCTCTCTCTGCATGAGCTTCATGAGGTCGTCACCTGAAATGGTTTCCAACAGTCTGGAAGGAGTTCAGAGATGCTGAGTACTTGTTGGACTTTTTTCCTTCAGTGCATCTCATCCCAAACTATGTTGATTGGGTTTAGGTCAGGTGACTGTGGAGGCCAGGCCTCCATCGCTCTCCTTCTCGGTCACAGAGCCCTGACAAAGCCTGGAGGTGTGTTTGGGGTCATTGTCCTGTCCTGGCATGTTGCTGCAGGTAGCCATGCTGGGTCAGTGTGCCTTCAGTTTTGAATAAATCTCCAACAGTGTCACCAGCAAAGCCCCCTCCACACCATCACACCTCCTCCTCCATGCTTCAGGGTGGGAACCATGAATGTAGAGACCATCGTTCACCTGTTCCGTGATCATTTTGCTAGATCTTAGCGCAGCCTTCGATACCATCGACCACAAAATCCTACTTAACAGGCTGAAGGTTCTGGCTGGTATATCTGACACCGCCTTAGACTGGTTTTCTTCCTATCAGACAGGACCTTTTCTGTTAGGACTCCTCTAACACTGCTGCCTAACCTGCGGGGTTCCACAGGGTTCAGTTTTGGGTCCATTGTTATTTTCTTTTTATATGCTTCCTTTAGCTGCATTGTTCAGTCTTTTGGTGACCTGTCTTATCATTTCTATGCTGATGACATTCAGCTGTATATGTCCTTTAAGCCTCATCAGCTGGATAGGCTGTCCACCCAAGTCCAGGCTTTAACTCAAATCTCTGATTGGCTTTCTAACAATTGTTTTAAACATGAACAAGACCAAAACCATGATCATAGCTCCTCCTGATCTATATTCTAAGATCAGTCAGGTTCTTGCCCCTTTCTGTTATTCTGCTGAGCCAAATATTCGAAATCTTGGAGTAATATTTGACTCTTCTCTGGGCCTTGACTCACATGTAAAATCTCTGTCTCGTTCCTGTTTCTTTCATTTAAGGAACATTTCTAAACTGCGACATATGGTCTCCTCAGCTGAACTGGAAAAAATTGTCCATGCATCGCATTTAGATTATTGTAATTCCCTGTTTACCAGCTTGGATAAATCATCTCTGTACAAAATGCAGCAGCCAGACTACTAACTCGCTCTAGCAAGCGAGCTCATATCACTCCTATTTTATGTTCTTTACATTGGCTCCCAATAGATTTTAGAATTCGTTTTAAAATCATTGTTTTAACGTACAGAGCACTAAATGGCCCCAGATTATTTATCCAAGCTTCTCACTAAATACACTGCTGCTCGCCATCTCCGCTCACAGACTCAGAGTTTGTTGGTTGCTCCCAGAACACGTCTGAAGACGAAAGGGGGCGGAGCCTTTCAGTCTGTGGCACCAAGGCTGTGGAACAGTCTACCTCTACAACTACGTTTGGTTGACTCTGTGGAATCCTTTAAAAAACAGTTAAAAACTTTGCTGTTTAAACAAGCTTTCTGTTGACCAATGCTGTTTACATTTTTATATTTTATACATTTAAACTCTATATTGTGTATATTGTGCATTTTGCTATTTATCGTACTGTTTATTTTAATCTCTTTGTGCAGCGCTTTGTGACTGCCTGTCTATGAAAAGCGCTCAATAAATAAACTTTACTTACTTACTGTGTCACACAAAGACACGGCAGGTGAAACCAAAGACCTCAGATTTGGTCTCATCAGACCAAATCACAGGTTTCCACTGGTCTAGTGTCCATTCCTTCTGTTTGGCTCAAACAAATCTCTTCTGCGTGTTGCTTTTCCTTAGTTGTGGTTTCTTAGCAGCTGTTTGACCATAAAGGCCTGATTCACACAGTCTGCTCTGAACATGAATTGATGTGTTTGCTACTCTGTGTGGCATCTATCTGGGCTCTTGTCTGAGGTGCCAGCGTGTTGTTTCTCTTTACTTAGCTGATTGGTTCTTGCCATAATAGGAATTCTAACAGTTGTCAAATAGGGCTTTCAGCTGTGCACCAACCTGACTTCTGCACAACACAACTGATGGTCCCAACCCCATTAGGAAGGCAAGAAACTCCACCAATGAACCCTGACAGGCTCACCTGTGAGGTGAAACCATCTCAGGTGACGACATCATGAAGCTCACTGAGAGAAGGCAGAGGGTTAGCAGCGCTGTCAACAAAGCAAAGGGCGGATGCTTACAGGAATCTTGCCGGTTCGAGCCCCGGTTCGGACAATCTCGGTCGTTGTGTCCTTGGGCAAGACACTTCACCTACCGCCTACTGGTCTTGGCCAGATGGGCCGATGGCGCGATATGGCAGCCTCTCTTCTGTCAGTCTGCCCCAACAACTGTAGCTTCCTCCACCAGTGTGTGAATGTGAGAGTGAATGAATAGTGGAATTGTAAAGCGCTTTGAGGGTCTCGAAAAGCGCTATATAAATGCAATCCATTATTATTATTATTATTATTATTATTATTATTATTATTATTATTATTATTATATAAGACATATTTAGAGTTATCAATTTTTTTTGCTACATAATTTCATCCATTTTGTTTTGATCTCTTCAATATATATTTACAATTCAGAAAGTAGTAAAAATAAAGAACAACCATTCAATCAGAAGGTGTGTCCTGGTTTGACTGGGAGTGCAGAGCATTATGTGGGAGAAATCATCTGCTTCTGAATATAAATAAGTTTAGACATCAGACGAAGGTTTTCCATTCCATTTGTAGTTTCCTTCATGAAAAATAAAAACTGCCATTTGTGAAACCACACAAGTGGGAAAAGGCTACAAACAAACCCAGCACCGTCATCACTGAGCCTGTACACCGAGCAGCAGGTACACCATCGCCTCCTTTGTTATGGCGTTCATGTCGTAAACTAATGACGTCACAGGACTTTCAGCCTATAATGACACCATGCACATTAGGCAGTACTCAATTGTAATGGAAAACGAGTCATGTTGAGCCGATCTGAGTAGGTACTGATGGAAAAGGGCTACTAGTCTGTCTCCTCATCCAGGACCAGTTTGCCTTGGGAGACGACATAGAAGAGCAAAGTGCCAGCTGAGCTGCTGGGATCACTGCTGCACACAAAGTGCTCCTTCATGGAGGGTAAGACAAAAAAATTAATACTACAAAAAGCAGAAAAGAATCGAAGGTAAGCATAATTGTTGTGTCAGTACATTCAAATGTTTATGTTAAAAAAGAGTAATATGAAGAAAGAAAACTTTCTGTCCCAGATTTTTAGAGAAAAGAGAAAAAAATTTAATTTTGTGACTTTTCAGGGAACATCACTCAGCTGGGCTGACTCGGTTCCTTTTCACATAATGTGAAAATGTGACTCATACACAGACACAGATTGCATTATGGGAAGTGAAGTAATATTATGTAAGCTTGACCCCAGTGATGGGTTTGTATGTTCATGATGAATCAAAAACAGCTTTTTGTCAGCTCCTGTCCCATCTCACTGACTGACTGACAACACAAACACGCAAAGTAAATAAAACGGCTTCCACAGGTCTAGCAGCTGGCAACATAATTGGTTGGTCAATATTATTGACCAACAGCCCTTATTAACCCCCTACAGAATAAAATATGACCATTTTGTATGTGCACAATGCCCCTTGCCACGGTGCGCTGTGCAGTGCTGCAGTGCAGACACACTGTGCTGGCCTGGGTACCATCCATAACGTGTTACCACAGTCACCTCAGTGCTTTACCTCCTCTCTGTCACTCCACAGCCCGGAAACAGCGGCTGTTAACATTTGAAGCAAGAGCAGAAAAAAAGCTAATTGGTGTGCCACTGAAACCATGGGCCTGGTATTCTGTAGAAAGCTGGGCTTTGGAGGGCCATTAATTAACCTTAGTGCTATGATTACTACTTACATTAGAAGGGAATACATTAGAAGTGGCAGCAGGCCTCTTTTTTTCTGCCCTGTACTTCAGAGAGGGCCCCGGTGGAGCTCTCCATGCCCCCGCAAGCAATGATATGTTAACGGGGAAGCAACTAATTAGATGTCAAAAATTCATAAGGCCTATCTTTAATATTGCATATCTATCCCCAGCCTGTCACTTCAAAACAAGGGGGATTGCATAAACAGGGCAACCGCAACACAAACTCCCCCTCCATCCCCATCATGGGACCTGGGTGGGTAAGGTGGGGCATGCAGCTAATGAGCTGCAAGAGGGAGCCATGCTAGGAAGGTGAACGGGAGGAAGTGGAAGACTGAGGAAAGAAGAAGAGGGGACCGAGTAGAAAGAAGAAAGACAATCAAAGGAATTTCTATTACAAATGCCACAGAGGACATTCTCTGAACATCAGTGAGGAACACTGGACCTACCGTACCGTCGCCGCCTTTCTTGCTCCCAGTCCTTATGATTAACTCGTACAAACAGTTCGATCATATTTTATTTGAATAATAAGATATAATGCACTATAATTGCTGCCTGGCAGTTTCAGGCCAGTTTACATCCATCCATGTCTGTTGGGAGTAATATATATACAACATGGAGAAATGTCATGGCTCACATCTCTGAAGTCGTCTTTTAGGTCTCTGATAACCAAGCACATGTGGTCTGTACAGGGATTGTGAAAAAACAGGTCTTTCTAAAGAGCTTAATGACCTTGAGCATGCTGCTGTTGCAACAAGTCATCCATTATTTTTCCCTCTCCTAGATCTTCCACACTAAGTGGTAATCTAACCAAGTGGATAACCACAACAGCTCAGACCACAGGAAGTTACAGTGTGCGGTTCACCAGTGCTCTGCTAACAAGTTCAAAGCCTCATCTGGTATTAACACCATCAAACATCTGCACTGGGAGCCGAGCAGCTCCTGCAGGTGTATCAGTAGGTGGACCAGAGCTGTTGTCAGTATAGTGTATGTGTGATGATCTTTTTCAGTGCCTTCAGTGGTTCTGCTGTTGGTCTGAGTCAAGGCTTTATTTTCAGTCACTTCCTTTCATATTAGCCCTTCTGGTTGCTTTCTGTGTCTTAATTCTCCTCATTGGTTCTTTTCCTCACCCTTGTTATTGTCTTGATTTACTTGTTATGTCATCATCTGGTCTTGTTCCTGTGTCATGTGTCTTTATATTTAGCTTCCCAAGATCTGGACTTACTTGCAATTTTTAGAACTTCAATAAAAGTTCTCCAGGATTTCTGAAGGTTTGACGTTTTTCTCCAAAATAAGCTGCATTTTTATTCCATTTCATTCTATTATCAGACAATTTTCAGAGGAATTTTTAAGCCACATAACAATAACACATGAAACATTCGATCGTAAAAAAGCACCTAAGTAAAAAGATGAATCAGTGTTTTTGGATTCAGTGATAACATCTGATAGATTTCAGTTTGTGCATGTAAATGTCGAGTATGCTATGCACACAGGTTCTTTATTTGAACATATTAAATGAATATGTAGGACTGCCTCCATCTATGTGTGCAGCATCAGTTACAAACGGCCTCAGAGTAATGCCTAAAAGGCAGGTCATGCATTAATCTCAGGCTTGCTAGCCTTCTTTGATTATTTCAGCTGTAATTCGTTGGTACTGCGTTGTAGGTGAGATAAGAACACAAAGCAAATCATCAGAACAGTGGGAGCTTAGGCTAACCTGATGCTGAATGCTGGGAGTTTGAGCTGGTCCTTAAACACCGGGCACTGGCTACTACAAGGAGATCAGCTGTGGCTGATGAGAGACTCACCTACAGGCGGAGCTGGAGAAAGGAGCACCGAGATACACCGGCAGGAAGAAAACAAAGGCTGGAGGGGAACCTAGAACCAGCCCCACGTGATGACAGCATGAGAAATGAAAGAATGAAGGACCCGGCAGGATAAAAAGACTGATGTTTCACAGGCATCAGTGTTTTTTTTAACAACACGCAACAAATCTAATGAGGACTTTAAGTACTTAATAGTTTTAACAGTTAGTTGGTTAATTCCACCACATATTCACTCACTGAGTGGACACAATAAAAGACATAAACTGATCCTATCAATCTATTGGAGATTATGTATGGGAATTTCAGGAGCAGGACCACGCCTCCAAACACGCTCCTTCTGGTTGTCATCTACAGAGGTTTCCCCAGTTCTGCAAGCTGATCCTTCCTGTTTACGTGCCCCTCCCTCCCTCCTTGTTCTCATTTCTTTAACTTCTTCACTCCTGTTTACTACACGGGGATCTGCCAGGCCCAGGGGCCGTCAGCCAGTCCCCTTCCAGGCCTTCCCCAAACCGCAGCTCAATTTATGTCAAAGCATCACCTTTACCTACTAAAACGCTGTCTAACCTAAAATGAGGACGTGGGCCCAGCTGTGAATATCAATATTCAAAGTGAATGCAAGCTGCTGCTGGGCATTGAGAGGTCACAAACAATGAAGCTCAGTTTAACCAGAGTAAGAATCAATACCTTCACCAAACTAAGATGATAAAGTACATCAGCTCCTTGGCTGGCAGCTATGTCACCAGACTAATGGCTCTAAAAGCTAAAATGAGCTCCTCTCTGGTGATCTGGCCTACATGAGATAACACATTTGATGTTATTTAAAGAACAAATATAAATAAGCACACACTTTGTAAGTCACAGCAATGTCCCTGCAATATCAGAACAGTTTACACTTTTGCTTTATTTCAGCTACAGCGTGTTTTAAATCTGCAGTACTAATCTCCTCAGCTTCTTTCTGCGTCACCAACAAACACCACGCCTGAGTGCTCTGCAACATTGTGACATCAAGAACACGGGACACTTCATCCTGCACCATTTCAACGAGATCAGTTGGGAAAATATAACATTAGAACAAAATGTCAGGAAATAATATTATAATACAATATAAAAAAAAACCAGTATTGGTATCTTTGGGGGTATTTCCATGCTCTAAGACGCGACGCTAATATTATGTGTACAAATCTAAATACTTTGTTACAAAACATTCACATATAAACAGCACGAACCATTAACAGCTGCTAAATAAAATAAAATGATCAAGTATAAAATGATTATTAATCACATTGTATATCATGAAGAATAACTATTAATAAACTATTTGAATCCATGTTCATAAATGCATAGTAAGAGGAGTAATAATGATGAATTATATATTTATCAATACCTTACTGATGCTTGTGTGCAGTTATTATAAAGTTGCACCAGTTTAGGGAGGTCTGAACAATATTTATTCAAATGAACACCAGTTTAACTAATTAAAAAAATATGTAGGCACAAATAAACTGCCAGGCAATAGCTTTGTTTTCATTTACACAGTCACATTAATGACAGTTTACATGCTTTGCAGACATTTCTTCCTTTGCTTTATTTATGTTTTTGGACTGACGATATTTGGACAACCAGCTAATGCTAGCAGGCCTGACCCATGTTTCACCAAGTTTAATGACATTTACATTTGCAAAGCTGCAGCTTTGCAAAAATGCATATTTGCAAAGATCATAATTTCCACTGCACTGAATAGTCCTCTGAAAACGTCCTTCTTCACGTCACTGTTTCTCCAAAGAAGAAGGTGCTGACTACTTTCTTTATAGTCAGAAATCACAGCTTCTTTGGACTGGCCACTTAAGTGCTGCTTATATGTAAGATTTCAGTTCATTTATTGAAAACCAGTGTACATAATTAAGCTTTGTTTCCAACATTTATAATGCACCTTCATTTTCTTAGTGCAACTAGACATTTCTCCCTATTTGCTCTTTAGATTAACCAAAAGAGAATTCAGTTGTGTCATGCATACCTGTATCCATTCAAAGTTGGATTAAGTAACACATCCTGACTGCTGCCCACTGAAGCAAAAAATTAGCCTGCTGGCTCCAGTGAAAGGTCGCCGTGCAGGGGAAGAAACGCGGGGTCACTTTACTCTGACTGTGAACTCTTGCTGCAAGTGAGTCAAGCTGCCGACAACAGTCAGACAAGAAAGGTCCAGCTGGTCGTTTCAAGAGCTGATGGGAGCCCTCCATTTCCTCTAACTGAGATGTTCACTGTCCCAGTGTTACACTGTTTCATGATGTAAAGCAGTCACATTGCTGTGCGCAGTCTGTTTGTGTGATGAGTTTATCCACTGCGCTGCCTGAGCTAACTGCTGCAAGCAGATAGGATCGGGCTCCGTGTCATTAGGTTAATTGAAAATCCTATAACTTCTTAGAGTCGTACACTTTTGTTCAGCTTGTTGATTGAAGTCTCTGCTTAGTTAGAGAGATAAACACCGTACATGCAAAAAGGAAATTGTGTATAACTTTATGTTGGGATCACTAATTGGCAGCAGAATCGTGTGTCAGCCGTTTCCCAGAGCAAACTGAGCACCTGGAACGGAGGACATTTATACCTCTTTACCTGCAGGTGAACTATTTCATGATTGTGTTCCCTCAGGTGTGTTAGCCAACAATAAAATGAAAATGACCTGACTTTGGAATGAATTGAGATGGTAATGACCTGCTGATCTGATTTGTTAATGAAACTGATGCAATTAGCATCATGTGGCAGCGTCAGTGTCAAATGGTGAAATGAAAAGTTCTAAATATAAACCACACGTCCACCCTGTGTGTGAGTCTGACACTACGTTTTGCATTTTTCTGAACACAACCTAAATATAGGATCAGTTTGAACTGGAAGCTTTGTACCTGGGCCAGTCCGGCTCGTCTTTCTGGAGACTTCTTCCTGTGTATGTACAGTGGGGTGGATTCTTCATGGCGTGACACACACGACTGTCCATATTTGTTTATTTAGGAGTTAATTGGTCCCTTTAAGCTTGCACTCTTATCTCCCCCTGTGGAAAAAAGCGTCTGGAGATAAGCAAAAGATGCTAAACTTTCATTTTGCGAGTGTGATGTGCATTCTAAAATCTCCCTTTATCACTCCCAGGCTGCTCTTCAAGCACACGTGCGAGGGGTGCGAGGGGTCACGAGACAACCAGCAGATTGTTTCCATCACTCAGAGGATTCAGATACTTCCAGCCTCACCTGGAGTAAAGTAATGACAGTGAAGTTTTCTGACAGTCACAACTTGTCCATGATTTTAGATTTCTGCTCTTTTGTTGGCAAAATTTTTATTATCAAGGAATGTAAATGTTCTTAATGAAGCTCATTTATTCAGATGGAAGTTTCCTTAGACTGCCGACAGCGGTGCAACACAGCTCAAAGAAAGAATTTACATGAGCGGCCCAGTTAATGAACTGACAACTATCCCTGTACTATCTGCTATATCTCTTGTTAAACTGTCACCGTCACGTTTTCTCTGCTGCAAATGTGACGGTGACAAAAGGGCCGGATGATTAGAAACTCAGCCGGCCACCCCCACGACTGCTGCACATTTCAAAGAGGACGTATCTGGACTCTTTTTCTCCGTGATACCGGAAAAGGTGAGGAAATGGTCGTGGTGGCCATCTTTGCTACTGGCCCAGTGCCATCAAATGATTCACCTCATTAAGGAGCCAATCGGGTATAATGAAGCATGGGGCAAAGTCGGCCGCTGAGCCCAATCAATTCTTTGCTGTGACTTGTCATCCTCCTCCCATCAAGGTAGTGCAGTCACCAAGGAGCACAAAGACACATGAAGGGTGGAGAGATTCCGCAAAGCTGGTGACCCCCCCCCCCCCCACACACACACACAAACATCAGTGAGGTCCACCTCCCACATCCTTTCCTCTCTCACTTCCTCCTTCTCAGTCACCTCCTCATCTTTAAATCAAACAGCCCACCCACCCCTCACTCCCTCCCCACCTGTCACACATTTGGGAGACAGAGGGATGGAGACAGCATCGCTTCGTTACCAGCCTCACACTCGGAGCTTTTCAAACAGATTTCGGCTAATGAGGGAGCATTTAGAAGCTCAGGTATGCCGACATCTAGAGGAAGAGGGAGCTGAGTGGGGGAGGGTTGTGGTGGAGTACAGTGCGGCGGTGAGACACACACATGCACACACTGCACAGTGCAGCGTGCTGCATCCTCACAGCTTTTTGTTTTTTGCCTGTGAAACCCCCACACACAGAAAGCATAAATTCACCTGTATGCACAGTTTCTCTCACACACAGCTCAGAGTTGTCAGTGCAGGTGAACAAAGTGAATGGGATATGTGAATGACAATAAAGATTTCTTTTAACATCAGTGAGGGGAAGGCAGGCGGCAGGGTGGAGGTGGGAGGAGGATGAGTCTAGAAAGACAGGCTGCAGAGGTTCGCATTACTCTGAGGGACCCATCGACTGCATATGCCATCTTTAATGATGAGGCCTTGCCAAACTGGCACCCAGTCAGCCAACCAGGAGAGTGTAAAGTGGGAGAAGAAACCCTGCAAAGCCATTATTTCAAACCTCTGTCTCTCCTTTTTTCTTCTCCTCCTCACCCCACTCTTCCTGTTCCTTTAAATGTGAGTTTTAATAGACACTGCTAAATTTCCTCTGTCTCCTTAAAGTTTAATTCACCCACTTTTCTCTCACTCCTGCACCCCCATTATGGAGCAGCGGCAGCAGCTGCAAACAGGGCATTATTATTTCATAAAATGAAAACATTCTTTTGAGATGAAGGAACGAGAGGACGAGCTGTGGCAATATTTTGATGGCACAGTTATAATGGCAGGACCCACTTTTTACACAGTCTTACCCACGTTAATGACTGAATGGCTATTCTCTACTTTTCACTACTTTTGGGCTTCAAAGTTACCAGTTTTGTTTAGATGGTAAAAACTTGTGATTTTGAACCCTTGTAAAAAAAACAAAAAAACAGCTCTGCTCAGGTAATATTATCAACTGAAAATATTTTGTGCTTCATTTCTCAAAAACATCATTAAGATCAGTTTAGCAACAAAAAGCATCTCTGACCTGTTGGCTCAGTGTTTCCCTGTGAGCAGGCTGATCAGGTGGTGGCCCTTAATGTCATTCACATGTCTTGAGCCTTTCCTCCTGCCTTGGACACACTGTAACTCTGTTGTCTTTGACTGTAGTCACCAGATGAGGAAGACGAACATTTAACCTTGCATTGTAAGAAACTGAACAAATGAATTAACCCTTTAAAGCCGGTCGGAGCAGGCACGCTCCGTTTTGTGCAACTACTTTTAAATCCCGGTAGCACTGCAACCACGTAAGCTAGCACAATAAAAATTTTTGCATATGAAGCCAGAGAAGTTGTACTTACATATATGCCATCATCTTGTCCTAGGTCAGTTTCCTTCCACATATAGCTTTGCAAAAATTGCATAAAAAGCACTTGCAGCAACAAAAACAGAATATTCCAGAAACAGGCTTTGCCGATCCGATCAGCTGTTTGTAACACTTCCTACGTTCGTTAGAATAGACGTCAGAGCGAACTATCGCATGTCCGCCATGACCTGCCCGAAACCGGAAATGACGTCATTTTCGCTGAAATGTAGTTTTTTACCATCAGGACCTCATGAGCCTATACTGGTGTTTTTAAAAGTTATGTTTGACTTTATGACTTCCTGAGTCGTTTCTGGGATGCTTAGGACTCATATTGCACTGCTGGAAATAGTTTATTTTGATGCATATGCTGCTTTTTTTTTGCAAATTTGCACTATAATATTTATTTTCGTTTTTCCTGCAGTATATAAAAATTGGTGTATTTCAAAAATAAAACTATGAAGACATTTAAAATAAATTTCCTGTGGTGGGAAACTATTTTGTGCAACTTTTTTGCATTTACAGTTTTGAGGGATAAGCCTCTTAAATTTCTCTAACTAGAAATATATGTTAAAAAAGCAAAAACGATTTTCAATTTTTTGTAGTTTATTGCACTTTTTTGCAATTTATGTAATTACTATGCACTTAATGAATACATATTATTAAAATCTGGGCTGTAATGGTTGTATTGATGTATAGCAACTTGAAATGCTCCCAAAAATGGCTCCACAGCATGTAAAAATATAAAGTAAGCTCTGGCGGACTTGGTTCTATGGTAGGTCTTAAAGGGTTAACCGTCCCCTTTTTTAGAGGCCTCAGTCTTTATGAAGATATTAAACTGCATATGCTGCACACTGCTCTGTTAACACACAGTTGTAGGTTTCCCCATGTTTAAAATTAGTTATTTGCAGTCAGTGCTAATATCTTCATACTGCACATAGCTTTTGTAGTTCCAACTCCATTTTTCAAATGTTATTTATATAATGCCAGATGACAACAAAGGTGACCTCAAGGCACTTAATATTGTAATGTAAAGATCCTACAATCTTAGAAAAAATCACTCCGTCCCCTTGGCAACAGCGGGAAGAAAAAAATCCATTTTAACAGGAAGAAACTTCTGGCAGAACCTCAGGGAGGGGCGGGGCCATCTGCCCCAACTGGTGGGGGTGAGAGGAGGGAAGCATGACTAAAGAAATGCTGTGGAAGAGAGCCAGAGATCAATGATTATATGATTATAAGTAGAGTTCTGTATAAACATATAGTGAGTAAAAACAGGTGGGTGAAGAAGAAAGTGCACCATGAGATGCCCCCAGCAGCCGAGGACAGTTGTAGTGCAGGGAGGATTCAGGGTCACCTGATCCAGCTCTAAATATAAGCTTCATCAAAAAGGAAAGTTTGAAGCCTAATCTTGAAAGTAGAGATAGTGTCTGTCTCCTGAATCCAAACTGGAAGCTGGTTCCACAGAAGAGGGGCCTGAAAACTGAAGGCTCTGCCTCCCATTCTACTGTTAAACCACCAGTAACCAACTAGTCTGGGAGCACAGTGCTGTACTGTACGTCAGGCCTTTTAGATAAGATGAGCCAATGAGGAGAAGCCAATATCAGATAAATGTGTAATGTAAATAGAAATGGTCACAGAACCCAGTGAAACTCCATAATTATCCTGAAGAAGACTCCCCATTATATACAGTTTTAATTCCACTGACTAATAATTTTCATCAGTTTCTGTCAAAAACCTTTTTCTAATGAAAACTAACGCAGAAGGGCAAAACCTGTCATTTTAGTCAGAATGCTAAAATGAAATCAAGTTGTCAGTGTTTTCACTGTTCACATCAGATTCAAACCCCTGCAGCGCCGGACCTTAAACACCGAGGACGTGCTCCACACAGTATTTCCCTGTATCAGCTCGCTCAGTCACAGCTGGCCAGATGGGATTTGCTTGTTGAAAGTTGCTAATAGGTAATGTTAGTGAGCCTGTTAATACATCTTTTGCTTATTATTCTGTTATTATATCACAACTATCTGATTATTGATTTATCTATTTTATGTTTTTTAAAATGTGTTTATTGTGATGTCACAGATTTGCTGAACTACATTTTGTTATAAAGTCACAATAAATGAACGTATTTATGATTACTGTGTTTATTTTAATCCCAATCTCTTATTAAGTCTGTTGTCTTTCTTGCTACACGTGCTTATTGTATCTGTTTAAGTGTAGCTTCCACACAGTCACACACCCACAGATACACTGTGGTGCCGTCAGTCTTACTCAGTTACTAAATTCCTGATCAGTGCCCCCCTGGCTGTTCCATCTGATTTGAAGTGATGGTGTTCTGGTGGCACCATCTCTGTGTGCCTCAGAATAAAATGTACACTGAACACCCACTCACAGACACACACACCCACACACAGACACACACACACACACACACAGGGATGCACGCACTCATGCACTATAGCTTTCCAGCAAACCCTCAGTTGGTCCCTTTCTCTCTAATTAGTAATTAACACATTTTTTGCACAGGCCTTTATTTATAGGCCGTCTCTTGCCAAACAGAGTACCGGTGCCAGGATCAGATGGAAGTGGAGCATGAGGTGAGCAGGGAGTCCAGACCGCTTGATAAATACACTGTAATGGTTTGGGATTAATTGACTGATCAGTCACACAACATGCAGCCACTTTTTAAATGAGTGGGTTCATTCACATTAAAGTGGCGTCATTAAAGCCACTGTTGGCCCCACTCTGCTGTTACACTTCATCTCTAACATGGATACGTCTGACATTTGAACAAAAATGATGAACATAAAGATTAGTTTCAGAACTCTCCTCACTCTCAAACAATACCCAACGTTTCTGCACATTTCAATGTTATGAAATAATTATCAGAATTACACATTTGACCTTTCTTTCTCTGCACAGTGTCTACAGTGGCTATGTGCTGACCACCACAACCACCACACGCTGTAAGCTTTGAGCTTAGGCACAGCTGACCCATCTCTCTGGGGTCTTAATCTGGGCTACTCTGGGCACTTAGGGCTCAGTTACAGCACTAATAAATAAATATTAGAAGCTGGGTTTACATCTCACTGTGCCCGTGCACATGCAATGAATGTACTTCAGGATAACAGCTGGATGAAACCACATTGTTTTTCTGTTAGATCCTATTACATGTTCGAGGGTCATTCTGTCCAGGACGAGCTCTGAAAGCTGATCCTGTGGTGTTGCCAGAGTTAACAATGATGTGAATGATGTGATTTGTTAACAGGTGTCTGCGATGTGAAACAGCAAATCAATACAAAAACTAAAATCTCTTAAGTTGCTTCTTAAGCATCTGGAGATGCTTTTCTTTCCAAGCTCCTTAGACTACGATGACCTGGATGACTGAGAACCTTCACAGACATAAAATCTCTGAAGCACTCTGAATTGTTGTGGTATCAAAAAGAGAAAAACTGGGGTTAAAAAGTGTTAAAATGAGCTTTAGAGCTCTTAAAAGTTTTTTTCACCTGTAATCAGTCTTATTGCTACGTTCATGAAATGTTAAATATGACACAGTCAGCACACGTGTGTCCTCGTGTCCTGGTCAGGTGACCCAGTGTTTGTGTTTTCTGGTCACACTCTGTGTTGTTTTCTGCTAATGCTAGATGTACAGTCTTTAGGTTTCTTCCTCTGCTCCGTGTTCCCCCTGTCACTCATGTCTCCATGTCACAGTGTCGAGTCCACGTCTTTGTGAATGTCTCGTGTTTCCTGTTTTATTTTGACAGTCCTGTGTTCAGTGTTTTCAGTTTTGCTTCCTTGTCTCATTTTGTCAGATTAGTCCCAGCTGAGTTTCCCTCCTGTATCTCCTGTTATCCTTTGTGTTTCCTCTGCCCGTTGTCGTGTCGTCCATGTAGCTGTGTGTTCTCCTGTGGTCCTTGTCATCCTCTTAGTTTCTAGTTTCCTGCGTTAGGTTTTATTTCCCTGTACGGAATATTTTAGAGAAATAAAGCTGCCTCTCTCAGTTCGCGAGTCCACATCCTGCCTGCTACAGCACCAGACATGACAACATCTCACTAACTTGTCTTTGCAGTCCTAAACCAGCACACTTTTATGTCTCCACAGAACTTCTGGTTACTGAAAACGGAGGATAGAAATAATATGTTTTTCATTTACTGCTGAATGTGTGCCTCACCTCTATTTAAAGCATCTTTTGGTGTCACTCACTTCCTCTCACACACACACACACACACACACACACACACACACACACACACACACACACACACACACACACACACACACACACACACACACTTCTGTGAGAGTGATAATCAGGCTGGATGGCTGATTCTTTTCATAAATTTTAGTATCTCCTTATTTCAGGCTTTGCTGCCTCTTGACTGCCATTAGTTCCCCACAGGTGACAGAGCTGATCTCCATTGCACGCCACTCCTTTTTATGAGGTTTCCCTTCACTCACAGCACTGGTGCCTACTACGTGTCCTAGCTGGGGTTTTAATATAAGGACCGAGCCATTCTGCCTTCGGGATGCCTACCTCTTGACATTTATCATTTATTCTGACATAAAATCATTCTTTAAAGAGGTTCTGTGGAACTGCTTCAAGGTGATAAAATGTTTACCATCAGAAAACATCATCTTGCAAATGATGGACAGAGAGTCCAAGGAGGAGTCCAGGGAGAACAGGAACTCAAGGACCATTAAAAGGTTTCACATGTGTCCAGTCTTAACGCCGATCTGCCAACAAAACAGAAACAAAATCACATAAAACACATATCTAAACAGTCCCAACTAAAGCTATAGGTTCATCCCACAGGCACCACGGCTAAAAGTCCTAGTAACTCAAGAAGGACATTATCTAAGACGTTCACATTTACACCATACGTGCTGGTGGGCACCAGTGCAGCTGAGGAGCAGCACTGGTGCCCACCAGCATTTTCATGTTGGGATGCTGACTCACCATCTTTGTGGAGGGTCTGAGGTACTGGCAATAGCTTCCTCCAGCAGGATAATATTGTTACATCTTCTCAAAAAACACAACAAAGAGTCCGAAGTGTTGACCTTCAGATCTCCAGGTCCTTAGCTTGATCAGCATTCATGGGATGTGCTCGTACCAACCTGTTCCAAAAAGGCCCCACCAGGTAAACCCACAGGGCTCAAAGGATCTGTGGTCCTAAAGCCAGACCCCACAGCGTCAGCAGAGGATGAGGAGGACCAATGTCAACAAAAACTAGAAAAAAATTAACCTGTTAACATCCTCCATTGGGTGACCAGTTTCAGCAACCATCAATCTGACAGATGAGCGAGCGGCTGCTGTCAGTTACATAAAAGTTCCCGTGTAGCTTTGAACTGATCCACCATGTTTCTCATGATCATTTGAATCATTTCCAGATGATCACACAGTCACCGAGCTTCTTGCTGATGGCCCATTCCAGCTCTAAATGGTAATTTGAAATGAGCTTATCAATAAACTAATAAACAGCATACAAATGCAATAGTTCCTCCACCACAGGAACACAAAAAGACAGAATTAGCGAGCGAGATTAAGACGTGTGTACATGCAGCTCAAGGTGAAGAACTTACAGCTTTCAACAAATGACAAAAACATTTCCAACAGGAAACATGGTAAACCACGAGGGAGATAAAGCAGGTTTAAATGTTTGAGATTGTGAGGCAGGGAAACTTGACGTTGTTGAACAGTGAAGTGTGTTTCTGTGTATTACAACCAAGGCAACATTAAGAGCTGGGATGTGCCCATGCCAATTCATCTGTCAAAGTCATTCAACAAAACGCAAAATTAGAAACCTCTTGTTGTGATATTGACAAAAACATTTATTATCATGGACATTCTCTCTCTGTCTCTCTCTTTCTTTTTCAAGCTAAAGGTAATTATATTGGGGAACAAAAGCATACCGTTGTTGAGAAGCAGAAAAGCCACTTAAACATCAAAAACATGTCTTTGAATGAGGCTTGGTGTTGGAGCGCAGAATCTGAGGTGAATTGCAGATTTCTCTATTTGCAGCTGTGTGTGTGTGTGTGTGTGTGTGTGTGTGTGTGTGTGTGTGTGTGTGTGTGTGTGTGTGTGTGTGTGTGTGTGTGTGTGTGTGTGTGTGTAGACAACAGACTGAGGAACAGCTTGTATCCTAGAAATGTCTATAAGTATTTCATGAGAGAGGTTTGTGCTTTTTAAATGGAGGTCCATTGGACCTAAAGGTTTTTGGAGCAGCTCCTGGTAACTCTCAGTGGTATTTAAGATACTTCCTTTGGGCTTTGCTTTTTAAATCAACTTTTCAAATATGAATCATCAGACCTAGTCTAGCAAAACACCAGAACACACATTTAGATGTGGATGTAATTAGTTGAATGGCTACAGTGATCTTATTATAAGTTTATGTAAGTGATATCAGTATCAGTCTTAATGGTGTTGTTGGGAACCACTGTCACCACCAGAAAGTGTTCTACTTGCAACTATACTGCAAGTATCCACTCAGGTGTTCCAATCACTTCCATGGTGACAGGTGTTTCGCAGACCCAAGCAGCTAGGTATGGAGGCTGCTGCTACAAACATTTGTGAAAAAATGGGTTGCTCTCAGAAACTCTGTGAATTGTAAAGTGGTACCCTGATAGGATGCCAGTTGTTCCATTGGGGATGACAGCAGCTTAGTCATGAAGTGGTGGGGCATATAAAGTCATAGATCATGTTCACAAGATGCTAAGGTGCGTAGTGTGCAGAGGCCACAGACTTTCTGCAGTCAGTCAGTACACACCTCCAAACTTCTTGTGGCCTTCAGATTAGATCAGGAGCAGTGTGGAGAGAGCTTCATGGATTGTGTTTCCATGGCCAAGCAGCTGCATAGAAGCCTTACATCATCAAGTGCAATGCAAAGCATCGGATGCTGTGGTGTAAGGCACATTACTACGGTGGCCTCTAAAGACAAAACACGTACACACGCCGAAGCACATTTCTAGCATTAACTGAATTTCCAAAACAGAGCTACCTAGATCACTTAAATTACACAATTGAAAGCATGTGTGTATTGTTTGTGTATTTATACACAAGCACTCATATATATTCAAATAATTAAAAAAAAAATTCATTTACCTGTTACTACCACACACCAGATCCGGTCATTGGTACTTCCTGGCTTGTGTAGCCACCAGGTAACAAAAGCTCAACACTGCCCCCTAGCATCCTGGAGCACTTCTGTTGTGTTTTGGAGTTTGTACGTTGCTTTGTCTCCAGGGTCCACCGTACAGTACCACTGATCTGCAGAGCAGTGCTTCTGTTTGTCTGACTAAACTGTGCCAAGTGTAAAGGTCAGTGTGTTGCCCTTAAGGCATTTCTCTGAATAAATAAGTTCATAAGTTTAAAAATAAATAATTCTAAAAATATTTGTCATTAAAAAATATAAATACATGTTGTTAAAATGAAACCCTTTCTATATGTTTTACTTAAAAGGAAAAGATTGCTAAAATGTATTTCCTGTTCTGGCGGTGCACTTCCAGTTCCGGTCAAGCACTCGGTTTTTGCTGAGAAACAGGCTCCACATGCTAAAGGCAGTATGGAAATGTAATCAGATGCCATCTACTCTGAATTATCAGGCTAGAACGCTGTAAGTTCCTTTATATGACAGTTTATACAGAGAGGTTGGATATTAATGTATATTTTGCTAACATGTTTTAGTGAGAGTAATGCACTTTATTGATGTAAACATGCTTCTGCCTGTTGAGATGGAGTTTATTTTCTGTCATTTCAGGTTTCACCACATGTTCATGGAGACAATTAAACAAGCTGCAACTAAACTCCAGGGTCTCCATTTGTGGTTTAACTCGGTGTCAGCAACATCTTTGTTGAAAACACTACAGTCAGAGTAGGTGGATTTTGGTGTGTTGCTGTTTTTCAGAATTTGTGTCAGCCTCTCGGTTCATGTTCAAGTTCAGTGAGGGAACTCTCAGTGCTTCTGCATACTAAGATTTTCATGGCCCTAACTTTATGGGAACAGTTTGGCCCCTTCCTGTTCCAACATGACTGTGCATGCGTGGTGTAGAAGAACTTGACTGGCCTGCACTGAGTCATGACCTCAACCTGACAGAACAGAGCAGAGTTTGAGAGTCAGGCCTTCTTGGAAGTGCAGTCCTACATATTTGTTTAATATGTGCATTGAAAGACATATCCTGGTCAAAAACAATGTCAGCATCATCATTCCTGCAGTTTAACTAATTGGTGTGTGTTATTTGGCTTCATGGACAGATACATTTGGGTGTCATCTGCATAGCAGTGAAAATGTTTGCTATGTCTTCTAATGATACCAGAGGTGGGACCAAGTCATTGTTTTGCAAGTCTCAAGTAAGTCTCAAGTCTTTATCCTCAAGTCTCAAGTCAAGTCTCAAGTAATGTCAGGCAAGTCAGAGTCGAGTCTCAAGTCACTGGTGTAAAAGTCCGAGTCAAGTCACAAGTCTGAAACTTTGAATTTCAAGTCCTTTCGAGTCTTTAAAAAAAAAAAGAAAAAATAATGTTGCAGTTATGCTAAATGTAAATATTAGACCATGTAATTTTAAAATCAGTGTTTTTCTCAACACATGACAAAATAGTGAACTTAGAAAATATACACAAATTGTGAAATTGCACCTCTTTAAAATGCAGCTCAATTAAACCTAGCTCCAAGAATAATTTTCACCGACAGTTCTGAGATAAGCTGCATGTTATTCTTGGATGCGGTTGTAGGACCGGCTTTAAAATCGCATGACAAAAATATCATACACATTAAAAAAAACTGTATCACCAACGTAGCCTGGACAACATTTGCTAGTTAGATGAAGTCAGCTATCTCATCTTAGCATATTTATATGCATATTTATAATCATACGGTTCTTGGAGTGAGTGCATACACTCATGAAGTTTAGTAACTTCAGGTCACTGCAACAAGCCCAGGTACAGTTTACCGACGGATGGGTGCAGGACCTTGAAATGCACCGTGTAGAACGAAAGACCATCGTACGTATCATAAGTTTACCAGTCTCACAAATCGTCGTCATAAATACACATTCGTTAACCGTTTATTAATAGGACCTTTGAGCTCAACGGTAATTAATTAGTAGTGGAAATAATTTCTGGTAGCATCACAGAAATGTAGCAGTGACAATAATATTGTATGCTGTAATCGTACTGGGCAATTAGTGATACAAAAAACCTGTTTTATCCTGTGAATAAAAGTATATGTTTTTGTCAATGTACCATAATAACAGAAGCGAAACGCAATATTGTGTCAGGACAATTCACTATTTATGCACAATAAATAAAGGAGCATAGCGCGACAATTTCTGTTCAGCGCCAGACTTGCTTGTAACCTATATCACCAATTATGTAATGAAAATGACGCATTAACTACAACAGCAGACTGACCTTTGTGGAAATGCTTGGAGCAGACTAACCTGTGAGCTGGAGGGTTCTGGGACGTTATATTTGATCTTTGAATGGCTGCAATCCAGGCCATCCGTCGCGTCTTTGTTACTTCGGAAACATGGCTCGAACAATTTCTCTTCAACGACGTAATCCGATAACAACCGATCTCTTTACCCGTCGGCTTCCCGTGGCTGTCATGCGACCGGCTATTGCAGTTAATAATACAACAGCTTCTTGCCATTTTTGTGTTTCTTTTTATCGCTGTATAACTGATTTTAATTGAAAGCCTGCGTGCGCTAGTACCGCTTGCCACGAGTTCCCAGAATCCTTTGCGGTTCTACCCGTGAATGACGTCACATTTTCAATCTCTATATAATATGCATGTTAAATTTTGTATTTGGGGTAAAATATCAAGTCTTTTCAAGTAAACCGGTTCAAGTCCAATTCAAGTCCCAAGTCATTGGTGTAAAAGTCCAAGTCAAGTCACAAGTCTTAGAACATTTTTTCAAGTCAAGTCTAAAGTCATAAAATTAATGACTCGAGTCTGACTCGAGTCCAAGTCATGTGACTCGAGTCCACACCTCTGAATGATACTGCCTACAGGAAGTATGTATGCGCTGTAAACAGAATAGGTGCTAGCATGGACTGAATGAAGGCTTGGAAACAAACAGTGGTTTGAACCAAGAGTTAGACCAGACTGACACTGAAGCTTTGGGAGACGTTTGCTTTGGAAGAGACCTGGAAACAGGCATCAGGACCCGAGCAGCTGAACTAGCTTTAGCTCACAGGCTAGAGATTGCAGAGGACTAACAGGCAAACAGCTAAACAGCTAGCCTATTTGAACTGGAGTGTAAGTGTAACATATGCTGCCCAAACTAAGCAAACTAAACAAAGACCAGAAGTAGCACAGCTTTGATGATTTCAACATTAAACGTGACTAAACAAAAGCTTACCTCTATGATCATTCTAAATTTCCTGGCAGATCCCAAACATGTATAAAAAAGATGAAATTTAGACTGGTGGATGAAGGAGATCAGAAGAGGAACTTCAAAATATAGACTGGGAACAGGAGAATTCAGGAACGTAGACAGATGGCCTGGTGGCCAGAGCACAGGGAAACTGTAAAAATGGAGAGAAATTACACAAAGTTCAAAAGTAATTGTAACTTAAAAGCAAGAAAGAAGGAAATTTTAAAATCGAACAAGAAGAAATTTTTATCTTAAATCTTATTTTGGTATCCATGGATCAAAAAGAAAAACCAAGGGAGAAGAACTTCCTGTGTCCTAGACATGATTTTTATTTCATGGCCAAGTTTAAATACATTACATTGACATAAATATTGTAATGAAAAAGTAATAATGTTAATCTTAATGTTGATCTTAATCATCTTAATATTTGTTATTGTGAATAAAAAAAACTTGAGATGTCAAAATTTCTGCCCAGCTTTGGCGGCAGCTTCCTACGAAGGACAAGCAAAAGAAATGAGACAGGGACAGAGGATAGAGAGGGTAAAGTTATGACTCACAAAGAGAAAGAGCCGGCGTTCAGAAACATCTGAGCGGTAAAACGAGGCAGGTGTTTAATTTGAGAATTAAGGTAGTGTGAAAGTTCATAAGTATGCTAATAGCACTGAGTCTCAGTCTGCCAGATGAAGCTTCCTCGACTGCTCAAGAGGAAAAAGAAATCCACCTAAAAACCTGTCGGGGTGTGCACAGTGAAATTTCATCCTCATTCAGCTCACATATGAGAAAAAAAGAAAAAAAGCATTTAGGCACGTGGCTGCGTCCACTGGCTCTAACCATAACATACATAAATCATTTCTCTGCAGTTTGTGGTATGTAATTCCTCTCTGATCGCTGCTGACGCTAAAAGAAGTATTAACATGAAGGAGGCAGCATATTTGGATACATACACTTCATGCCCTAAGCCCACCAGGAGGCTGAGACAGGCAATCCAGGCAGTAGAGTCACATCAGTCCCACCGTGCCTCTAGTTTGTTCTAAATGTTTATGGAAGAGAGAACCTTTGACACTATTTAATAACTACTTATTGATTGATTTAATGTGATTCTATTCTATAATACCTGTAAGCTAATCTTAAAATTGATGCTCAAAGAACAAATACATTTTAATAAGAAGAAGAAGAAGTTTCAAACTACTGCTTGAAGAGCATATCACATTTTTGTGTAATAACAGAGCTATTTGATCCCAGTCACAGTTTTATTGCATTCATACCAAATATGAAGTACGGTGGTGAAAACAAATCTGGCTTTGTTATATCCTGGCAAATTTGGAGGCATTGACTTAACTATGAATTCTGTTTCAGGTTAGGTTCAGGTCATCGGTAAAAGCTGAACCTCTAGTTCATCTTTCAACATCTTGAGCCCTCCTACTAGTCTATCAAGGTAGGTGCACATGAGAAGAGTTGATCTTCCAACATCTTACAACTAAGGAGATGAAGTCTGGAGTAATCAAAAATTTTAGTTATGCAATTAAGCAAAAATATCTATTAAGTTATTTCTCTTAAAATGTAAATCTTTCCTTCCCAGGGCAAGAGTCACCATCCAGGTCTTTATGTCTTTAAGACATTCCTGCAGTTTAACTCATTGGTGTGTGTTATCTGGCTTCATGCACAGATAGAGCTGGGTGTCATCTGCATAGCAGTGTAAATGTATGCTATGTCTTCTAATGATGCTGCCTAAGGGAAGCATGTTGTTACGGCCGAGAGGGCCCGGCTGTGGGTGTGGACTCAAATGCAGATACAGAGGGAGGCAAACGGGCGTGAACACAGTGCTTTATTTACAAGTGTCTAGTGAAATTACACAACAGGAGACTATGAATGCTATGAATTATGAAATGCTATGAACTGTGAACTGTGAGGCCAAACTGTGAACATGAAACTGAGTGCTATGGCTAGGTGCTGGATTTCACGGATGGAAAAAAGGGGCAGCGGCTTGGATGGAGGTACGCAGTCACTATAATGAGAAGAGACAAGTAGTCAGTGGCAGTCCAGTGAATCACAGCTGCAGGATTAGGCTATGGAGGTTAGGGCTTACGCGTTGCAGGTTTAAAGTGTCATGCGAGGAAGGGGAGTCCAGGGGGTTCCGGGTGAGGAGTGTCCAGAGAGGATCCAGAATATGCGTGGAGTGAGGGACTTGGCAGGGAGGCAGGCAGGTGTAGTCTGATGGTGGAGAGGAAGAGACCAGATGACAGAACCAGCGTCCAGGCGGAGATGAGAGTAGTTCGGGAAACGTGACTGCCAGGTGGGTCCTATGACAAAGAAAACACGGTGAGGGAAAAAGCAGTAGTTGAGGGTTCTCACAAGGGGTTCGCAGCCTAGCACTGACATGGGTTAGCAGAAGATCTGGCAGAGGTCTGTTGTGAATGCTGGTCTTATATGCAGGTGACTTGATTGGAACCAGGTGTGGAAGCTGATTGGAGTCTCTGCCTGAAGGTAGAACCCAGCGGAGTGGAAAAACCCCGTGCTCACCCGGACCATGACACATGTATAATCTAAACAGAATTGGTCCTAGCACTGAACCCTGTGGAACTCCATAATTAACCTCAGTGTGTGAAGAGGACTCTCCATTTACATGTTCACTGATGATTCATTAGAGATAAAGGTTATAGTTACCACCGGATCCGGCGACCTTGAACCCTCCCTTGACTGTGCTGCTGGGGGCTGATGATGCACTGAGGGGTTCTTCTTTATCCACCTCTGAATGTCTATGCAGACATTATAATTATTAATCTCTGGCTCTCTCTGAGTCATGTGAGCCATTTTGTTCATAAGTAGTAAAGCATCTTTTATGAACAGTGGGAGTGCACAGAGAGAAACACTGTAAACAGGCACATTACACATTGAAGGTCTATTCTTCTCCTTGTCTACATGTATGTGCACCCTACAGCTAATCATTGTACCTTCTGTCTGGCTGTGCAGATTTGCTGAAGAATTCAATATAAAGTCACAGAGTCAAACCCCAACCTTACACCTGACTATAAACCTTTGAGGTCTAAGCCTTAGCGATGACCCCTGACCCTGACTCTGTCCCTATATTCTGAAGACAAGTTCAAAGTATTTAGTAAATAAGTTTAGTTGTTAGTGCATTTAGAATGATTACCTTATCTGCCCCGTGCATCACAAAACCTTTGAAACAAAAGAAAATAAATAAATAATATTCTGATAGGGTTGGGGTCATGACTGGTAATGACTTAGACCCACTGGGCTAACCAGCTGAGAGCTGTAAATTAATAATGATGTTCGGACAAGTTTCAGCCTGTCTTGAATTTTGGTGAAACTTGCAGGGAGTTTGCAGGAGTTCTCCCTGTGTCTGTTTCTCACATTCCCGTCGTCGAGGCCATAACAGGCCTGGTCAATGTTGAGGGGTTAAAGGTCACACTGACATGGACCTGCAGAGGACAGACTGACTGTTCAGTCAGGGAGTGACTGTGATGCAATTTCAAATTCATCTTGCAACAAGTGCCCCATGTGCATGGATGCCTGCATGTATGTATGTGCTGCATGTTTGTGTGTTTGTAATAGCTGGAAAACATGAAGGCTGTCCCTGCCAGTACTGGCACAGGGGCTCTGTGGGGTAAGGAGGTGGAGATGGCTGGGACAGCCCTATGTCTGGATGGCCCTGGGGTGTGGTCCCATCCTCATCAGTGCAGATTTATGGTCATCCATAAGCATCTCTACGCTGGCTGCCAAGATCCAAGTCAGCAGCTAATTAAAACCTCACTGGAATCTCTGTGTAGTCACAGACCTACCAACAGTCTGCCAGCAGGCTGCTGCACACTGCTGCACAGGCGCAGATGACTGTTTATATGTAGTGTAGATGCTGAGGCATGAAATCATACACTCCAACTGCAGATGATGAAAATGATGACTCAGAGTAAAGCTGGACTTTCTTTCTTTCTAACACACACACACGCACGCACACACACACACAAAGACTGCCACAGGTGTGTAAAATCAGGCACAGCCATGCGCTCTGCCCTTACAAGCATATGTGAAAGAGTGGGCGCTACACACTTCATATTTTTACATTTATGAAACATTTAAAATACTTCTTATTCTGAAATTAAACAGTTATATAGTGTGTACTGAATAACACACATTTCAGGGTGTGCTCTCCTGCTTCACTGATGCTCCTGTGAGCAAACACACTTCTGCTGTTTCTCTGATGACTCTGAATGAACCACATGAACAATGGATGCTGATGAGTTCCTCTCTGACACGGGCGCGCCGGACTGAAGCGTTGCATAATCAACACGTGGTACACAATATGTGGGTTTGTAAGGAGGTGTGCTGATAATTGGCTCATGGGTCGGGATCACACTTACCTCTTATATGGAAATTTCACCTCTTTGGCAAAGCCTACTGAATATGACAGAAGTATAAGGTCACAGTAAATGTCAGAGAGTGTTCTTGCAGCTCGGGGTCGTGGGGTCTGGAACTTATCCCACCTCTCAACAGTCAGGCTACATACATGTGTACATACATGTGTACATACATGTGTACATACATGTGGTAGAAAGACAAACAATGATTCCCACCTTGGGCACACAAAGGCAGCTGGTGGATTCAAACCCAGGTCCTTCTCGCTGTAAGATAACTCTACCACACTGACAGGGCAGCGTGCCCACATCACTTTAATGTAAACTGAAGCAAATTCTTTAACCCAAAATTTGCTTTATTAATATAGCAGAGTTCTGCAGTGCTGCATAAGACAGTGTGGACTACATATTAAGAACAATCTAAACCTGTGTGATGAACAACCTGGCTCCTCAAGAGGTATTAGCCGATGATGGGATGGGAATGTGAGGTACACATTCCCATCCCATCTTATCTTAATGACCTTGTAGTACCATATCACCCTATTAGAGCACTTCGCTCTCGCTCTGCAGGCCTACTTGTTGTTCCTAGAGTATTTAAAAGTAGAAAAAAAAAAAAAAAAAAAAAAAAAGTAGAATGGGAGGCAGAGCCTTCAGTTTTCAGGCCCCTCTTCTGTGGAACCAGCTTCCAGTTTGGATTCAGGAGACAGACACTATCTCTACTTTCAAGATTAGGCTTCAAACTTTCCTTTTTGCTAAAGCATATAGTTAGGGCTGGACCAGGTGACCCTGAATCCTCCCTTAGTTATGCTGCAATAGACGTAGGCTGCCGGAGATTCCCATGATGCATTGAGTTTTTCCTTTCCAGTCACCTTTCTCACTCACTATGTATTAACAGACCTCTCTGCTGAATCATATCTGTTATTAACCTCTGTCTCTCTTCCACAGCATGTCTTTATCCTGTCTTCCTTCTCTCTCCCCAACCAATCACAGCAGATGGCCCCGCCCCTCCCTGAGCCTGGTTCTGCTGGAGGTTTCTTCCTGTTAAAAGGGAGTTTTTCCTTCCCACTGTCGCCAAAGTACTGCTCATAGGAGCTCATATGATTGTTGGGTTTTTCTCTGTATCTATGAAGCGCCTTGAGGCGACTTTTGTTGTGATTTGGCGCTATATAAATAAAATGGCATTGAATTGAATTGCTTCCTTTTGTTTCCATCCATCTTTTGAATTCATGAATCTTAGCTCCTTAAGACAGATTGAAGATGAAGGGCGGTGTCTATTTCTTTGATATCTGTAAGCAACAAATGACACAATAAAGAAGAGTGGATGAATTCTGACAAAAGAGCATCGCCTCGAGAAGCAAGAAGCATACAGTGCATACTGATTGCTCACATGTTTTAGATAATCAAATGTTATATTATTTTATATTAGACTAACCTGAGTGATTACAAAATGCTGTTTTATAAATGGTCAATTTGTTATACTAAGAAAAATAATGTAACCAAACCTTGTTGTCAGAAGTACAGAAAAGCTTACAATGAGCACAATGTCACAGTCATTTGGATTTTTAGTGATTTCTTTGAACTCCATATACACACTGCACTTTAAACCCACTTTTCTTTGCCGTTTCAACTAGACTGCAGGATTTTTAAGCATGAATGAGTTTAAGGTCAGTATGATTTGAATCCTTACTTAACCAGACTGCTCAAAAAATGTATCTTACATTTTTTGAGCCACTCAGAAGTGAACGTATTTAGCTGGACCTGATCCTGACGCAAGAAAGTAAAATGGTGAATGGGCTGTATTTGTACAGCGCTTTACTGGTCCCTAAGGACCCCAAAGCGCTTTAAACATTCGGTCATCCTGACACGGCGGGGTGCGCCGGTGTGTGTGGAAACAGGACACAAAAGCAGATGACGATGAGGAGTAGTAAGGTTTAACAGAAAGGTGAGGCTTTATTTAATTGACGGCAGGGTAAAACCAGGAAACCAAAACAAACTGGCAAAACACTAAGAAACAAAACACTAAACTGGCAAAACACTAAGAAACAAAACACTAAAGGTACTAAGACCAAAAACTATAACTATAACTGAGGTGGAAAATAACAGGCAAAGACTAAGACTATAACTGTAACTCTGGTGAGATAAACAGACTAAGACTAACGTGGAATTAACAGACGAAAACTAGAACTATGGCTGAGGTAAACAGACGAACCGACAATGGCATGAAGAAAACAAAAGGCTTAAATACGGTGATCAGGGGAAGTGGGGACACATGGGGGAACAGCTGACAGACATAAACCTAATGACAGGACCAGGAGAGAAAGCTAAATACAATGAACAAAGAACACATGACATTGTCAAAATAAAACAGGAAATACTAAAACTAAACATGACAACACAACTTAACAGACCTAATACGTGATGAATAAATACAAAACCCCAAAACATAGAAAACCCAGGAACAATAACTGCCTAAACTAAAGGCAGATAGGAAATAACACAAACTAAATCACATAACAAAATGAGACAAATACAAACATGAACTCAGAGCACTGGGTCAGAGACCCAGCCTGTGACACATCCACCCATTCACACACACATTCACACACACATTCACACACTGGTGAGCAAGGTAGCGCTGCCATGTAGTGTTCTTTTGATGTGTTGGGAATCACACTGGGAACCTTTGGAACCATGGAGATGTATAGATCTAATATCGAACCTGTTTGATGGACTAAATTATTTACAATTTCAAACACACAGAAAGATTAGAAATCAAGAAGAGAATAAATATTTTTCCACAGCACGATGAATGAAGATCCAGGTGAAGAGGAGGACGGAGGAATGACAGGATGTGTGTTTGTGGGTGTGAATAATCATGTGTGTGTAATTGTCACTGGTGAAGTACAGGCAGTGGTCATGTTTTGACCTTTTACAGATTGATAGTTTAAAGTGAGGCGACATAGAAAACAAACAAGTACTCATCAGTGTTACTTGTTACGTATTAAAGACCTCAAAGGGCTCGTTTTAAAATTGGTCAGAAAAAACGAAACGTTCTTTAGGAAGTCGTGAGAATAAAAGAGCTCGATTAATCTTAGGCGATCAAACTGTTTCTGGCTTTTGAATTTCAACATTCATCAACATCTGTTACAAAATTGTGTTGCAAAGGTTGCAATTTCTCCCTCCATTCCCACAGAACGTGGAGCCAAACATTCAGAAAACATAATAAAAGGTTTTGCTTTAGTTTAAAATCTTCCCATTTGTTTCTTCCATGTCTCTCTACATTCTCACAGCTTGCAGGGTGGGACTGAGGTTACATTTTGTCAGTACAAAGTCATTTAGCCAAGAGGCACACGCTCAAAGATTTATGGAGAGAAACAGTGCCAGGGGTGAGCTTCTCAATTTCCTCTAAACAGCATCTTTCTGGAGAGAAAAGGCCGTTTCTCTGCAGCGTGTTTACATGCAAACAGTGTCAGGGAGCTCTGAAATGTTAGTTAGAGCAAAGCCCGACATTCAGATGCAGGGTGACACCCACCAGGCATATGAACAATATGAAGCTGCTATTTCCTGGCTGGGATGAAAGCAGGAGGTTGATGTAATGATTTAAAAAAATCTGCAGACAGGGGAAAATTGATTTACAGCTGAATTAATCCTCGATTTGAATTTGATATCTTGTTCCTGCTGTGGGAGATACAGATTTATTCTGATAATCTTTTTTTTTTTGGTTCCATGACAATCTGTTTGCTGTAGTAAACGTCCAAAATGCATGATTATCAGCTGTGAAAAGGGCCAAACAAGTCCCAGGGCATCACCGTACTGCTGTTACTGTATTTATTCTCACTAGCTTTTTGGGTTTTGCCTTTCGTCAGTGGAAACGACTTCGTTTTTCTTAACAACACATCATGGTTTGTGTGGTGAAAGACACACAAGAAAAAAGCCGAGTTAGGAGTGACAGATAGTTCTCACTGACACCCTGTGGTCCAGGCACCGACCAGTACTTTTGTACTAAATTCACAAGGACAAAATATTATATTTCTGTCCTTATGTAGAAAAATCAAAAAGACAATCTCAATACAAACGTATTTATGTGACTAATTTACATGAATATTCGATCATTTTGCGCTATAATGACAGACACGTTTAGATATGCAAAGACTCTTTCACTACTTCAAGGTCTTCTTGTAAAGGTTGGCCATTACAGTAAATGAATAATAATAAATAATAAAAATGTCCTAAATCCTCCAAATATCAAGTTTATAAGACTAAAAATTAGAACAATATTTGTTAATAACTGTAATTTGTCAGACGAGAAACCAGAAGGTGCTGGAGGTCGTGTTAACCACCCCTAACTGTAAAATCCTGTCAAAATGTGTCTTCTTTTGTTATTGAAAGTTTTTCTTTCATGTCCTGGTATAAATACACAAGTAAATACTTTATCAGACAAAAATCAAAAGAAAAGTTCACTTGTCTTTAACGGTGAAACAACAGGGCAGGATTAACTACCAAGCTATGTAATTAGGCCACAATCAGAGTGTGTGTGCAATCTTTTTACAGTCGGCTAATTTATAAACAATTCATGAACTCAGGAACAGCAGGAGCACTGGACGCTGTGCATTTACTGATCGAGCTCAAGAGTTTCAACCAGAAGAAAACTGCACTTTCTCACATGAACATGTCGTCATACAAACTGTGATCTTTTGTAACCAAACAGCGTGGACTGTGCATATCTAATGGACAGCTTTATTTATTTAGGCATTAAGAACTATTCTGACCCTCTGTGCATGAGGTAAAGGATTACTCTGATGTTTAGTTGGGCTTGAAATATTCTTGTTACTTTGATTGTGGCTCCGTAGATTTAAATAATGTGTCTGAGGAACGAGGTGAATATTAACAGCATCGCTTTATAAGCTTTTAATAAGTAATATGTATAATTTAGTATCGCTGATGTCATTCACCTGCTTTCCCAAAGTGCATCAGTGGTGGAAAACAGAAGGACGAGTCTGAGAAACATAACTGTGTGTGTGTGTGTGTGTGTGTGTGTGTGTGTGTGTGTGTGTGTGTGTGTGTGTGTGTGTGTGTGTGTGTGTGTGTGTGTGTGTGGACCGTGCCATGTTGACGCTCTGCCTGTGACATGTTGTTTATAACAATGCAGAAGTCTTATTATATATTTAAAGGACTTTTGAAATGATTATGAGCTTTTGGTCCACGAGCCTCCGAGTGGAGGAAAACAAAAAAGAAGGGAGGGAGAGAGAGAGAGAGAGAGAGAGCATAAGGCAGAGCAAGGGGGGAGAGGGGGGAGGGGGGACATGAGGAGGGAGGAAAGAAAAAAATGTCTCTTGAGCAAAACAAAAGGAGAACAAATAAATGCATCGCTTTTGGAGAAACAAGATAATAGAAGGAGAGGAGCAGGAATCAAGAACTAGAGGTGTGTGTGTGTGTGTGTGTGTGTGTGTGTGTGTGTGTGTGTGTGTGTGTGTGTGTGTGTGTGTGTGTGTGTGTGTGTGTGTGTGCTGGGTGGGGGTTTGTGACGGTCTTTGTTGTTGTGAGCTGTTGTCTGCACACAGCGTCACTGTTTGGTTCCTTTCTTTCCTTTTTTCAAACACAGCATTTGAAGATGGAGGAAAAACACACAGAGCTAAAAAGTGGGTTGAGTTCAGTGCAAAGATGCAATGGCGACAGCACCGGGGGAAACATTTGAAGTCCTCGGTCTGGGTCGTGCATCCAGGGCCTGTACGCTTAACGGAAATAATGAATTATACACAAACAATGCAGGCAGGGACGGGGCGGAGGAGGCATGATGATCAGAGAGCAGATTGGAGGAGGATGAAACCTGGGGAGTGTTGATGTTCAGGCCTGTTACAGGAGGAGGATTAGGGCAGTGCAGAAGCAGACGAGTCAGACCAAAGATGGATCTGTGTTTGTCACACTTTGTTCATTTCAAACGTCTTTGTATTTTATTATTTTACGAAGAGAATTTAAAAAAAAAGGGTTTTTAATTATTGTTATTAGTCTCTTTGTAGTTGCTTGATTATGGATCAGTTATTATTATTATTATTATTATTATTGTTAGAATTGTTACTTTTTAATGGATTTATCCTTTGATATACTATAACACTCACAGTGTCAACAAGAAGACCTGAATCACCCACTGAGCTGTAATCATTTCATTTAATGTTGTACCTTGTAGTTATTTTATCATTTCTTATTTTTAAGGCAGAATGGCAGCACGATGGTTAGCCCTGTCGGCTCACAGCATCCTGAGCTCCACCTTCAGGCCTTCGCCTCATTTTTACAGCCTGGTTTAAAAGACAGTTTCTTTTCATAACAGTTTGCTACAGGGTGATGTTTTCAATGAGTCATGCGTATGGATACGGGTAAGACTTAAAGTTGGGGGCATGGCTAATCAACACAGTGTATCGATACAGGAAGTGTACCTTGGCTTCCCCTCGACTAATCTGAGCCAGTAAAATGAACCTCTTGACACGGTTGGTGGTGTTGATGTCTTCTGGAGCCTTTCGAGTGGACTGACAAACACTGTGAGCTGCTGTGTGCTAGTTGGAGCATTTTATTTTCCTCCTGTTTGGTACAAATGACCCGGACCCATGTTAAACACACCTCACCTTCTTGTTCAAACGAGCTCTTTTATTTTGATTCAGTGTTTATTTTGTTTTGTAAAATTCATTTCTAGTTTTAATTATTCTGTATTTTCTTCGTCATAATGTTTTATCGTCACTAAGTTGCCATTAATGTTTTGTTAAGTTCATTTGAGCTGTTTTAGTCACGTTTGATGTTTGTCATTTACCAACATCCTGTAATTCAACAAAATTCAATTATGAACAAATACGCAAAAAAAAAAAAAACCTCAGGAAGCGGACACATTTCACTGTAGTATAAACGTGCCTATTTGATGGTATTTCTTCCTGTGCAATAGATGCTTCTGTGTCCTATATTTCATGGACTTTATATGGTTGGAGGTAGGTTTAAAATAATGTTATTTATATTATGTAAAAAGGGCATTAATATTTCTGCAGAAATACATTTGTTCCCTTGTGACCTTGCAGTGTGTGGTGCAGGCCAGAGGACATAAACGAACATTAGGACTTTATCACAAGACATTTCACTGTGACGTGTCTGCTATGCACGCCAGATGATTACACTAAAAGATGCTTATTAATGTACATGAAAAGTTACCTTTATTTGTACGAGGTCATTGTTTCAGTTAAACTGAAAACTGTTGTGAACATCAGCACGTGTGATCCTGTATAACTGTCTGTTGGTTGTAAGCTAAAGGAAAGTGAGGCTTCTCCTTTTTTTATTTCCTCTTTACTTCACTAGAACACAGTAGCTCTCTGCCCAGCCCTGCCAATCCCACAATGTCTGCCAGTGGGTCTGGCAATAATTCAGGGCAGGACTAAACAGCTGGCTGCCTGACAGGAGAGCTGCCAAGAGCTGGCAATGAGCGGCAGGCTGCTAACCCTTTCACATTTTTAATTAGACCCACACAGCCATGTCTTTGAGCCATCGTAAATATACAGATGACACATGGAGCATCATTTGTTCTAAAATATTTGCTTACAAAATACTTTCTGCTGGCTCAAAGTTTTTTTTCTTTTTCTGTGAGTGTGTGTTTGTGTATGTTTCAGGCTTCCAAGGATAATCTCCAGTGTGCGCTAGAAGACTATTCTTTGAGTGAAGGCTCTGAATCGGTGACATCAGTGGGGATGTGGTTTCCTGTTATTTCTGGCAGTGGGATGTTGGATTTATGAGGTCCTATAGGTTACAGGGCAGTGCCTACATAGAACATTCCTCCATAGGCCAATTTAGGATCTATGGATTTTGGAGGCCAGGTGAACTTGTCATGTTCAACTAACTACACCTGAGCAGCTTTTCATAGTCTGGTGGGAATTCAGCTGGATTTCTCTGTTGCCATGGAATTATCAGGTAGATACACGTATCATCACCTATTGCCTCCCAGCAGAGAAGTGCCTTATAATAAGATCATCACCACTGGAACATTCTTAACAAACATTTTTCAAAAGTTTTTCACAGGTACGTCTCTAACAGCAGCTTTTTACATCTTTTCCAGTTCAACCCATACACAGAGGTCACCATACGATGCATCATTACATCACAAAGACTCTGTAAGGAATCTGGATCTCACTCAGACCTACATGTACAGTATGGAGTATCTCCAGCTCCACAGGCCATGGGTTTAGCCTGCCACAAGTGCTGGGATGACTGTGAAGCAAACTCAAGAAACAATAGGAAGAGTGTTTACCAGAGTGAGGGCACCATGTGCAGGAGGGATTACCACAGCATTATGACTGCAAGACGCTTCGCCATCTGGGCACACAGCAAAGAAAAGGAAGAGTATAATGAGGAAGAGGGCTGATTGAAAGGACAAATGTGGGATGGAAATAGAACAGGTGAGGTTTGCATGTTTGGGGATTACGTTTCCAGGCCTTGAGGCTTCGCTACTGAAAGGAGCATTTTTCTTTGTTTTCTTTTTTTAACTTTGCACATTGGTCACTTATCCCCGTTAATGTCATACACTGACTGGATATTTTATTAGGGAAGGCTTGCTCGCACCAGGTTCGACCCCATTTTTCCTTCAGAACTTCCTTAGTTCTTTGTAGCATGGATTTAACAAGGTGCAGGAAAAATTCTTCCAACAAATAGAAATGATAGGATTATGTAGTTGCTGCACATTTGTCAGTTGCACATCTATCCAAATGTCCTGGTGTGATAGACCCCAGCCTCTATGGATCTTGTGCTTAGTGCTTGTCCCTGTGCTGCCATGATTAGTGCCTCTGTGCTGTCTTTCAATCAATCAAAGCTTTATTCGTCACATGCAGGTTGCCCTGCAGTGAAATGGGACCCCCCCCCAACCTTACACATATAGCACAAACATTGCATGGGGATACAGGTCCAGCTTTGTCCAGCCACTGGTAGGACTTCTGGATATCAGCCACCTCCTCTATCTGCCGGTGGTACATACCGTGCAGGGGCCTGTCCTTCCATGATGGTTCCTTGCCTTCCTCCACTTTCTTGGGTTTCTGCTGCCTGAGGTATTCACTGAGCACTCGGTCAGTTGGGGCCATCTTCGTGATGTATTCTTGGATGTTTGTTGTCTCATCCTGGACTGTGGTGCTGACACTCACCAGTCCCTCCTTCCTTCCGCTTAGCGTACAGCCTCAGGGTGCTGGACTTGGGGTGAAACCCTCCATGCATGGTAAGGAGCTTTCTTGTCTTGATGTCAGTGGCTTTTATCTCCTCCTTTGGCCAGCCTATTACCCCAGCAGGGTACCTGATCACGGGCAGGGCGTACGTGTTGATGGCCCGGATCTTGTTCTTACCGTTCAGCTGACTCCTCAGGACTTGCCTGACCCTCTGCAGGTACTTGGTGGTTGCAGCTTTTCTAGCGGCCTCTTCATGGTTCCCATTCGCCTGCGGGATCCCCAGGTACTTGTAACTGTCCTCTATGTCTGCAATGTTGCCTTCTGGTAGTTCAATCCCCTCAGTTCTGTTTTCTCTCTTTGTTACCATCCGACTACACTTCTCCAGCCCGAACGACATTTCGATGTCATTGCTGTATATCCTGGTGGCGTGGATCAGTGAATCGATGTCTCGTTCACTCTTGGCATACAGCTTGATGTCATCCATGTACAGGAGGTGGCTGACAACTGCTCCGTTCCGTAGTCGGTATCCGTAGCCAGTCTTGTCAATTATCTCACTGAGGGGATTCAGGCCTATGCAGAGCAGCAGTGGGGATGTTGTCCGCCACATCCCCATTGAGTTCCTGATGAAGGCTCTTAGGGTCCTGTTGATCTTGTATAGTTCTAGACATTCCAGGATCCAGGTGTGGGGCATTGAGTCATAGGCCTTCTTGTAATCAATCCAGGCAGAGCACAGGTTGGTCAGTCTGGTCTTGCAGTGTCGGGTGACCGCTCCGTCTACCAGTAGCTGGTGTTTTGTGCCTCCGGTATCCTCTCTGTGCGAAATCCAAGCCAAATTCAAGATTCATAAAAAGACAAATTCACTCTACATATCTGTATTTATGCACCTAAAAGAGGTGAAAAAAGTTAACGCTAATTATTTAATTCAATTCAGTTATATTTGCATAGCTCCAAATTCTAAGAACAGTTGGCACAAGGTGTTTTATATTGTAATTTAAAGACCCAGCAATAAAACAGAGAAAACCTCAACAATCATAAGACGTCCTACTAGCAAGCATGGTGATAGCAGGAAGAAGAAAAACCCTTTTAACAGGAAGAAACAGAACCAGGCTCAGGGAGGGGCGGCCATGTTGTGGCAATGATCAGCTTTAACAATCAATGTTTCATAACATAAAGAGATGGGAGGAGAGTAGATCACAGTCTATTCCTACAGTAAAGACAGGTGAAATATCTCACACAGGTAATTTGTTACATTACTGATGTTTGGTTGTGTCACAGCTGTGAGTTATGAGTCTGAAACACTGATTTGAAACTCTGCATGATTAAATTTCATGAAATCAACATTGTCACTACATACATATAAATACAACTGAATAAAAGCCAGAGTCCCTGTCAATACTTTAAACTTTTCAGCCCAACTTTTTAAATCTTTTTTTCAGGCCAGCTTGCAGAAAGGTGTCATGTATATTCACCTAAATCTTGTTAATTAGCATCTAAAGTTGATGCCCTGGACAAGTTTTCCCAATTAAGGAGCTTGGAATAATGTCACGGCTCAGAGAAGACCTGTGATCGGGCAGGGTGTAATTTACTGCCAAATTACACCCCAATCCTTAAAAAAATTTAATTGGTATCAAATCTGGTCAAGGTAGAGTTAGTAACTGTATCAAGCAATTTTTTTCTTTCCATTAGAGTACTACTCAGTTTTGCATTTCTAATAGTCTTATCTTTGTGCTAGAATATTGATTTCAGGTTATTGCGAAGAAACGAGTCGTGAAGGATATCTAACGAAAACCAACTTGTCTCACACGTGAACACACACGGTTTCCTGTAAGTCTGAGGATGGAGAGAGGGAGGACAAGATGAAATATAACCCGTCTGGAACCTGACTGCTATAGAAAGAGGTGACCCCGGTGTGTGTGTGTGTGTGTGTGCGTGCGTGCGTGCGTGCGTGCGTGCGTGCGCGTGCGTGCGTGCGTGCGTGTGTGTGCGTGCGTGCGTGCGTGTGTCTTGTGACAGGGCTAGGGGTCTTGGCATCCCACTGCAGGGCATGTCACATGAAGGAAGTATGGGCTGGTAAATGGTCACATCCAGCTGGGATCACATCTGGACTCCAGGGAAAGGGACAAAGACTGAACTCAGAGGACTCGTGGCCAGCTTTGAAGACATAGCGCTCAAAGTCAGCAGTACTTGCTAAATGCAGTGGTCTCCAACCACGTGTCATTCAGAGTCAGGCGTCTGCAGCTTTTCAAACTGAATTCAAATAAACTCTGATTAGTTCTTTCTGCATAGTTGTAGATGAGTTATCAGTTGCTGTAGTTTATTGAAACTTGGAATATACAGAGTGGAGACGTTGCTGGGAACACTGAAATAGCCTTATAAGGCCTTGTGAGTAAACTGCTAAAAACATTTAAACCACATATTGGCGCTTATAGATGACAGTTTAACATCTTTGACATTTCTTGAGATCAAATGATGTAACAGCGGTCAATAGAAACCAGAATCATCCACACTTTGAAGACTGCTTTCAGAGTTATACCTGCAGAATTCTTGATGACATTATAAGAGTTTATAAAATCCTTGAATGCATGTATATGTGTAACCTATGAGAGATACGTTCATTGCTTGTTAAGCATGATGGGCCATAGTGTCAGTGTCTAAGCAGAATAGGAGCTACAAAGTCAAACTGTATCATCTTTGCCTCAAAGGGATTTGTAGCTCTCTTTAACTGAGTGTAACTAACAAAGATCTGAGTGACAAATTCCGGTGCACTGCCGAGGTAGTCTGTAATGTCAAAGACAACTGTCCCTCTGAGGCCCTTTTTGTGTGCATTTAGGGTTTTGTTCCCCCTCCCCCTGCTATTTCCAACCATTAGTGCCTGCAGATCTGTGCAGATAAGGAGGGAAGGTTGCAGGGCTGCCGCAGCCTCTCAATCAGGCCAGCGAGGCCTTTGGCATCGAGCCCAGATGGAGACAGAAAACACTGGAGGCTGCACAGAGGAGTTTTTGGTGAGGGAGGGATGATTGGAGGGGAGGATAGATTATGGGGGGGTGAAATCACCCCGGTCTTAGGTGCGGGTTAACATACTCTCTCTAGATCGTTTGGTGGTGTCCATTCACAGAAACACACCAGTCAGTTCTTAATCTGCCTCTTTGCTTCCAATAGCCAGAAATTATTTGGCAAATGGTCTTCTGACCAAGCAGTGCTATTACATGCCCACCGTGCAGGTCCCACCATACACCATACATTTATATTTCGTGCAAGGTTGATGACATATGTACAAGCTATTTTAAAAATTTTAAATACATGAATACAAATGCATACATATACTTGGCAGATATATTAGTGTGTCTCTAAACAATCACTAAATATCGTAGTCATCGATAATGACAGAATGTAATGACATTATAATGAGTTGACTTATTGCTTTTATTTTGAAATTCCACAGTGGCAGAAACCAGATATTCAAAGACAGCAAAAGTTTGATGTTTTTTGGATAGGGCTAAACCCCTGGGGACATTTCTATTTCAGCTGTTATTTATACGCTAAACTGTCAGAATACCAAAGATGAAGCAGTATTATTACAGTATTATTACACTATTATTACAGTATCATTACAGTACAAACTACAAAACATTGTGTCTGACTGCCATCACAAGTCTGTACATCTGGAACATGACAGTCGGTGAGAGAACAATGAATGCAGTGCTTGTGTGTGCGTGCGTGCCTGCGTGTGCATGCGTGCGTGCGTGCGTGTGTGTTTGTGTGTGCATGCGAGCGTGCATGTGTGTGCGCGTGCGTGCGTGCATGCGTGTGTGTGTGTGTGTGTGTGTGCTTGACCCTCGCTCAGCTGATTATCATCCTTAATCTATCCAACAGACTTTATTTGTGTGAGTCCTCTTCAAACCTGAGCCCTGGCCTTAGGGACACACACACACATGTACAGACACACACACATGTACATTGTAGGCGTGCACACCTGGTCACTCCGTCTCTCTTCACTCCTCTCTGCCTCCGTCTCCTCATCATTTCCACCCTCATTTCCTCACCGTGTTAAGATGCTTATTTTCTATCTCTTGATCTGCAAGTCATCCTTAAACCTTTTAACATGGCTCTGGCCCCGCAAACTAATCATATTCCATAAATATTTAAAAAGGGCAGAAATCTGCTGGAGGTTGCCTTATCTGGAGCCCTGACGATAATCATCTTAACCAAGCCCATTATGATTTTAATTACCCGTCTTTGATTTCCTAAGTCGGAAGTGTGGTTATTCCTGGCCCCTTACGGTAGATTTCAGGTTAAAAGGGTCTCTGGGATTAGCTCCCCCTGATAATTGAGTCCATGTCAAAACGTAGATTTATCCGTGCAGAGATGTTTAAAGTTAAAATCTACAGATCCCCTTTCTTTAGCCAATCAGAGTGATGTTACAGAGCTGATTCTGAAGGATGCCACTGGCTGCTCATTCCTTCAAACAGTCGAGAATCGAGGGTGACAGCACCCAGGTTTTATTTCCCAAACACATTATTCTGCTTCCTTTGAATAACTCAGAGACTCAAACGGGAAATATTCTTCTCTTTTCCTGTGTTTAATTTTTTGGTTCATGAGTATAAGCGACTATTCACTCTGTTGCGGTCCTGGGTGTTTAGATCCAGGGTTTGATTCTTAGTGTGCTTACTGTGCACATTTCTGTCTTCATACATGTGTGTTAGTGTTAAGTTGCTCTCTGTTACCTCCTCGTGTGTCAGGACCTCAGTTTTATTTGTTAGAGTTATGATATAGCTGCTTATTGTTTTCTGTTTAGTTTTTCATCACCTCCTGTTACTCTGTCTTTTACTACCATTGCCTGTATCTCGTTACCCTGATGCGTCTTTGTCACATCACCCTTTCTCGCGTGTCCCCTGACTGGACTCAGAGTCTCAAACCTGTGATGATTCTTCTTTTATTGGGCTGGCCATGTCCAGCTCTCCTACAGAGCCATGGCTCAGCCTCTCCACCTTATCACGGCTGCCCAGAATTTCAGCCTCATTGGTATCGTGCAGAATGGAGGTGACACTGGCCGGAGCCCCAGCTAACTCCCAGCCAGCTCCTCCAGCTGTGTGGTCCTGGGTCTTGGACCTAGGGGTTTTCAGTTTTTGGATGTTTGTTGTTGATTCTTAGTTTGCTCATTGTTTACATTTTTATGTTCATACTTCACACTTTTTTAGTATTTTGAGTTTTTCATTATTAATTTCACTGTCATAGTAAGTTTCTAGCAGGATCCAACTAACAGACTCAAACAAGAGTACTTAGGAAATAATCTTTATTCAACTGTATTTATACAGCAAATCACAACAGCAGTTGCCTCAAGGCGCTTAATATTGTAAGGAAAATACCCTGTAATAATACAGAGAAAACAAATAAAACCCGTGCAATCATACGACCCCCTGAGAGCATGTGCTTTGGTGACAGGGGGAAGGAAAAACTCCCTTTTAACAGGAAGAAACCTCCAGCAGAGCCAGGCTCAGGGTGGGGCAGCCATCTAAAACAGGACCAAGGCGCCATAAAGAGAGGCAGAGATTAATAATGATAGTGACAAAGTGAATGATAAAGACATGTGAGTGACGTTGGTTCAGGACTTTTTTCAGAGAACAGAGGTCATTTAAACTACAACTCTGCTGTGAAGTGACATTTCTACAGCACCAGTGTGCTTGTTTCAGCAGCCACACATGCTACATTTGATTTGACCTATAAATATGTTTCCATATAAACCTTTAGCCCTGCGTAACAATGATTTTTATCTTTGTGGCCAACAGATTCTGTCAGCTACTTCAGTGTAAAAGTATTTGTAACTACGCCTCATTGTCACCTGATGATATCCTAGTTACTCCGATGCTAACGTCATCATTGAAAGTGTAATGTTTGTGTCTACTTTAACCCCCTGAAGTATTGTAGTTACCTCACCCCAGTGTTTTAGAAAGTGAACAGGGGATTTTTCAGGGAGCAGTTCGATGTGTGTTAGAGGCAGTGTTGTTCAAGTTACTTGAAAAACGTAGTTACTTATTACGGATTACTTCTCCAAAAAAGTAATCCTCCCAAAAAGTTAAATTACTGACTACTTATTTTCAAAAGTAATTTGTTACTTATTTCTTAGTTACTTTTTAAAAACATGGCACACAACCTGACTTAATAAACCTTCCAGCCCAATTCTATTTTATGCATAATCCATCAATTAAAAATGTAATCAAATGTAAAAACTTTTTAAAAATTGTTTTGTGAGTTTTAACATTTTAACTTTATACATATTGCATTAACCATGACTTTAATTATATGTAACTGTCTTTGACTTGAAGAAATTGTCCAACATTTAAACCTATTTTCTGTATATTCCAGCGTATAAAATAAAATCATGTTTTGTATTTACACTCACTCTTTCAAATAGATGCAAGTAAAGCACAGAAGAAATAAACAGTGTTGGGGAGTAACGGAATACATGTACCGCCGTTACGTATTTAAAATACAAAATATGAGTAACTGTATTCCGTTACAGTTACCGTTTAAAAAGGTGGTATTCAGAATACAGTTACTTTGTTGAAATAAATGGATTACACTGCGGTACTTTCCTGTTTCATTTTGTCGCGGGTCAGGACTGTTTGGGTTTTGTTTGACAGCTACGTTCTTTCGTTCCAGGCGGCAGCGTTACGGTTGCCATGGTTACAGGGCGACGCTCCCTCTCTCTTTCTGCGACTGTGTGTTTCCTGGGTGAGAGAGCGCCTTTTCGTTGTTGTTGTTGTGCTAAGCTAACAGGCAGAATGCTACAAGCATAGCTCTAAAGAATGTAGCATCATGGGCAGTATAGTCCGTGTTGCAGGGAGAATGGACTGCCATACACGTTATGTGTCTGTGAGCGCGAGGAGGGAGAAAAAGGGGAGTGGAAAGGTACGAGTTGTCGTCGAGGAAAAACGGGAGCTGGAAGCATGTAAATATAATAATAACCACTGCAGCCAAGAAGAGTGCCTGACGAGCCCAGTTGTAAGTAAGCTATTAAGACTCGACTGTACACCGTGTTCGTGTTTTCCTCCGAAAACAATAAGTTCCGTTGGAGCAGTCTTTCGACGCCTCTCTCTGTCTCTCGCAAGAAAAATTGACCCACACAACAAAGTAAAGCTATTTTTCGGCTATGAGCCGACAGGGACCCCGCCGTATTAGTCAGAGGTCCCTTTACTACAGTTCGGAGTCGCGGACCTTCAGTAATAGTAATAAATCACACAGCAATAGTACATTCACGTTGTTGTAAAAAGCACGATAATATATTAAGTCATCCAAAGTATTCAGAATACGTTACTCTCATTGAGTAACGTAACGGAATACGTTACAGAATACATTTTGGGGCATGTATTCTGTAATCTGTAGTGGAATACATTTTAAAAGTAACCTTCCCAACACTGGAAATAAATAAAGTCTAAGATTCAGCAGCACCACTGTGTTTTTTGGATTATAAGGCGCATTAAGCAAAACAAAACAGTCAGATAAGTCAAACTTTACTCAGCTCATTCTTCTTGCTTCCTCCTCTTCCGTGCCATTGATTCATTAATGTTGAATTCTCTGCAGCTGCTCTATTCTCATGTTGTTGCAGTATATTAATGATTAACCTCGTATTGTGGATGGATTATCTCAGTTGTTCTCCTGACTGAAGTTTGGTCTGTTTACAGCATCCTGCCATGTGATTGCATTTGTCTCTAACCATCAGGAACCCTCAGGTGAACTTTTATCGAGTGGAAAAAAGTTAGTGTTCGTCCTCCAGCTTCACTGTTTATGTTATGCTAACATAGCTGTGTCGCTAGCAATCGCGTAGCACATCCTTATATACCCGCTAGTCCAACTTCAGTAACCCTGCAAACGTCACTGCTGTTTAGTTTTCTGTCTTCATTTATGTTGGAAGTGATAGCAGAGCTGTACGTTTGAATGTTTTCAGAAATCTCTCAGTCAGAACATGCTACATCACGTTTAGGTGGAAACTGGCGCGCTAACTTCCTGCTAACTTCCTGCTAACTTCTAACTCTGTTAAATGTAATAAATTCTGTTTTCATGGATTTTTAACTCTCAGTGATGCTGCACTGTTCGTTTGACTTTGGGACCTGAAGCAGACGGAGCTTTGGACCCAGATTACTCCGTGAGGCTCCTGACTACGGTAGCCGTAATGCTCCAATAATCCATGAAGTGGTGCGGCTTTGTAGCTTACCAAAGTCGTACTAAAACATTTTTTACAGATTTTTGAGCGCCGTGTAGCACATAAAATTGTTTCGAGGTCAGTAAGCACAACAAGGATTCATACATAAGGTGCACTGAAGATTTTTGAGAAAATTAAAGGATTTTAAGTGTGCCCTATAGTGCGGAAATTATGGTAAATCCTGTTGCTCTTAAATCTATTGTCACCTGTTTAGCAGGAGTGGGGCGGGTGGAGGTTTGCCCGGTGCCACAGCGGTCATGTCAGTGGGGGATCCGGGGGTTTCTCTGTGAATTTCAAATTCAGTGTGCTCGGTGCTTGCTCAGATTTGAAGTTTAATTTTTTTCTGTAGAAAGAAGTTTTCTTCCCACACAGAGTGCACAGAGTCAAACTCAAAGTAATGTAACTACGTCCAAGCTTTAAACGCTGTATGGCCGTACTCTCCTGCACTCCATATTCTCTCATATACTCCAAGGCAATCTCTTACAATACTCGTTACTTGAAAAAAGTAATCGAGTACAGTATTGCCCTACTTGTAATGCCTTACTGCCCATCTCTTGTTAGAGGGAATAATAATTCTTATTGTCACAGCTTTGCTGAGTCAGCAGGGGCCATGGGTTTACATCTAGACTCATGCCTCCTTGGACCTCCCAGATTTAGACCTCAGACAATCAGGGTTTAGAACGTCTTAATGTTGCCACTGATAGTAGATGCACTACCCTCTAACACATGGGTTTCATTCATTCATACTGGCAGCTACTTGAGTTTCACTTGACTCTAGCTTGCACTTAAAGTATTATCAGAAACCATAGACACATACAGTACACCACCTGGTGTCTGTGTGCATGTTTATAGTGCCAAGGTGGCAGGAAGCATACTTCTCCTTGCTGTAGGCCACCAGTATTGCTGCTGTTGCCAAAGCATGTAGCCCTGCAGACAGCCAAACCTCATTGTGCATAAAGAGGAACATGCTGTCTGGAAAGCGCTGATCTGGCTTTGTCTGTACCCAAACCAATGACCCAACCGACCCCTCCATCCCACCCCTACATCTGCTTTGAAATAGCAAGAAAGCGACTACAAGGAAGAGGCTGTGAGTAACTCCATCAAAGAAAACGTGTGGATACCTGCACAGCCGTAAGGCTAATATACACACTGTATGCATTCACATGGGAGCTGTCCAAGCCCACATATTGGCACAAAGGGACACTGGTGCACTCACACAGACTGTCACAGGGTTTAGAAATTTATGATAATTATGTCTGAAAAAATTACCTTAGAATCCAGAGTTTTTTGTGCTCAACAGGCTCTTTGCATTTTTACTGCCAGCTTGTTAAGTGAACTCACCGTCCAACAAGCTACTTACGCAGAAACGGCTCATGACTCATAAGATAATCACTGTTAACATATAAAATTCTTTTTCCTTGGGGTTACAGAGTCGGTGTAGTAGGAATAGAGCACAGTTCACTTGCCTCCTGGACATTTTATAAAATCAAAATCATCCTTTTAAAGAGCACAAGAAATACAACTTAACACCCAAAGGCCTCGTTTTCTAGATTCATGTGTCCTTCTCAGTTCACTTCAATTCAGTTTTATTTCTATGGCACCAAATCACAACAACACTAACTTCAAGGTGCTTTATGTTGTGAGGTGAAGCCCTGCAATATGTCATGTTACAGCCTTACTCCAGAAATGGATTCAATAATGTTTTTACCTGTATGGAGACACACAGTCCCCCACAATGACAAAGTGAAAATAGACCACTGAAATTATTTTTGCTGCTTTCGTGTGCACTCCTTGATAATTAGGTTCCCTAACTCAGCACACTCTGGTCTCTACAAGGCCAAAATACCAGACAACAATGGCTGACATTGTGATGGCTGCATGTATTATTTACATACAGTCCATGAACATCACACACATGTTGTGGGTAGCTCACAGACAGCATTTAAAGCACTGATGTCGTCTCTCAGGATAAGTGTTGCTCCCTCCTCTAAGTGAAACATATAAATATTATACCAATATTACAGTAAAACGTGTTTTCTTCTTGTGTTACATTTTGAAGCGTGTGTGGCACACCTCCCCAAAGACCCCTGATATTACATCCTAATGCGCTACACACACACACAGAATGCAGTTGCCAAACCAAACACACACAGCTGTCACACTAAGACCCCATCCAAACTAACACCTCTTCTTCTTTGTGAATATGGAGAGCGTTTTGGCAGGAGGTGCTGGCCTAATAGCCATTTAGCTGATTCCAGTGAGGAGATATTGGGGGAAAGTTGGTGGCGAAGTGCTTTCATGCTGACTGCCAGTGCTGGAGAGCCCCGGCTGCCTTCCATCTCCTGAATGAGAAGCAAATTATTCCAAATCATCTGGGAACGAGAGGCAGAAGCAAACCCTTTTATTTTTTGGATGCATTAACAATGTTTTCGCTCGCTTTGTTGGTGGCATCAAAAAGGTGGGCCCTGCCAAAGATTAGCCGGATAAATTGCCTAATTGATCCATTCACTTTTTAACTGATGCTTTATTAAGAGGCTCTGGAGTGAGGACGGGAGGTGGGGAAAGGCTGGGAATGTTGCTCTGGCTGCACACACACAGCATGGAAAATCATCTGCATTTTAGGTTTGAAAACGCAGAACAAAGACAACTCGGAATCTGATTAGAGGAATTAGAGTCCACAAACCAAGTCTGTAATAAACTGAACTTTTTCCCTCAGTCTTTGCTGAATTTATGTATGAGTACACATCACCATGTACATTTCTGTCAGCCGGTAAGTGTCCCGGCTTTTCCTCATTCTAGGTTATTCATGGAGATATTAACACGCTTCATCATAATCAGTCTTCCTAACTGTTAGCATATTAAAAAGCGTTAATCCCTGCATAAATATTGGGGAGCTTACACTATTAAGGTGATGGATGGAGGATGTTCAGACATACCACCTAGTACCACAGAGTGACTGTGGGACAAAGTGCAGGGATACACATGCTGACCATAACCTAATTGTACCACTGACACTAAAAACACGTGCCTCAAAAATGCCTTTAAATGCCTTCAAATTTGTGAGGACCGGTTTGTGTGTCCAGACAAGTGACTTTTGGTTCTCACAAGTACAGTAGAATGCAGATTTTGGTCCTCACAAAGATAGCTAGACAGGAACACACACACACACACACACACACACTGGAGAACCAGCAGTGGGTTTGGACAGGCCTACAGTGTCTGACGAGTTCTGCTGACTTGGTACTGCTTGGCTGCTGAGCTTGGCAGAAGATGAAACCAGCCTCCTTGGTCTCCACTTCACTGAATTCCATGGTGACACTTGTATCAGGCTGGATTTCATTAGGAGCCTAAGCCCACCAGGCTTCTAGTAAGTAGGGCCAAGACTCTGGAAGAGTGTCAGGATCACGCTTGGAGCAGTTTCCCTGGTTAACATCTACTGCAGAGATCACACATCTGTTGCAGCGCTCGATATATGGGGAATTACACAGGTCTCCTTGTTATTCTTGGGGCAATATTCCATATCATAGCATGGCTGTTAAAGGAAAACATTGTCTTTTGGGTTTGGAGTAAGATCTCCTCATTTATCTGAAATTCTCATCTTTAAAGAACCCAAATCTTATAACATAGGAACTATAAGATCAAAGCACATAAAGGATATGTGAGCTGAATAAATTTAGTATAACTGTCCTTGTTTGGTATGTGGCTAAACTGCACCCAAACCCTGAAACTAAGCAGTGCTGTAATGAAAAGGTTTGGATCAGGAAGAAGTCACTCAGTCACTAACTTTGGTGATTTGATATATCAACACTGAGGAGACAACGACTAAAGTCAGTGTGGTGGAACAAACTCTGCTGTTAGAGGTCAAAATAAGGTTTCAATTTTCTGTCTGATAAATGAAAAAATCCACTACAACACTCTCACTGTACGTAATGTAGCAGTGGTTAGTCTGTTTGTTTCTTTAGTTTAACATGCATGCATCGAAGTGGGGAATGACATCCTGAGACACTCAGGCTTTGGTGTGAGTCTTATAAAGACTTTCTGACCCGTCTGCAGACTTGTCACATTTCGTGGTCTCGTCGTCACAACGTGTCTACTTTTTCATACGCTGCCTTGTGTCTGTTTTGTGAAGGACAAAGATCACAGCTTGATCTTACATCAGGCCACTGCTTCCTGCACGTGAAGCATTCAGGGCACAGACCCCGAGTAAATCACCAATCACTTTGTGTTGTTTTTCGGAAACAAGTAGGGGGGTTTAAACAGATAGGGGGAAGGTCAAAGTCCATCCTCTCGTCTGTCTTTCTGTCCCTCCGAGCTCTTATCTGTTGCTGTCAGTGGCCACTAACTGACGTCCTCGCTCAGCGGTCAGGTCCTGGCAGCCACGCCGCATCAACACCACCTGATACACAACCAGTACAATAACAAGTAAATAAACAAGGAGGACACAACGATGCCCAAACCTATAGCCTCCCTATCAGCGATCTCTCTATCCACCCTTACCTCCCTCAGCCAACTGATTGACTTTGTTCTGGTCACACTTTACCATCAGCCAAACTGACAGCTGCCCCTCTTTGTTTGAGAGGAAAGTCAGGCTAATCTCGAGGCTAAAGTCATCATGAGTCCAATTGATAGTGACCTGGTTTTGTGACAAGTAGACTGCACCGCGGAGCAGTTAGGTTTCAGTAATGATGAGCACATGAGACAAACAGAAAAAGTCATGTAATTTTCTTTCAATATCAGTGCATGTGCATAAATTATGCATATTTAAATTAAATGCATAGTTAAAACCATTGAAAATGAATCACTGAATTCTTTAAACTGATATATTTTTCTCCATTTTAGGGACATTTTCAGTAAATGTCAGTGCATCAAAAGCTTTTTAGTCTCACATAAAACACTTTGGATAAACTACTGTACTGTCTGTTTTTAGACTGGATATCCTCTTTAGTAAATACAGCACATGTGAAGTTATATTGGGCAGGGATAGCTCAGTAGGTAGAGTGGTGGCCCCATGATCGGAAGGTCGGGGGTTCGACTCCACTGAACGGCTACCCTGAGGTACCCCTGAGCAAGGTATCGTCCCTACACACTGCTCCCCAGGCGCTGCACTGGTGGCTGCCCACTGCTTCACTGGGTGAATGGGTTAAATGCAGAGGAACTATTTCCCTATGGGGACTAACACGCACACACTATATTAACCACTTTAATACATATTAGTACCATCAGTAATCACTCATTCCATAAGTGTTGCCTGAGTTATTTCAGTTCCACGGCTGTGTACTATTGAATATAACATTAAGCCATATTAGCCGGTGTTCCTGTGAGAGGTTCCTGTGACCCTGTAGCCTGGAATTACGACGTTCCGGGCCTAACAGTAAGTTCCTAAAGGCATAAGATCAGAGCGGGGCTTCCACTGTGTATTCTGTTTCATGAGTCATCACCCTGACATGTGCTGAAAGGACTTTTGAAGAGGGAAAGTGTTTGTTAATCAGTGTGTGGGTCAGCATGTAACAGAATATTTTGGCCAGTGTTATGTGGCTGTGCTTTGATCAAGGGCTGCTATTCTGTTTGAATGAGCCATTTGGCTCAAGGCAGAAGAAATTCCCGGGGACACAAATCTGGGCAGCTGAGGGTTAATGTGATGATGTTTAAGGGGGTTTGCTGATACCCTAGACTGAGATTTTCCCAACACTTTCATATCAAACATTAGATTGCAGAGCTCCATTCACTTTGATGTAGTACTACACATACATGTCAGTATTTTGCTGCTTGTTCTGGATCAGTTGAGCTGCCAAACTGACTAGTTTAGGAAAACTAACTTTAGGCAGAGACTTTCCACCCTTATGGAAAAGATATATATAAATTTTATAAAGTTTGTATCTGTCTTGTGTGAAACTTGTATGAAAAGCACACAAGAGTGAAAACAGATATAAGATCCTTAAAAATGATATAAATGAAACTTGTATGTTTTGGATACTTACTGAAACAAAATATGAAAGTGATGACAAAGTGGCCACTTTCATGAGTAAATCATATCAGCCTGATATGATTCACTGTGTGAAGTAGGCCACATCTGATGCAAGTCTTTTAGAAGGTTTTACTATTTCTTTTCCATACGGGCAACCAGATACATGCTACTGCCATCCATCCGTCTTTAGGTTTGCTGCAAAAGAGAAATGCTGTAAATTAGAACTGAAGGGGTAGAAACACAACAACATAAAATCTGCTTACATGACAGTGGAATTATACTTCTGTGGTAAATATATGTATGTAAACTCTGTGTACTAACATGATATCCACATCTCGAGAAATGTAACTACTAATAATGCAGCTACACTGTAGTCTCCACAAACAGACCCACAGATGAACAGATGAACAGACTTTAATACATTTTTTGTATTTTTATTTGTTGTCTTTATCTATGTTTACCTGTTTGAGCATTCAGCCCTGTGTTTGTTTGCTCTGTCTGCAAATTTCAATTTCAAGAAAAGAAAATTTTGCTCGCTTAAATTTTGTCATCTTTTGTTGAAGCCCCCAACAAAGAAGGGACCCAGGTTTCATTTTTTCAGAAAGAAACTTTTTAACATGCACTTGTTTTTATAGACAGACGTGTCTAGACTAATGCTCAGTGTTGGGACTAACGCGTTATTAAGTAACGCGTTACAGTAACTACGTTATTATTGTGGTAACGAGCACGGTAACTAGTTATTATGCCAAAACCAGGAACGCGTTACTTGTTACTGGGATTTAGATAGGCTCGTTACTCGTTACTTCGTGTGGTGGCATCGCGGAGCTTCCACAGATTCAATAACATTAGCAAGTGGTGGAGGCCAGCAGGTGGATGAGGGAAAGGGGACGCAGAAGGAAAAGAGACCTGAGGCGGCCGCCGGTCCAAGTGTGAACTGAACTTCAGGTAAGAAGTTATGACCTGCAGTCTCTCTGGGTCAGATATGAACCAAGTTTAGGTGGAGTTTATTTTCCTTGTGCTCACTTTTTCCGTACTGCGTGCTAGCTAGCATGACGGAGTTTCTATACAGCTGGGTGGGTGCTATGAAGTTAATGATGTTGAACTTTATTTTGTTCATAAGTTATTAGAGTTGCCAACCGTCCCGTCTGGTATTCAGAGAAAATATTACGCGTTTCTTATTGAGGTGAAAAGAAACATTTTGTCCCGGACTTCAGCTACAATGAAAAAGACACAAAGCTGGAGTTATTCTGTCTTTGCTGCACAGCTGCCTCTTCTCCTCTCATTCTCTCCCCCTGCCTCTCCTGTTTCTACTTCAATCATGAAACTGATCAATGATCAGCTGATCAGCTTTTCTCTCTTGTTTATTTATCGCCCACTTTGCGCCAGAAAGAGGAAACCAGCGGATGTCGCGCTAAACAACAGCAGCACGTTTAAGCTTGATCAGCTGTTGTTAGAATTTATTTAATATTAATTTCTAGTATCAGCTGATGTTTGCTGGAGCCACAGCTGTAAAGCTGCTGGTCATGATGTCGGTTTGGATATGTGGTGAGAGGGAAACATGAGGATGAAACCAGGAGATGTCCTTACTGAATCATCAGAGCTGTGATGGAGAAACAGGTTTACCTTTTAGGTGACATGGATGAGTTGAAGTTATGAACTGTTTCTGAGAGACAAATAACACCAGGATCCTTTTCTAAGTAGCTGACAGCTGGTAACTGTGCAGGGGCGGGTCTAACAAAGTGTTGCCAGGGGGCAGGTAGGGCATTAACAGGGAGAGGGGGGCACAAAGAAATACTTTTCTTTCTTATTCTCATTTCAAATGTCTCGCTTTTAATAATTATCTGAATCTTACAACAAACCATTGATAGATTGATGCATATAGACCATCAGAACAGTGTACATCACTGTCACAACAGTGTTTGTTTGCATTCAAAGGCTTTATGATTTTTCCTATAATGGCGGCCAGTCTCTAGTCAAAACGCCCGGGCCAATTTTCTGTCCCAGTCCAGCCCTGTATGCAGCTCACCTGCAGTCTGCTGTTACCTACATCTTCCTATTCAGAAGGCAGAATTTCTGAGTTCTGAGTACAATCAAAGCACCACGACTGCAGTTTTTGTGTTGGATGTAAAAGGCGCACATGACGCTGTGACATAGGCTAGAATCATGGCGGCGGTCAACGACGGTCCAGGCGTGGGATTTCTCTCGTGGAAATGTGCACATTATCTTTTCCTTTCTATTGGTAGGTGGCACAGTGCACTGTGGTAAGTAAGCAAGCTAGAAGTTATGGAAGCAACACATTAACAAGAGAATTCTGAATAAAACCAAAGTTACTTTCTCTAGTAACTAGTTACTTTGAACGTAACGAGTACCTTGAAGTAACTGAGTTACTTTTGAGAGAAGTAACTAGTAATGTAACTAAGTTACTATTTTAAAGTAACTTACCCAACACTGCTAATGCTACACTCACGTCACTGCCAATCACCAGCTGAAGAGAGAAACATGTGGGCCAATCATTACGTCGTATGGATGCAAATGAAACTACAGCATAAAGCTTCCTGGAAGTCTGACAGGGTGTTGGTAAGCATGTTTCCTTATTGTGGTGCAAGGGAGGTATTCATTATGTTTCTGCATAAATGAAGTGAATAAACATGACATTTGTCTGTGTAGGTTCTCAGTCATCCAGGTCATCGTAGTCTAAGGAGCTTGCAAAGAAAAGCATCTGGACTTCTTTAAGTTGCTTGAAGACGTTTCGCCTCTCACCCGGGAAGCTTCTTCAGTTCTAGGGTCAAATGGTGGAGAGTCCCAGATTTAAACCTAGTGGGAGTTTCCCCCCACAGAGGGACAAAAGGACCCCTAATGATCCTCTACCTAATCACATGAGCCAAGGTGTGAAAATGGGTGTGGGTCACAATTAGCCAGGGTTTCGGGTGAGCTCATTGTGAAACCTGGCCCCAACCTCACTCTCACTCCCACCCGGTCGCAGCAGATGGCTCCGCCCCTCCCTGAGCCTGGTTCTGCCGGAGGTTTCTTCCTGTTAAAAGGGAGTTTTTCCTTCCCACTGTGACCAAAGTGCTGCTCATAGGGCTCATATGATTGTTGGGTTTTTCTCTGTATCTATTATTGTAGGGTCTATAACTTTAAGTGCTTTGAGGCAACTATAGTTGAGAGTTGATGCTGTATAAAGAAAACTGAATAGATCTAATTAGTCATTTTTAGGTTCATTTTCTTTTGACTGAAGCATCAAATTAGACTGGTGCTTCTTGTTTATGCTTCAACAGCATGCTGGTTCAGTGATTACCATCTCATTACACACTGACCTCACTGATATCCCAGTGCTACCAATACAATGCCTGACAAGCAAGCGAGATGCAGACATATAAATAGAAAACCAAATAATTATTATAATTTATTTGGCAACCTAATAAAAAACAAAGGGTGCAACAAACAACAGAATACCTGATATCTAAATAATTATTGTAAAAATAGGAACATGTAAGTTTATCATCTTGTCCACATGTGTCTGCAGCTCCTTACATCCTCAGTTCTGCTCTTCAGACCTGACACCCGTCTGATTCAGCCACCATGCTTTGACTTTAACCCTTTATTTGCTCAGATTAGTTCTCCACACTCAGGAATCTCTGCTGAGCTCAGCTACAGTTCCTGTTTGTATGTTCATCACTGTTGAATTTTAGATGACACACACTGACATCATAGCTTTTACTGGAGCTTTGGACAACACTCGAGTTGTCCTAATTACCCCAAGATCGAGGCAATGTAGGATTGTTGATGCAGTACTATAGGTGCATTTACTAAAAATACAAGCCTGTGAATGTGATAACTGGTGAAGAAAGTCACGCAGGATTTTCACATTTATACCATACGTGAGTCTAACAGGAGGCTAGGTAAGACATGCTAACCATAAAGACATTTCTCCAGGTGTATTTGAACGCTCGGTCACAGAATTGATTTTACTTTTTGGTTGTTTTCATTTCATTTTTGTTGTAATTCTTGCTGTTCTGTGTGTATTTTATGATCACAGTCATTCACCAGTGTTGCACCCACATAGTATGTGCCGTTAAACCGAACAACACAACTGGCCAGTTCAATAGTGGCTGAGCAAGTGTCTGCATCACTTCAGACCTGATGGAGTACGAGGGGCCTCCCCTCCTGGCTGCTGCCAGCAGCTCTGGCTCTGTGCATGCCACCATTATTAACATCTAAAAATGCTGCACCTCTCAGCCACAGATTAGTGGCACTTATCCAGGTATCCGTGCTTTTCATCACCATATGGAAACACTTCTCTTCATCCCACGGCCTCATTCCTCCAGCAGTCCCCAGTCACACACACACATCCCTACCTTCCTCCTTCTTTCACCCTGTCTGCTACTCTTTATAGATTACTGGCATGAAGAGTTGAAACTGGCGTCAGATCTATGCAGCTAACCCACGGTCGCTCTGTTCTGCCTGTCTCTCCGCCTGCCTGTGCTGCTCTCAGCAGGAGCCTCTGCAGTCTTTAATGAAAGTCATGAGAGAAAGAGAAGGAGAGAGGAAGAAACACAGGAGGAGATGGAGGAGGGAGTGAAAATTTGGCAAGGAAGTGCATGCTAAATGTTAGCACTACAAAGGTCTGCATTAGTGGAAAAAGGACAGAAAACTTGTATCGTCATAGTCAGGTGTACCCCACAAAGGTCTTCATTACCAGACTTCCAGGGAAGTGTTGGCATTGTTTGTGTGTGAAGTTTTAGAGCAAGTCTAAACCTTTCCAAGGGGACCGTCGTGAAAAACTTCCACTACTGATGACTTCAGCTTTTTCTGTTTGATCCGTGTTCTGTCAGTGCCACAAGATCAATATAAATAAAAGAAAATACGTGTTCATATTTTAGCGGTGGAATTATAGTCTGTCAACAGCTTCCATCACATTCGGCTCTACAAACGTGCACCGAGTGGACACTGACATTGATTTTACCTCAGAGACAAAGAGAAAGGTGAAGAGAGACGGGGCGGTGTGGCATATCTGTTTGTGAGGATAAGTACTCGATTACATAGGCTAATATTCTAACTTTAATATCAATATTTACCTCGTCTGTGTGTTTTAGTTTCTTTTAGTTTTTTGGCCTTTTTTGATTCTACACACATGGATGGTAAACATTACAGAGACAGGAGGACATGACGGCACAACACGTGAGAGGTACAACAGTCTGCTGCGACATCACTGTCCCTCATTCAGCAGCGTTCAGAGCTCAGTGCTGAGACTTCTCTCATTTAAACAGATTTATATTTCACAGAGAATGACACAAACAAAGAGTAAATCTCAGGAATAATTAAAATAATTTCAAGCTATCATTCTGTGAGCTGATTTATCAACTTAGCAGCTCGTCATTGGACTCATCCCCATATAAGGCAGCTTTTTTCCTCTGTCTGAATCAGTACCTGATTCGTGTGTGTGTGTGTTGGCACATCAAATTGTTTAACACACTGTAAAAGTCTCCTTGTGCAGCTTTAAAGCCCAGCTCTAATAAAGGTGAAATAAAAACTCTCCAATGCACTCCCCCTTTCTTCATAAAATGTCTTGAGGGCAAAAAGCGATAAAGTGGGGTGGGCTTGTACCTCCGGCCCTATTAATTGGCTGGGTCGCCAGGGCCCTCGGGGCCGAGCCTGTTACCTGTGTGAAGAGAAGCGATTAATGCCTCCCCTTTGACCGAGCAAGACTCTCGGCTCGGCTCTGCAGAGACGCTCTCTAATTAATCCACTCTTACTGTTGTAATAGGCTCCTCCTCGGGGAGCACTCGGCCTCAGCTATAAGCCCCCAAATATGATTTTTCTCTTACATGGTAAACAACAAGCTCTCTCACGGGACAGACAAAGATGAAGGAGGATGGATTCGAATGATGGAAGCAGAAGAGAGCAACAAACAAGGGAACGATAGCCTGATGCGGCTGAAAAAAACTGCCTGTCTGGCTGTTGATGTTAATCACTGGGACATTTTTACATTCTTATAAGATGTGGACTGAAGTGACTCTGTGCATGACAGTAATTTGTTTTTTTCACCTAAAGTGTAGGACGAGGAAAAAGGAAGCCAAGGTGCCCATGACCGCTGAATGTACACCATCATTGTTCTTATTGGAACATACACAACATGTACCCTCCACTCTGTGCATATGATGATTATTAGATTAGTGCCATATTTTCCATACTATAAGGCACACTTAAAATCCTTTAATTTTCTCAAATATCAACCGTGCGTCTTATGTATGAATTCCAGTTGTGCTTACTGACCTTGAACCGATTTTATGTGCTACACAGCGCTCAAAAATCTGTCAAAAAATGTTTTAGTACTACTTTGGAAAGCTACGAAGCCGCACCGCTTGATAGCTTGTCGGAGCATTACGGTTACCGTAGTCAGGAGCAGTGTTGCCAACACCTCAGTAAGGAAAATCGCTATTGGTTGTCCTAAAAGTCGCTAGAAGTCGCTAAATGACATCATCGCCTAATTTGCATAATTGGTCATGCTAATCTAATTGTAACCTACGTTGTTGGAGAGAGAAATAAAATCGTGGAAGAGACATAAAGTGAGTAAAAACGTCCTAAATGCATTTAGAGTTTATTTAGAACTACAAATTAAATTTCTTTTAGCAATTATTGTTTTTTTTTATGTCACAATTCCAACCCTGCTCCTTTACCCGGGCTTGGACCGGCAAAAGTGACCCGAAATAGGCGCTCTGGTGGAGTTACTTTGTGTGTGTGTTTATAAGTAGTTTTAAACCTTGTGATCCACAAAACAGCATAAGAGTAAAAGAAGAACTGACTGCGTTACAGCACCCGTTGCTTTTTGAGAGTAAAAGCGATACGCGCTTTCACGAGTTTTCAGACCCCTTAGCAACTGTTTTTCTAAAAAAAGTTGCTAAGGGGTCTGAAAACTCGCTAAATATAGCGACAAAGTCGCTATGTTGGGCAACACTGGTCAGGAGCCTCGCTGAGTAATCTGGGTCCAAAACTCCGTCTGCTTCAGGTCCCAAAGTCAAACGAACACTGCAGCATCACTGAGAGTTAAAAATCCATAAAAACAGAATTTATTACATTTAACAGAGTTAGAAGTTAACAGGAAGTTAGCTCGCTAGCTTCCACCTAAACATGATGTAGCATGTTCTGACTGAGAGATTTCTGAAACAATTAAAACGTACAGCTCTGCTATCACTTCCAGCATAAATGAAGACAGAAAACTAAACAGCAGTGACGTTTTTGGGTTACTGAAGTTGGACTAGCTGGTATATACTGATGTGCTACGCGATCGCTAGCTACACAGCTATGTTAGCATAACATAAACACAGTGAAGCTGGAGGATGAACGCTAAATTTTTTCCACTCGATAAAAGTTCACCTGAGGGTTCCTGATGGTTAGAGACAAATGCAATCACATGGCAGGATGCTGTAAACAGACCAAACTTCAGTCAGGAGAACAACTGAGATAATCCATCCACAATACGAGGTTAATCATTAATATACTGCAACAACATGAGAATAGAGCAGCTGCAGAGAATTCAACATTAATGAATCAATGGTACAGAAGAGGAGGAAGCAAGAAGAATGAGCTGAGTAAAGTTTGATTGCGCCTTATAGGCCGAAAAATACGGTACATTCATTAGGCTGTGGTGCTTTTTAAATTTGTTTATTCAAATATTCAGCGATAACTCAGACAAACTGTAAACGAGCCATGCAGGCTGGTTGATCCAGAGATATTTATGTAGTTAGTTGTAGTTATGTTTTGGATTCTGTGTTATCTTTGTTCCATTGTAGTTTTTATTTGGACTGCAGTATCACACACCACTCGTGCTAAATGTTCCTCTTTCTTGTTACTTCCTGCTTTATTATGACAGTCACTCGTCTCTGATACCATGTCTTAAGATAAGATAAGATAAGATAAACTTTATTAGTCCCACACGTGGGAAATTTGTTTTGTCACAGCAGGAAGTGGACAGTGCAAAAGTTATGAGGCAAAAATTAGAATACAATAAGAATAAATACAGTACACAACTGTACAGAATAGAATAAAATAAAATACTATATACAGTAGAATAAAATAAAATAAATATACAATAAGATAAAAATAGAATACAAATACAAATACTAGATGTACTGTCACCACTTTGCCTCAGTCACTCTTCTGTGTATATACAGTTCATGTCTCCTTGTGTCCTTTGTTACATCATCTGTGCTCCCAGCGGTTTACTTAATAAATAAAGTTCTACCTTAAGAGTGCAGAACAGCCTGAGCACAGAACAGACCGTGTGGTGCTTCATACCTGCAGTGGGCTTGTTTGTACTGGACTTTGTGGTTTTCTGTTTTGGTTTGTACAAACAGGTCTGCACGTCCCAGGTTGTTTAACAGATGGTACACGCACTGATTCATATATGCTCCCTGAGCACTGAAAGCCCTTTATACAACATGACTTATTCACCCATTCATACGAGCACTTTTTTAAACCTTAAGTGCTTTCACAAACATTCATATGGATGCATCAGACTGTGGGGATAATATCGTGCCTGCTGGGGATCAAACCACCGACCTTCTGATTAGTAGATGAGCTGCTCGACCTCCTGAGCTGCAGCCACCCCAACAGATGTGCAATGGACAGAAAGCTTCAAACAGATATGCAGAGTACAGAAGGACACACACACACACACACACACACACACACACACACACACACACACACACACACACACACACACACACACACACACACACAACACCAGAGCTTTACACTCAGGCAGTGACAACAGAAAGGCTGGAGGTGTTAAATCACCTAAAACAGACTCATTTAGCAAATATTGATGGCAGCACATGTTTCACGCCATAGAAGGTATGAGAGAGTTAGTTATGGACCAAATGGCACAAACCTGAAAAGAACACAAGAATAACTTGGATACTGAATGATGAGCAAACAAAATCAGGAAAAGCAGAATTAGTTTGTTGTATCTATGCTTGACTTTAATATAAAACACAGGCTGTTTGCACAGTTATGATGAAAACTACACTTACAAACTTCAGATCAAACATATTTTAAACAAATGTGTTTAATCCTGTGACACACTGTGACAAATATTATATTAGAGGTGTATATGGCATTTATCAGGAAGATGAGTTGATTCTTTTCCTGTTGTTTCTGTTTTCTTTGTTTTAAATCAATTTGTTTGTATCTTTTGATTTTTAATGTGGTCAGTGTTTGATCAGCACCTACTTCCGGGCCTAAAGTAGTCTGTGTTTAATATGGCTTTTGTGTTGTTAACATGTTTAATGTTATGTATTTTCTTCTATTTAATCTCAAAAAGCTCCTAAAACAGTCAGTGATCACTGTTGACCTCCCTCGGCTTTTATTACCGCTAATCATTTATTTAAGCTCAGTTTTTAAAACCTTAGGATGTAACTACAGCCCAGCCCATGCAGCAGTATATGAATGACTAACCTCGTATTGTGGATGGATTATCTCAGTTGTTCTCCTGGCTGAAGTTTGGTCCTTTTACAGCATCCTGCCATGCGATTACATTTGTTCCTGACCACCGAGAACACTCACGTTAACTTTTATCGAGTGGAAAAAAAGTTAGCTTGTTTATATTATGCTAACATAGCTGTGTCGCTAGCGGTCATGTAGCACATCATTATATACCAGCTAGCCCAACTTCAGTAACCCTACAAACGTCACTGCTGTTTAGTTTTCTGTCTTCATTTATGTTGGAAGTGATAGCAGAGCTGTACGTTTTAATTTGTTTCCAAAACCCCGCAGTCAGGACATGCTATATTGTATTTAGATAGAAGCTAGCGAGCTAACTTCCTGCTAACTTCTAACTCCGTTAAATGTCATAAATTCCGTTTTCATGGATGCCTGGATGTTAAACTCAATTGTTACACCTGGTAGAGCAGATCGCTGATCATTTTATTAAAGATGAAAGACTTTAGACAGTTTTTCAACTCTCAGTAATGCCACAGTGATCGTTTGATATATGGACCTGCAGCGGAGTTTAGACCCAGATACGGCTAGTGACGTCAGACTGAACAACCGGATAATGTACCAGTACTCACTGTCAAAGACTTTGATCATGAATGAAAGTGATCGTACCCCAAATCCAAAAAGGTTCAGACACTGTCAATAAAAACAGCAAACATCAGAAACACAGACTTTCTGTTTTTACTTTTACAGTTACACAGAGCCAACTTTTGAAAACGGGATGTATAAATGTATACAGTGTCTATAAAAAGAAGCATGATGTGTGCCTCCCGTTATACTCTGACCCTCAGGCTGAAGTATCTGGTAAAGCCCGTCTACAACAGGTTTGAGTTGGATTTCACAAGTCTGCAAAACGTGACTGCCTGTTGAACTCTGGAGCAAATGAGAACATTAAAGCTGGAAATGTGTGATATTCATTTTATGCATATTCAAAACTCACCTGCTAGGTGTCATTGCAGTAATAAGCACTAAGCTGCTTTTCTCTATCGGCCTTGCATACTGATGGTGCGTGCTTTGCACAGAAACAGCTTGAATCCGGAGTCACTTATACAATTCACTAATGAGAAAACAATAGGGGAGCCGCAGCACAGTCTCACGCCTGTTCTTCACACATTTCCATATACTTCATCCACTCCCTTCCCCTTTTCTCCCCGTTTTCTCCTGCAAATATTCATGCTCCTCTCCTCAGGCTCGGTCCTCCTGTACTGCAGGGTATGTGGAAGTGCGACGCGCTAGGTGGGAGGTTTGGTGAGAATTCCCCTGAGCTCCGGTCTGGTGTCAGCGAAGCAGACGCTCTCACCTATCAAAGCCTCGGGCGGGGGTTCCACACACCTATGTAACTGATATTATTTCTATTTGATGATTAAGCCACAAAGGCCAACTGTGGCCACAGCACCACTCCTCTCTGAGGGAGGGACGTTTTCAAAGGTGGTGCTGGAGATAACGAACAGAGTGTGCTGGGCTGATTTAACCCAGCAAAGACCAAGCAGTGGCTGTCTGGAAGTGTCTGCAATGCTTATTGCTGAAGAACATTTGACTGTTTCATGTTAAATCACCAAATGATAATGAAAGAGCTGCTTTGGTGCTCTCGGTTCCAGCTGCTTCACAGGTGGCAGGATAGTGAGTGGACTGCTGGTGTGCCTTCAGACCACGCTGGGCCATCCTCACACGGATACATGTTCTGGACTACATGTCAACTTAAAGCCTACAGCTGCTCGGCTTTAGATTTCTTCACATTATTAGACTTATTAGTTATTTCTTCATTCATCCTGAACACTATCCAGCATCCCAGTAACCAATTTTCTTTTGGCTAAATGGTAGTTTGAAGTATAACTTGATTTTAGCCTTGATGGCGAAGTGCAGACGTCTATACATATGTCGGAAAAACAAAGAAAGAAATAATGAGCGAGCATTCGGCAAGAGCGGGAGGAAAAAACGGTTAAGAGGTAGAAACCTCAGCAGCAGGCTCAGTGAGGGGAAACAGAAGAGAGTCAAACTATGGTTTGACCACTTTTGGTTGTTGGTGTTCATGTGCTGGTATGCACTCTGTGTGCTGTCTGAAAATCTGCTGCTCGTCTCAGGAGTTGGGGAGGAAAAATCTGAGAAGATGGTTTTTCACCTTTCACTTTTTAAGCAAACACAGTGTTTCGTGTCTTTGCAGTGTTGGTTTGCTGAGGGTAGGGATGGGTACCGGTGTCCGGTGCCATGATAGCACCGGTTCTGACATAAACGGTAGTAACCAGACCGAAAAGCAGCGCACATTTCGGTGCTTTATTTCAGTGCTTTTTTTTCCTGAGCTGTGATACACTTCTAGCCAATAATTTTACGTTTCCGAGGATAGTAGGCGGGTCCAGGTACGTACGTTCTTTTAGAGCAGAGCTACAGATTAAAAATGCCCAAGGCGAAGCGGTCAAAAGTCTGGCTGTACTTCACAGCAAAATATGCAAACTAAACAGCAACAAGTGCTTTAAGCTGATACTGTGATACTGTCAAAGGAGGTAACACCTCAAATCCGATGAAACACCTGGCGACGCATAGCGGGGTTTTTTAAAAGCCCAGAAATGCGCCGTATTTGATAGCTTGCTGCGAGACCTCACACCGAGCACATCTACTGCGGGTGGGTTGCCAGTTATCGGACCCGGAGTTAGCAACATCCCCCAAAAACACGAAGAGGAGAGTCCTGGCCCCTAGCCCTGCCAGTGTAGCAGAAATGATGATGATGATGATGCAGCAGCAGCCGTTCTTCTCTGCGTGAGTAGCTTAATGTTGTTCGAGTGTAATTTACGTTGAGTAGGCTAACCACGTTATTACATCAATGCATGTAAGATGAACTAGCAAACATCATCATAGCTACATGCGGCTGTCTCCTTGTTTGATGGCAGATGCTCCCTTCACCCTGGCCAAAAAGGCTAAAATGACCAAAGAAAAAGTGGAAAACAGTTAAACATGAGAGGTTTTTGGACAAAGTTTGTGTTTTTTCCCATTGTTTAAGCACTGCTTCCAGCCAAGAGTGATACCATATATGCCCCATAGCGGCAGGAAAGGCTAACATTGTTATCTTTTTACAAAAAACCAGCTGAACATGAGAGGTTTTTGGACCAATTTTGTGTTCTCCATTCTTTAAGCACCGGTTTGAGCACCGTTTGAGCACCGGCACCGTTTCAAAAGTACCGATTTGGCACCGGTATCAGATAAAACCTAAACGATACCCATCCTAAACGATACGATACTCTCCTGAGCAGCTTTTCACTTCCTTCACAGTCACCGTTTTCTTTAACAATTGAACCACATGTAACCACAACAGTTTGTGGTAACACTCCAACATCAGCACAGGGCTGGTTCAAAACCATAAAAAGCAAAAGTTAAAAATAAAGTCATTTATTTTCTAAGCTGTATAATTCCAATCTTAAGAGACAAAGCGATCGTTGCTTAAACGCTATCTCCATGTCATCTACCAGGAAGTGTGAGACGAGTGGTGGTGTTGTGGGTCTGGAGCACAACATCTGGTGATGAGTTGTTCGTTTGTTTAGGCTGCAGGCAGCAAGAGAGACAACGAGAGGAATTATTCAATTAAAGAGGAATTTACTTGACTTTTCTTTCCCCACCTCAAATAATGTCAAGGGTTTGCACACTTGCACACCGTTTACTATTTGTGTACATATTTGTGTCTTTGGACTGTGTGAGGAAAACCACGCAGGCTCACAGAGAACATGCAACCTGCACACTGACTGACCCCAGCCAGGATCCAGACCAGGATTCTTCTTCTCACTGGTTCCCATGCTCACACTTACAGGATAACAACCCAGTATATGGAATGTCTAAGTGACTTTGACATAGTAGTTGGTGCCAGAATGTTTAGAATGACAGGGTGAAGGTCCTGTTCAAGTTCACTGCGAGCTAGTCCAGCTAATAATGCCTCAAACAGTCTGTAACAGTCTGTGTCTACAGCGAGAGCAGCTATTCATCTCAGAGTAAAGACTGTCAGCAACCACGTTACATGTCCTGATATCTTTGATTGTTTGGTGCCTAATGTCGAGGACTAAACTGGTGCAGCGGCAAAGAAAAGTGTAAGGGCCTTTCAGAGAGAGCATAACAGGGCTCTGACAGGACGGTCGGCAGGCATTTGGGATATTGTGATGTGTCGAGGAAGAGGCCCCCAGCAGTATCAAGCAGGATTTATTAACACAGGTGTCTTTGAACATGACTCGCCCCCCACAGGCCCCTCCAGATGGAGACTAATCCCTCTGCTGCACAGAGAATACTCCAAGATCAATTCATCTTTTCTTTAGGTCATTCCCATTGTAAACTCTTTTCAAAATCACGGTGCCACTGCAGGTCACTTCATGTGCAGAGCAGCTATGGACGCCTGAATGCTACACTGAAATGTACTGAAGTCTGTGGAAAGTATTCACTGGTTTAAAAAGGCACTCCAACTGCAGCTCCAGTCTGCATAGAGCCAAGAACCAGTCTGAGATGGGCTGCCCTACAGGAGCGAGAGTGTCATTCAAAGCCTACAGCCTACTCATTTTTACTCATGAATCTGTTTTTACAAATTTTCAGAAAAGGTGGAATAACAGGGTGATCTAAACCGGGGCTTCATTTGTGTATGCAGACTGTGTGGAGTGTAGAGATGAAGACCCACAGTGGGCAGACTGGGGGGAAAAAGCTAAAAGGCTAATAGGAAAAACAATAAAGGCAAAGTGGACACAGCTGAACTAAATGAGAAAGTCAGAGAATGACTAAAACCAGGACACAAAGAGCAAATGACTATCAAAATAAAACAGGAAGACAGAAAATGACCACAGGATACGAGACGGTAAGAACAGCAGAACTAAACACTGATGGAAAACAGAACACAGATTGTGTTTACATAGAGAAATAATGAACCAGTGAATTCTTTACAACATTATTAAAGAGAAGAAAATCTAGAAAAGAGTAAAACACAAACCCGTCTTCATAAGAAAAAGAGACAAACCTGTGGCATCACTGTGGGAATAGCTGGGGCTATAGCTAGGGTCTGGTAGTATTCTGAGTTTAGAGGATCAGAAAAGTTTATTTCTAAACTGAAACACCTCCTGATGTTTTTTAAGTACCGTTAGCATGGCGCGGCCGTGTACCTGCAGCATCCTCTAAGGTGCTGCTGTTCTACCTTTCACAGGGGACTTATTCACAGAAGTAGGAAGTTAGCATTTTCTGGTATCTGTAATTTACTTTAGTAGTTTTTTACTATTGCTCCCTACATTTTCAAACAAATATCTGCACTTTCTACAAAAGGACTTTAGTTTAATGAATTTAATGAGTTGTTATTTTGTCACTGCAAGCCTTCATACATCAGACTGACTTGAGCCTAAAGAGTAAGACATGAGAGGCAGTCCTGCTTGTGTAATGATGATCAGTAATAAGTGGCAGGTCATGTTCCTAACGAACATCAGCAAACACGGTTTGTGTTGTTAGCTAAAGCTCCAGCTGCCGTGTTTCGCAGTGGGAGAAAAGAATGAGAGGTGACTTCACTCAGAGATATTTAAAGGTAAGGACTGCTCACTGCTATTTCACAACACAGAAATGTAGAGCTCAAATAAAAGTCCTCACATTTTTCTGTGCATGTGCATGTTTTACATTTTGGGAAACCTGCTGCAATAAAGACTAACTTTGTTGTTTAAAGACATGAAACTCCTCTGCAGGTTAGTGCAGGATAAACAGGTTAGTTTGTACTGTGATCGTTTAAAGTGAGGAACAGTGTGACTGCTGCACAGTGGCTGTGGGTTCATGGTCACAGCTACAGTGTAGCACAGATTCACTGACTGATTCCACCTTCGTACAAACTTTAAACCCTCTATAAAACAGACAGCATCAACAGAGCGTGCTGTCAGTGTGGAGGATGAAATCAGTCAGGACAGCTCAGGAAACATCTGCTCACATCTGGTTGGATCCAGCTGCAGGTCAGCTGATCACAGCCTGCACACTAACAACATCTACTGGAGCTCTCAGTAGAAATTACTGAGCCACTACAGCTGATTTTAGGGTTCCCCCACCTGCTGAACCCCACCCAGTGACTGCGCTCATTTTCCTGTTTAGAGGTAAAGTCACCCTAGGCAACAGAAAATAGAGACACTTTTATTTTACTTCATTTTCTTCTGATTCAAGCAGAATTACATTTATAATTTACTAAGTATTTATTTATGAAGTATTTATAAATTTACTAAGTAAAATACACTTAGAATAAGAGCTGGACCAAGGTTTGCATTCCCATCTTCTAATGTTTTTTATTATTACATTATTAAAGCACAGGGTTTAGTGAGCTTTGCACAAAAGTAGCTGCTAGAAACGTCCAAAGAGATTTTACTTTCTTGCATTTCAGAGCGTGTACTTTTTTACTTTTACTTGAGTAAGAAATTGAATCAGTACTTTGCCTTTTACTGGAATGTTTTTTAACTCTAGTATCTGTACTTCTACTCGAGTACAGGATGTCTGTACTTTTGCCACCTCTGCATATTTGTACCATTATGTTTGAACCTCTGGTGACAGTATGGAGAACACGGACCGACATTTCCACTTTTCTAGTCTAGTCCACATTTATGATAAATGTTCCTGATACAGTGCTTTTCTACCTGAGCACTCAAAGCACCTCATAGAAACTTACAGAAGTTCTTTTTCATGCTAAAATGCTTTCTAGCTAACATTCACACACAATGATATTGCGACGGCTACATTAACTTGGAGTTAGTATCCTGCCCAGTGATACAGTGGGGCAAAAAAGTATTTAGTCAGCCACCGATTGTGCAAGTTCCCCCACTTAAAATGATGACAGAGGTCAGTAATTTGCACCAGAGGTACACTTCAACTGTGAGAGACAGAATGTGAAAAAAAATCCATGAATCCACATGGTAGGATTTGTAAAGAATTTATTGGTAAATCAGGGTGGAAAATAAGTATTTGGTCACCTCAAACAAGGAAAATCTCTGGCTCTCACAGACCTGTAACGTCTTCTGTAAGAAGCTTTTCTGTCCCCCACTCGTTACCTGTATGAATGGCACCTGTTTGAACTCATCATCTGTATAAAAGACACCTGTCCACAGCCTCAAACAGTCAGACTCCAAACTCCGCCATGGCCAAGACCAAAGAGCTCTCGAAGGACACCAGGAAAAGTATTGTAGACCTGCACCAGACTGGGAAGAGTGAATCTACAATAGGCAAGCAGCTTGGTGTGAAAAAATCAACTGTGGGAGCAATCATCAGAAAATGGAAGACATACAAGACCACTGATAATCTCCCTCGATCTGGGGCTCCACGCAAGATCTCATCCCGTGGGGTCAAAATGATCATGAGAACGGTGAGCAAAGATCCCAGAACCACACGGGGGGACCTGGTGAATGACCTGCAGAGAGCTGGGACCAAAGTAACAAAGGTCACCATCAGTAACACACTACAACGGCAGGGAATCAAATCCCGCAGTGCCAGACGTGTTCCGCTGCTGAAGCCAGTGCATGTCCAGGCCCGTCTGAAGTTTGCCAGAGAGCACATGGATGATACAGCAGAGGATTGGGAGAATGTCATGTGGTCAGATGAAACCAAAGTAGAACTTTTTGGTATAAACTCAACTCGTCGTGTTTGGAGGAAGAAGAATACTGAGTTGCATCCCAAGAACACCATACCTACTGTGAAGCATGGGGGTGGAAACATCATGCTATGGGGCTGTTTTTCTGCCAAGGGGACAGGACGACTGATCCGTGTTAAGGACAGAATGAATGGGGCCATGTATCGTGAGATTTTGAGCCAAAACCTCCTTCCATCAGTGAGAACTTTGAAGATGAAACGAGGCTGGGTCTTCCAACATGACAATGATCCAAAACACACCGCCCGGGCAACAAAGGAGTGGCTCCGTAAGAAGCATTTGAAAGTCCTGGAGTGGCCTAGCCAGTCTCCAGACCTCAACCCCATAGAAAATCTGTGGCGGGAGTTGAAAGTCCGTGTTGCTCGGCGACAGCCCCAAAACATCACTGCTCTCGAGAAGATCTGCATGGAGGAATGGGCCAAAATACCAGCTACTGTGTGTGCAAACCTGGTAAAGACCTATAGTAAACGTTTGACCTCTGTTATTGCCAACAAAGGTTATGTTACAAAGTATTGAGTTGTATTTTTGTTATTGACCAAATACTTATTTTCCACCCTGATTTACCAATAAATTCTTTACAAATCCTACCATGTGAATTCATGGATTTTTTTTTTCACATTCTGTCTCTCACAGTTGAAGTGTACCTCTGGTGCAAATTACTGACCTCTGTCATCATTTTAGGTGGGGGAACTTGCACAATCGGTGGCTGACTAAATACTTTTTTGCCCCACTGTATTTGGCATGCAGAAAGTTGAGGCCAGGGATTGAACCACCAGCCTTCCAATAACTGGATGACCCCTTCCTGCTGGGAAACCTTGGATTCTCCCATCCATGAGGATGTTACCTTGACACATACCACCTACTTAAGCATCACTGCAGATCATATACAGTCTTTCAATGAAACAGTATTATCTGATGGCTGTGGTCCCTTTTAACAGCACAATGTACCACAAAGCTAAAATGGTTCAGGGATGGTTTGAGGAGCACAACAGCAAATGACTTTGAGTCAGGGCTGTTTTGGCAGCAGGAAGGGGACCAACGACATATTTAGCAGGTGCTCATAATGTAAAGCCTGACTGGTGCACAGGGGATACAGAATGAACGTAACGGGGGATCCAGATCAATCCTGTTGTTGATCTCAAAAATCTAAACGTGTATGTTTTACTGCTTGGGGACACATAGCGTCCTTTTTGTCCTCCAAAATAAATGGATGCTTCATACACCTTTGTGGTTTTGTTTAGATGGATTTCTTAGATTTTTAGATTCTATTCAAAATAAAATAAAATAAATCATAGTATAGGTTCTTATTGCTTTTCTGAGCATGTCCTTTTCCCGTCTGTCTCCATAGGTATCCTGATAGGAGTTTAAGTGTAGTTTGGGTTCATTTCCTGGGCTTGTTCAGTGTTTCAGTGTGCGTCTGGCTTCTTTACTTGTTCTACGCTGGTGACAGCTGTCTCCTGTGTCTCGTACCTGTTTCCACGTTCCAACACTCTGATTCGTTTTGCCGGTGTCATTCCCTCGGCGTTTCCACTTCCGCTGATTTCTCCCTCTGTATCAAACTTCAGTCTTTCTTTTGTCCTTGTTGCAACATATTTTATCATTCCTGTGTGCTTGTGTTTGGCATATTGTAGATCTATTTTGCCCTCTTCTCTATGTTATTATTGGGTCTTTACCTTGCAATATAAATCACCTTGAAGCAACTATTGTTGTGATTTGTATAAATAAAATATTTGTATAATTATAAACCTGTATTAAGTGTTTGCTCATTTTCTTTTCAATCCCATATGTGTGTGAGATCATTGTACACCTGGGTTGCTTAACAGAGAATTTCTGTGACAACACTGAGCTTGTTGCTGTTGCAGAGCTGCAGCTACTCACTGGAGATGAACTCAGAGGTTGATCATTCTGGCACTTTTCCAGTTAGGGGACAAAGCCAAAAGCGCTGGCACGTATGTGCAAACAAAGACGTTAATCAGCGGCTTTTAGCATAATTCATGGGTCACATTTTCTTTTGAAATACCATTCATGTTTTAATGACCACTGACATGTTGCAATGATAGGAGATAGCTGCACTCGCTTTGCCATCTGCAGCTCGTCTTAATTAGGAAATCCAGGACAAAGAGAGGTCAGTGTGAGCAAGCATCCTGACAGATAACCAGGAAGTGGCTCTAATGGCTGCTTATTTGACCTCTGACCTTTCACATCAATGCTTAAGGGTCATGTAGAAATCTTGCACACATTGGTTTTTATGGAGATGAGTTGCTAACAGGGAAGGCTCTGGGTTACAACACCCCGTCCACTAATGATGACCTCATACGGCTGCAGTATTTATCAACCCGAACAATAGACATGTCAGCGTGGTTTATATGAATATTTCAGCACTGGCCCTGGGTAATGAATGACTGATTATCCTGTCTGAGCATTACAATGACTGTAAATGAAGGGATCACTATGAGAAAATACATAAAGTCACAGAATTATTTATTTTCCCAGATTAATGGCATATGTTATTAACTCTGCATCTGTGACTTTTCACTGCTGAAATAATCCACCTGATCTGGAATCTGTTTTATTTATTGTTCTGTCATCATTGCTGCTCATCTAATCAGTACAGTGATCAAGATTCATTGTTAACAAATTAGATTTTTGTGTTTCAAAAAATAAATAAATATATTTATTACATTTAGATTTTATATAAATATATTGTAGGTAGGGTAGAGACCCAACAATCATATGACCCCCTATGAGCAAGCACTTTGGCGACAGTGGGAAGGAAAAACTCCCTTTTAACAGGAAGAAACCTCCAGCAGAACCAGGCTCAGGGAGGGGCGGGGCCATCTGCTGTGATTGGTTGTGGTGAGAGAAGGAAGACAGGATAAAGACATGCTGTGGAAGAGAGACAGAGGTTAACAACAGATATGATTCAGTGCAGAGTGTTAGGATGCCTGGGTCGTTGACCCAAGGTTTTTGAGTTTATTATTTATTATTTCTAGTCTTTGAGTTCTGTCTTATGGTTTATGTCTCTGTCTTCTCTAGTTGCTCTGTCTCCCCTGTCAGCTGTATCCCCTTGTCTAGTTCGCGTCTCTGTGTATCCTAAGTTGCTATATCCCCGTGTCCAGTCAGTGTCTGTGTCTGCCCTGGTCCCACGTCTCTGTTCCCTCTGTTGTAGTGCCTGCATGTGAGTCTGTGTCTTTTGTTCAGTCTGTTTTATGGGTTTCCTGTTTTACTTTGAAAGTCCATGTCTGATGTTAATGTGTCTGGTTTTGCTTCCCCTTGTCTCGTTAGGCCTGATTTGCCCCAGCTGTGTTTCCCTCCTGTTACCCATTCCCTGATTGCTCCCTCTGTGTATTTGAGCCCTGTGTTTCTTTGTGTCTGGGTCGTGATCTACTGTTTACCTAGCTGTGTGTTCTGTCAGTCCTCCGGTGTAAGTTTATTTTGATTTTTTCCAGTTATGTTATATTTGAGTTTAACATTAAAGCTGTTTTGAGTTCACATCTGTCTCCGGAGTCTGCACCTTGGATCCTATTCCTGTCTGCACACAGCCTACACATAACACAGAGAGGTCTATTAATACATAGTGAGTGAGAAAGGTGACTGGAAAGGAAAAACTCAATGCATCATGGGAATCCCCGGCAGCCTACGTCTATTGCAGCATAACTAAGGGAGGATTCAGGGTCACCTGGTCCAGCCCTAACTATATGCTTTAGCAAAAAGGAAAGTTTGAAGCTTAATCTTGAAAGTAGAGATAGTGTCTGTCTCCTGAATCCAAACTGGAAGCTGGTTCCACAGAAGAGGGGCCTGAAAACTGAAGGCTCTGCCTCCCATTCTACTTTTAAATACTCTAGGAACAACAAGTAGGCCTGCAGAGCGAGAGCGAAGTGCTCTAATAGGGTGATATGGTACTACAAGGTCATTAAGATAAGATGGGGCCTGATTATTTAAGACCTTGTATGTGAGGAGCAGGATTTTGAATTCTGGATTTAACAGGAAGCCAAAACAGGAGAAATCTGCTCTCTCTTTCTAGTCCCTGTCAGGACTCTTGCTGCAGCATTTTAAGATAAGAGATAAGATAAGATAGAACTTTATTAATCCCTCGGGTGGGTTCCTCTGGGAAATTCGACTTCCAAAAAGCACAGCAACGACCGAAGTTACAGTTACAGAATTGTTATATATATATATATATATATACACACACACACACACACACACACACACACACACACACACACACACACACATATATAAATACAGAGACAAATATAAATAAAATATACAAAGGGGATAAATAGAATAAATAGGAATAAAAAATAAAAATACAAGTGAATTGCACATTTCAAGTATTGAGTCTATTGCACTGTTGACTATTTACAAAAAGTATTGCACAAGGTATTGTACAGTGAGGTGAAGAGGCACTACAGCTTAGTTGTTCCCCCCTCCTTTGTCCTCCTGTTTCCCCTCCCTCTCCCCCCCAGAGAGGAGTTAAACAGTTTGATGGCGTGTGGGACAAAGGAGTTTTTAAGTCTGTTAGTTCTTGTCTTGGGGAGAAGCAACCTGTCACTGAACAGACTCTTCTGATTGTTTATGGCCGTGTGCAGAGGATGCCCAGCATTGTTCATAATGTCCAGCAGTTTCTTTAATGTTTTTGGATTAGCTGAAGGCTTTTCAGTGAGTTTTTAGGACTTCCTGATAATAATGAATTACAGTCGTCCAGCCTGGAAGTAATAAATGCATGAACTAGTTTTTCAGCGTCACTCTGAGACAGGATATTTCTAATTTTAGAGATGTTGCACAAATGGAAGAAAGCAGTCTTACATATTTGTTTAATATGTGCATTGAAGGACATGTCCTGGTCAAAAATGACTCCAAGGTTCCTCACAGTGTTACTGGAGGCCAAGGTAATGCCATCCAGAGTAAGAATCTGCTTAGATACCATATTTCTAAGATTTTCAGGGCCGAGTACAATAACCTCAGTTTTATCTGAATTAAGAAGCAGAAAGTTAGCGGCCATCCAGGTCTTTATGTCTTTAAGACATTCCTGCAGTTTAACTCATTGGTGTGTGTTATCTGGCTTCATGGACAGATAGAGCTGGGTGTCATCTGCATAGCAGTGAAAATGTATGCTATGTCTTCTAATGATGCTGCCTAAGGGAAGCATGTATAATGTAAACAGAATTGGTCCTAGCACTGAACCCTGTGGAACTCCATAATTAACCTCAGTGTGTGAAGAGGACTCTCCATTTACATGCACAAACTGGAGTCTATTAGATAGATATGATACAAACCACTGCAGCACAGTACCTGTAATACCTACAGCGTGTTCTTATCGCTCTATTAGGATATTATGGTCGACAGTATCGAACGCTGCACTGAGGTCTAGCAGGACAAGCACAGAGATGAGTCCACTGTCAGAGGCCATAAGAAGATCATTTGTAACCTTCACTAAAGCTGTTTCTGTGCTGTGATGAGCTCTGAAACCTGACTGAAACTCTTCAAATAAACCTCTGCAGATGATCTGTTAGCTGTTTGACAACTACTCTTTCAAGGATGTGTGATATAAAGGAAGGTTGGAGATTGGCCTATAATTAGCTAAGACTGCTGGGTCTAGAGATGCTTTTTGAGTAAAGGTTTAACTACAGCCAGCTTGAAGGCCTGTGGTACATAGCCGATCATTAGAGATAGGTTGATCATATTTAAGATTGAAGAATTAGTTAATGGCAGGACTTCTTTGAGCAGTTTTGTAGGAATGGGGTCTAAAAGACACGTTGATGGTTTGGAGGAAGTAATTATTGAAGTTAACTCAGAAAGTGGCTGAATGTGTATGAGTTTGACAAACTTAATAAATGAAATTTTAATTTATATAACACCTTTCTAGACAGAATCACAAAGTGCTGCACATAAGAACCCGAGTCATAATTTTTTTTTAAAAAAGACAACATGAGAACAGATGGGTCTCTGCTGGATAGACGTGCTATATTGTTGAATTATTGCAACAACTCGTATGTCCTCGTGGCAACAGAGCTGAATCAGTCTATTAGAGAACATGCTGCGATCTCGATGTGGATGTGCAGGTGTTTGCACTCCACTACATAAACATCCTGTCCCAGGATAGGCATTGACCGTGTAACTGTCCTCTTTATCTGAAGTTGGCTGCTACTTTTCTGGTCTTCTTCACATTCAGAAATATGTTTCCAAGTCCAGTCTTTAAACTCATTCATTAGTGCTCAGTATTCGTCCTCCTGCCTGTCATTTATCCATGGAATCAAAAGTAAGGGGCTGAGTTGATCGACAAGTGTGCCAACATGATAAGCTGTCTGGTAAAACTTTAGTCAAATGCTAAAGTCAATGAGTCCCTGGTGGTTGGTGTCATGTTGGCTGCCTCCATCTTTTAAATTTGTGCATTTATTAAGTATTGTCTAATCAACGTGTCAAGGTTTCCGTTGGTCTGTAAGAGTGGTACTGCATGCGTATGTACATGTATAAATGTAGTCCAAATAAAGTCTGATGGTGGAGTTTTGAGCTTGTGACAAACATTTAAATCATTAGTAACTGATGAATACTATTAAAATCCAAATTTCCTAGACCTTTAAAGTCTTAAAAAAATCAGGGTGTATGCAACTAGTGAAGAGTTTTGCATGAATAGATGCAGTACCATCAAGGGACATAGTGTGATGCTTTCTTATTACTGAGTTTTTCAAGCTCAAAATAATCAAATATACATTCAAAGCAGCCCGTGTTGGTCTCCAATCACCATGAAGATAGTAATGTTTATTGTCATTACAGAAATCTCCCAGCAAAATGATGCCGACTTGTGTTTTTATAAATATGTTTTATGATGCACCTCATCTATTTATCTAATGGAATACACCAGAGGGATGTTCAAAACACCTTAATGTGACACGCAGCAGGCTGATGTGACCAAGTTACTTGTAATATATGCCTGTTTCTTTTAAGTTTCCTCTCAACTTCACATTCAAGAAAAGGAGGATAAGAACTTTTTTCAGAAAATGATGAAAACAGGGATCAGGTATCAACTCACCTCCTCCGAATTCGGATGGGAATGCAGTGCAGGCCTGTTAATAACTGCAGACCAGCAGAAACGAAGCACAGGAGAGAAGGGGGGAAGAGGAGGAAAGCAGATTGTGAGAAGAATAAAATTTCCATGGCTGATCTGCAGGAGCAGTTGTCGGGAGGTTAAGGTGAAGGCCAATCCAGCTGTAAGAGGGGCCAGGATTAAAGTCTTTGAGATATGGATCCAGGGGCTCTCCAGCTTTCAGTACCAGGGCTTAAGTATCATATCCGTGGACAGACGATCAATACCCCTTGCCTTTCTTTTCCTCCATCTTCAAGGAGATTTTTGGCAGTGCTTTCATGGGGTCCTCTCCATGAAAGCACTGCCCCTAATGACACGGTGGGAGCTATCATTTAGGCTGCGGGGCTTCAATCGCAGTTGCTGTAGTCGGGCTGCCGGAGAGTCAGGAGAGGCTGTAAGTCTTAGGATTTTATAAAGAACATGCTGCTAGGACATAAGAATCATACTTATTACACATGTCATATAATGTATAAGCTCTACACAGATGATTTACAGTAGGCTGTTGAAGGTAGAGAAATCTGATGTGTGTTCTGAGTGGATGATGAAACACAAGGTAAAAGGCATTTCTTTCTTAATACACATTAAGCTGAAGGCTCATGAGCTGAGCTACTCAAAGTCATACTTGGCCTCTAATATTGGTCCAGTGATTAGTGCTTAATGCTGAACCTTGAACACTGTGATTCATAATTCTGTCTAATCTCAACAAGCAAAACTTTCTATAGGACAGGTTTCCATGGATCCATTCGAAAATCAATAACTTAACATCCATCAGATCATCGGTCAACCATTTATGTTTGTTGTTAGTTGTTTAATGTAAATTTTGCCTGGAAAACTCGACCGGAAAACTCGACCGGAAAACGTGCGTCTTAGAAAACCCCCCCAACAATAATCCAGTTTGTAAATATGCCTGTGGACACGTGGATAGCACAAAGCCAAACCTTATCTGTGCTGAATTAGAAATAGTATTAGAGTATTTCTCATATCATGGTTTGCAACCACCTAAGCTACGGTTAGAACAAAGTTCAACATACCCAGGATTTCTTTCTGTTATCTGAGCCCTGTATGTGAAGCTAACTTCAGGGTTAAGGTCAATCACTTCATGCCTGGTGGTAATTTAATGCAAACCTAACCTGCAGGGATTGAAATCACCACCTACTGACCAATCAGTTCTCCAGAAAATAGTGTCGCCATTCCAGAAAGACCTCAGACAATTAGATGGTCTAAAGTTATTAATGTAATGTCTTTATATTTTCCCAATGACCATGAGTAATAAATGTCGACTCTTCGATGCAACCTTGTACGTTGATGTTGTTTTTTTTCTTTTTTTCGTTGGCAGCAATGAAAAGACCCCCCTGGGTTTTTATAAGGGAACCATAGATGACAAAACGTCATTCTGTGGCACTCTCTAACAGAAGTTAATGTCTTTCACATACACATAAAATAAACTGTTTTTCTTTCAAATGACTCTGGACATGAAGCGTGGGGGATGAAAACAATCAACGGACTTCAACACAAGCTTGTGTGCTAGAGACAGAGCTGCTGATCTCTGTGTGGTGAGGCAGTGACAGAGCAGCACCAATCACAGCCGAGGGTTTAATGTGACTCCTAAGTAACAATTGCACTCTTGTCCTGCGTTCTTCAAAGGCATGTAGAAAAGGAATTAAAATTCATCTCTATCACTGTACAAATATTTGATACACTGGGAAAAGTAGAAACTTCAGTGAAAATCCACCAATATCAGAACTTTACTTTCTCACACACACTGCTGTCATAGTCTCGTGAGAGCAGGGACTTTCTTATGTTCTCCACAAACTGTAGCCATCAGTATAAACAGCCAGTCAGACTCTGGCGCCTGTACAGAGGTGGATTACACCAATCCATGTGGTAAGCTCAGAGGACATTGTGCCATGTACGCCTCCCCTACGGCCTGCTTTACACTGCTGCTGGCATGCTGCTCTTAATCCACTCTTTGGGGCACGCACAGGGTGAAAACATGACGCCCACCCTTTAGAACTCCCATTAAGCCCCCCTTTCACTGGAATCTATTTTCCAGTGGGTCAGCGTTCAAATTTGATTTCATGCACTGCACCACCAATACTAGCTGGCAGTGGCGTTAAAAGCCTTGGAGATGAAGGAGAGATTATCAGACAGACGAGAGAGCCAAGTTACGCTGACCTAATTGAAACCACACAAGCTCTCTGGTCTCAGCCACCTCTGTTTACTTAAAAACAAACGGCAAGTTCTAATAAATTAACACCCGGCGTGACCTATTAAATCACTAGAGATTAATTCAGGCCGCGGCCGAGCCAGAGAGTCAAGAGAACAGCTGCTTTAAATAGACACAATTAGAGTAGGCTCTTTCTGCTACAGAGCTTCACAGTGCTTCCATTAGTATGTCGGGCTGAATTTCCAAAGATGGCCGCCAAGAGATTACTGCTGACACATTCCTGTAAACTGTAAAAGATGCATCGGGCCCTGGCTTTTTAGGGTTTTGCCAGTCGCAGCCTGGCAGCCAGCACCGAGCGCTGCGGTGCCAGGAAAGAGAGATGGCTGTCCCAGTGTGAGGCTTTCCAGCCAGGCAAAATAGAGTCAACCTGCAGCGTGTGTGTGTACGTCACGTACATGCATGTTGGTAACAGCTCCAAGAAATAAATAAGCGTAGAGCCGACTGACAGAGCAACAATGATCAAACTTCAGAATGCGTTTGATATGGCTGTGATCTAATGCCTGTCTCACACACACACACTTACCTCCCACTGTGCTGTCTACCGTAAATCACTCATCTGTCTGTAATTCATTGCTCTCATCTTATAATTTCATCCGTACAAACGTGGAGAGGGCCGACGCTGCGCATCGCTGTTTTATCCCTCGTCAAGCCTTGAGTCAGATAGTCTTAATAAACGGCTGAAAATAAATCACATTAGATAAGAGTAGCAGTTGGTTTTCCCGTTCCTGGGTGAGCGTAAAACATTAGTGCTATTTAGTCTTGAATAGTGAGCCGTAATAAGGCTTTGAAAAGATTTCTAGACATACAAGATGAAGAGCAGAGACTACATTTAACCATCTTAAATCAAACCTGCTCTGGAGTGTCACACTTCACACGCCTGTTGAACATTGTTCTCTAGTGAAACTTTCAGGCAGTACAAAGCCTGTAACCCCTGTTTTGGTATTTGGTAAATGGCTCCCTGTGATGTGGTTTCTCAATATGAAAACAAGAGGAGAAATATTAAAGAAACTGCTGTGGCCTATCTGACTGTAAGTGACGCCATAATTGGAAACAGCTGTTCTCAGATTCTCTGCTTCTGAGGTAGAGGGCTGATGTATTAGGATTCAGTGGTTTTTGCTTTGATGCCACACACATGTTGGCTGAGCTGGGTGTGTTTAGTGGAATTACAAAAAGGGTCACAACAGGAGTGTTAACGTTCATGCTGCTCCCCATTAGTTACAAGCTCTCTTTGGGAAAAACTGCCCAAAATGTACCTGAAAACTGGCGCAGCATTCATGGTATTTTCTCTCTGTTTGCACAGGCAGAGTGAGTATAGTGTGCAAACACTTTGAGTATTAACCAGATGATTGCAGGGGACGCTACATAGACACATCTCTAGTTTCATCTCAGCCCTAGTCTTGTGTTGCATGTCATATCAGGAGATGGTCTGAATGCCAGCTCCTTACTAATTACTCGTTACTCATGGCCAATGCTGCTTGTCATCAGATGTTAACACTGAAAGCCCCATTTTCACAAAACTAACCATTTCTGCTACTTTTCATCATTGTGATATAGATACATTTCATTGGGGTATTTACTGATACAGAGTAACAAACACTAGTTTTACATTACTAAGTATCCATTGTGAGAAAAACCTGGCAACATCAGCCTCAACTTAAACATTGACTTTATAACTTTGTAAAATAAAATTTAACATATTAATTATCCAATTATATACATTTCCTTTATTTTACATTTTAAACCTAATTGCAGTTATTTTTTCCTCAACCTAACCAAGTCGCTCTGATAGATAAACTTGGTCAAACATCAGATAGAAAGTTTCATTACATCATTCTGGCCCACGAAGCTGGTTGTTGGTCTTTATTACTACCAATCAGTAGCCAGCGTAATCATTACTGTAACTCATGTGTTGTTTTTTCTTTACACATCTTTTTAGTTCATTTTCAATGTTTCTTGAAAATTAAGTGATATTTGTTAGTGTAACTTGGTTTCTAACAAAAACAGGCATCTGACTGGCTTCAAGCTGGACATTTTCTGCAAAGACTTGAATATGGAAACAACCTAACATGAGTCGCTGCGATCCCCAAACAAGTTTTATGTGTTAAGTGTGGTCTGACATTCGTCCAGGGGACTTTTGCTATCACGTGAGCTGACATGTGCTTTTTCCTGAGGTTTCAATCTGCCCATGTGCCTGATTGGTGGAGTGCTGCAGAAATGGTCCTTCTGGAAGGTTCACTTGGCGCTCACCTTCCTGAGTAAGGCTCTTCTACCACAATCTCTTAGATGGAACTGGGAGCCAGCTCAAGGAACAGTCCTGGTGGCTCCAAATTTCTTCCATTTACGAATGATGGAAGCCACTTTGCTCAGTGGGAACTTCAATGATGCACACATGATGCACACATTTTTCTGTAACTTTCCCCAGATCTGAGCCTTGATACAATCCGGTCTTGAAGGTCTATAGAGAATTGGACTTCATGGAGTGGTTTGTGCTCAGCTGTTCACTGTCAGCTATGGGATCGCACATATACAGGTCCCATTAACTGAAGTTTCCACAGGTAGACTCCAATTAAGTCGTAGAAACTTGTGACAGATGATCAATCGAAGCAGGATGTTGCATGTCAACCCAAAGGCTTTGAATATTTTTGCACAGATTATGTCTATGTTTGTTTTTGTATCTTTAATAAATTTGCAAGAATTTCAAGCCAAATCACATCAACATGTCCACCTCTGAATGCGTCTAAAAATGATGAACAGAATAAAGACTTTGGAGTCATCTAGTCAACGTCTGGACACTTAGGCGTGACCTTAAACAGGTTGTTCGTGCTCTAACGCCCTCTAATGCGGCAAAATTAAAACAATTCTGCAAAGAAAAGTGGGCTAAATTCCTCCACAGCGTTGTGAATGACTCATTGCCAGTTATAACAAATGTTCAGTGGCAGTTCGTGCTGCCAAGGATGACACACTTAATAGGTTTAAAAGCAAATAATGCTTGAATATGAGCATATGGACCAATCAAATAACCAGTCAACTAGAAACTGTCCTAGATCACACAACTTTAATTTCCAATATGGTTAAAACTCTCTGGCTCAGGTAAAGTTAAAAAAACAACAACCTGTCAATCAGTTTTTAGTTGACAGATTAAATTACAGTGTGTTACCCACACACAGCATCACTGAAAACTGAACCCTAAATCTAAGTCATCAGCGATTATCCTGGCCATATGCTATCACTACATATAGATATATATATATATATATATATATATATATATATATATATATATATATATATATATATATATATATATATATTATGCTGGCATTAGGTATTTTCTGTTCTGCAGCAGTTTGCCCTCTAGTGGTTGTTTTTGTGTATTTTTTTTACTCTGTAAGATCGAGCCAGAGGCAGTTTCACCTCCATTAATCTGTTGCCATCCATGCCTTCACAAGCTGATAAACGGCATCATCTGTGAGTAATATTGTTTGTTATCACTGAGACAACTTGTGTGCATTATTATTTGTTGTGAAGGCGTGATATAGTTTGTAGTTAGAATTTAATTTGAATGCATGTATAACCTAAGCTAGTGAGGTTAAGCTAGCTCATATGTCATGTGGTTTCTTTAACGTTTTGATCATGAGTGTGATTTCATTTGATGTTTTATTCGGGCACTCACTAAGCAGATAAATATTGTGCTCATATTTTTGAATATGTGTTTGTTATACTGTATATTGAGGCAACATTTTTATTGGTTTATTTCTGGTTTTGTCAACAGTTTCACACTTTTTCCTTATTAAATCATCCAACTCAACACATTGGCCTGTTCCCTGGATTTTGATTAGGAGAGTGTTTAGCTGTCTGTATAGCTGAGTCTACGTTCACGAGGACAACGCTTAGTGAGGACAGAACATATATATATATATATATATATATATATATATATATATATATATATATATATATATATATATATAATTAGTGTTAACAGTAACCCATATACTACATGCATTTTTTAATGTCCTAATTCCATGTATCATTTACCCATGTGTGCGTATCATGTGTGCGTATCACCCTGCTGCTCTTTTTTCATATTGCTTCTAGGAGGAGCTAAAATGGCTCTTTTAATGTTGAAGGTTGCCGACGCCTGAGAACAACATCTGTTTTGGGCCATAATGAGACCCCTCACATTTTCATGGCCCAGTACGGCAACACTCGGCTAATCTCAGCTGTGGGCATACAGCGGGCATGCTGTGGGCCCACTCTGCTTAGTGTGAATATCCCACACTCAGCCCACTTGGGGGTCCCACCGGGCCCCATCTGGCCCAAACGCACCCTGCATTTAACACCAGTAATGAGCCCACAGTTGGCTGCCAAATGTGGGCAGCATTTTCTGACCATAGTGGCCCCACATGGTCTTCAACGGGGCATGTTTGCTGGGTGTTGGCCACTGTCTTGCTATGGATTCTGGGTGACGGTGGCACATCATTAATCAGGATGCTGGCATGTATCTTGTAACTATGTTTTGAGTTGCGACTGAACATATTTGAATACAATATGCTTTCAAAAAGGGAAAAAAAATAGTTAATGTGGATACAGGGTTGGCTAGGGCAATGCGCTGTTAATTAAATTTGCACTTCAGCCATGCTGAAACACCAAACAAACACTCTGATTAGTCTAACACCTGGCTTTCAGGAGTGTGTGTAATAATCGGCATTAATTCTGTAGAGCTTGACAAAGTGGAACGAGGTTGCTTTCTCTTCTTGTGTGTTTTAAAGGCAGATAGCAGAGTTTTACTTTCCTCCCATAGCGGATGAAGAAGCCGTCCTGGTGGGCTAAACTGCAGGAAAACCAGTCTGCAGCAGTGGCGTATGGCAGTCATTATCTCTCTCTGTGATTAAAAGGACGAGTCCGTCCCCCCGACTCAAACCCCAGCCTCTGGCCAAGCCACCAACCACAGATATTTCTCCTGGTCCCTGTGTACTACTTGATCATGTGGTCGGCCAGTTTACACATGGAGACGGAGAGGTAGGTCCGGAAGAAAAGGACGGATGACTGTCACGATCCTGGGTCTTTTGACCCAGCGTTTAGAGTTTTAGTTTATGGTTCACGTTTAAGCCCTTCAGGTTTTCCAGTTCATTTTTTCTCATGCCTGGGTTGTTATAGTTTGTTATTAGATTCCCCTTGTGTCTTCCACCCCTGTTAAGTCTCCCTTGCCCTTCATGTGTTTCATATCTGTGTCTTACGTTGTCAAGTTCATGTTGTCATGTCTGAGACTTATGTTTCCTGTTTTATTTTGAAGAGATCTTGTGTTCCTGTGTTCATCGTGTTTAGTTTTACTCTTTTACTTTTACTCTTTTTTTAAAATATAGGTTTGTTTTCCCTGTTGTTATGAGAGGTTGTATAATAAAGTTGGTAAGCACTGTATATTAAATGGTATGTAGATGTACGTGAACAGTTTTAGACCCAAATGGAAGACGCAGGAGCCCAAATCATTTAGTATTTAATGCTGATTAGTCCAAAATTCCAGGAAAATCAAGGAAATTAACCAGAGAATCAAAAATAAATTAACTGATTAATTAAAGTTTGCATAGCACCACAAACATAACCATGGGAATCCGAACATCCACCAGCAGGAAGGAAACGTGCATTTGGGTGTTCTTTTCTTCACGTCTAGTCCGAATTCATCCACCCAGTGAGAGGTGAAACTAAACACTTTACTATTTAGCCAACAGAATTTCTAAAGCAAAATCAGGACATAAAGTATATCGTCTCTTACATCTCTGGCTCCTGTTTCCTTTGCCCTGTCTTTTTCCCTGTTGTTTTCCCTGCAGACATGCTGATGGATGCTAGGATGTTACGATCATGATTCATAATGAAAATTAGTCTGTGGTGCACATGTGGTAATCTCTTATGTTGTAAACTGTTTGGATGTGCTGGAGAAAAGAGACTTAACCTCAGTATAACAGAGGGTTAAATTATTAGATTTTAATAATCCATAAAGTAGCTCTGACTGCATCTTAAGGACCTCTGCCCTGCCAGCTGATTGCACCACTGCCTCTGTACACCCTACAGAGACTTAAGCTTTTTGGTCTTTTGAACCACCTGACTCAGTCCTCATTTACAAAATGCTCTACAAACACTAACATTACAGCTAACGGGTGAAAGCTGTAAGCCAACGATGAAGAACCAGTGACGACCTACGAGACGGAGCGTAAACGTCGACAGTATATCCTTGTTTTTCTTTTTAACATAAAACTCATAGCTACAGTATATTTTTTCTATTGTGATTCATGTTGTTTTGACCTGCTGTGAGTCAAATGTTACTTATGTAGCAAAAACCTGTGAGTTTCACCGAAGGTACTCATTCAACCTTTTAGGCTACGTCCACACGTACACGGGTATTTTTGAAAATGGAGATTTTCCGTCTTGGTGTTTTTTTAAATCCCGTCCACCTGTGCAGTTTTGAAAGAATATCTCTGTCCACATGTAAGCGCCAAAAGCGCAGTCAAGCATTGTTAAGAAAATGCCAAATCCCAGCCGTGCAGAAATGTTGGCCAATCAGAAGTCTAGAAGCCTGGGAGAGAAAGAGGAAACAGGGTTTTATGAAAACCTGCAGTACTTCTGAAAAGTTCTTGTTTTTCTGCAAAGGCAGCTAATTTCGTGTTACTTTTCAAGTGCCTTCATCATTTCAAATGTTAATAACCAAAACAGTGCAGACTCACAACTTAGGAATGAACTAAATGCATACAGCATGCACACACTTTAATTAAAAAAATAAACTTTTTCAAAACCAGCGACGATGATGGCGTCGGGATTTATGTTGTGAAAGCGTCTGTGTTGAATGGAGAAGTTCACTCTGATGCTTCTGCCTTTCTAAATGAAGGGACAGTAACCACGTAAGTACGTACGTATATGTAAGTGTGTAAAAACTGCAGATAGTCAGATTTACAGCAACAGTATTTCGTCTCTATCCGCCATTGTAGAAATTCATCTCATGTAAACAATAACATGATGCACAGCATCACGTCAGAAATGGCGCACACCTTTGACGTTACGCGAGTAAATCTCTGTTTTCCTCGTCCACACGTAAACGGAAAAACTGAGTGTTTGAAAATCTCCACCCTGGCAGGAGTTTTTAAAAATCTCAGTTTTCAGTGATCGAAAACGCCATTTACGTGTGGACGAAAGGTGCAAATGCATAGAAAAATCTGCGTTTTCAAAAATACCCATGTACGTGTGGTCGTAGCCTCAAATAGTTTTCTTTTAGCCATGCGCTAGGAAGTGTTTTATAACCTAAACATCGTTGGATTTCGATTTAAGCCTCAAACAATCTGAAACTACAGTCCTCTGTTAAATAATTTTCTGTATAGGAAAGATCGGGTGTTTGTAACTCATGAGGTAGAGCAGGTCAACAATTGGAAGGTTGGTTGTTTGAGGTACCTTTGGGCAGGATGCTGAACCCCAAGTTGTATGAATGTTAGACAGAAATCTCCTCGGCCAAGTGGTTGTTAGTGATGTGCGGATCGATCCTGAAATATCGATTCCTCCGATACCAGCCATTTATGTTCTAGAATCGATTCTCACATTAAAATATCGATATTTTAGTAATTTAGGGTAAATTTGTAGTTTATCATTAACAGGAACACAGTGGAAAGAAACTATAACATTCGGATTGTCTACATTCAAAGGAACTACTTCCTCTTCCGCCTTTCATAGTCATGTGCGAAATACAGCTGTATAATAACTGGCAGCCCCTTGACGTGCGCACTCACAACAATGGCTGAGCGTAATTGGAGTCATGTGCGGACTTATTTTACCTCCACAAACAGCTGAGACGTGGTTTGCGATACATGTGGCAAAAAAGTGCTCCAAGAGTGAGGTGTTGTGGCCATACTTGCCAACCTTGACACCTCAGAATTAGGGAGACATTCAAAAGGGCTGTTGGGGTGGGTGATAAATACATTTTACAGTGTTTATTTATTGGATAAAATACGTTAAATGTCACCGTTATTATTGGCCGGCCCGGTGTCCAAATTCAGAGGCTGCTTCCACCTGAGGACCCGGCCTTCGCGGTCTAAAGAAAGCTGTGTAGTACGGCACGAGCTCCCCCCGTGGAGTGAAACTCTGCCGTCTGCTCCTTGCTATCTAAAATATAACCCTGGCATAAACGCTTGACCGTCTCACACTTTGTTTAATTAGTTTTCTGTTTGACGTTTATTCAGCTGTGTGAAAACCCCGAGGAACCCACCCGAGGGATTAATAAAGTTAATAGTTAAAGTTCCATCCATCCATCCATCCATCCATTCGCTTCCGCTTATCCTTTTCAGGGTCGCGGGGGGCGCTGGAGCCTATCCCAGCTGTCATAGGGCGAGAGGCAGGGTACACCCTGGACAGGTCGCCAGTCTGTCGCAGGGCTAACACACAGGGACAGACAACCATTCGCACTCACATTCACGTTCACACCTAGTGGCAATTTGGATTATCCAATTAACCTATCCCCACAAGCTGCATGTCTTTGGACGGTGGGAGGAAGCCGGAGTACCCGGAGAGAACCCACGCAAACACGAGGAGAACATGCAAACTCCACACAGAAAGACTCCGGCCTGATGGTGGAATTGAACTCAGGACCTTCTTGCTGTGCGGCAACAGTGCTAACCACCGTGCCACCGTGCTGCCCTAGTTAAAGTTAAATAATAAATTTAATCTAATCTAATAACTTTAATCTCAGCCAAACCGATTTACTCACGAACAAATAAAACACTGAAAAAGCCAAACAATAACATTTTTAAGTTATCAAAGTGACTTATATATCATGTTTAACCTGAGTAGCGAAAGACCGCGGGGGTTTAAAGACGATGTGTCGGCTCAGATATTTGAAGTTCACACAGCTACATTCTCGCCTGAAAATATGTTAAAAGTTTTGTTGCAACCCAGAAAGAGAAATAAGAGTAATATTGAAACTAAGCAGCTGCCGCCATTGTTGGAAACTGGAATTGGCTGGGCCGCGCTATGAATTGTGCGATATGGTTTTTCAATTTTGTTGTCCGGGTGGAAAATCTGGAGAAATTCGGGAGAATGGTGGCTCCGGGAGATTTTCGGGAGGGGCACTGAAATTCGGGATTCTCCCGGAAAAATCAGGAGGGTTGGCATGTATAGTTGTGGCAACACCACTAACCTTGTCAAACACCTCAGAGTAAATCATATCACAGAATATGACGAGTGTATGTTGAGGCGAACTGAAGAGGAGGACAGGTGCTGGTAGGGCGAGACAGACGTCTCTCGGAGTCCTTTAGTACTGCAGGCAGGCAACGTGTTCAAATAGCACAACTTCAGCTTTTATTTCTATATGATGAACTCTGCATTATTAAGTGATAAGAACAAGTAATTTGATGTCCTGTAATCATTATGACGCTATAATTTGAGATACAATAAATAAAATAAGTTTTTGTATAAAGTATCGGTATTGGATCAGTATCGTCGATACCACCCTGAATATTGCTTGGTATCGGATCGGAAAGGAAATCAGTGGTATTGCACATCACTAGTGCTTGTATGAATGGGTGAATGAGGCATGGTTTATAAAGAGGTTTGAGTGCACCAGCAGAGTAAAGACATATATGAAGCAGTTTATTTACCAAAGATGGAAGTTCAGTAAAAGGTAGTGAACTGAATGTTGCTCCTACCCACCTAACCTCAGACAGCATACCAACGATATGGTAAATGCTCAGTGTTTAATTATGGTTAACATAAAATACTATCGTTCTTGTTTCTTCTATACTTTGTTTAATGGAGACAAAGCTCTTTTTTAACTCTCTGAAGCCTGACCCAGCAACAGTAATAACCTGGTTTAGTGGAAAAACTGAGGCAAGTCACGATTATTATTTTCTTTGTTCCCTTGCCTGTGAAATACTGTTGAAGAAATTACATATGTTGATGACATAAAGTTAACAGCGATGAAGACTTTGGCCTCAGATGGTCAAAGGAAAAATTAGTTCTTAATTTAAAAGTTGAAGCTAAAGTAGCTGCAGAAATAAATCTAATGTGTACTTTTCTGTAACCTTGTCTGCTGCTCTGTCACTGTTTGTAAAATGACTCCTTTGAAAGTTGAAAGTGAAGTCTTGTGCCTGTGGCAAACAGTTTGGCTCAGTCATTCATTCTGTCAGAATAGATGATGTTCAGAGTCCTGACTTTCTGGGTTCTTCTTTGTTTCCGTGTTTTTAACTCTTGGATTCTCGTTACATTGTATCACACTGCGTACCATCCCTTTGGATGTGGCCTTGTTCTGTGACAGATGATGTTGAAGCTTCTTGTGCCAAGACCAACACAGGCTGAGATGTGAGACATGTTGCATGAGATACCCTGAGATGGCACATGTTTGCACCTCACCTACTTCAGGAAATCCCCAAAAAAGACAGCCACACTGCACATACACACACACACACAAACTTACAAGGTAACCAGAATATGCATGTTTTCAGTAATTTAAATATAGTTAAACGTGAGATATGGATCTGTTACTGCACTCTGACAGGTAGCTGACGTTCAGACAGACAGTTGAATTTGTGGCCTGAGGGGTCAATAATAGTTCACTCACTATTTCTGTTATATAATGGTGTGTCTGGCACTCCATGATGCAGGTGTTGCTGTGCAGCACTTGCACTGATGTGGTCTAGATTGCCTGTGAAGCGCCCAGCCAAGGCTGCTACCGCAAGACTCGTGTTAACCCCTTCCTGTGTGATACACAGCCAATCCTGACTGAACACATGCCACCTAAGGTTTCTGGCTGAGCTGTGTTTGGAGGTAAAAGCTCCAAAGGATCTCCCTGCAGATTCTCTGTTCTGCTATGAGCAAGTTCATTAGTATGTCTGAAAGCTGTTGGGTCCAGATTACCCTCCTCCACCTGCTCAGTGACGTCTGTGTGTCTTCGTAAAAAGTTTTGAGAAACTGGACATGAGGAAGGCAAAATGAGCAGCGCGTCTTAAACACTATGTACAGCATATGAAGAGTCAAAGACCTGACACAGTATCTGAGAGACGCGTCTGATGATTTCCTGGAACTAGTGGAAGGATGGCTGCCGAGTACCTATTCTTAAAGAAGAGACGGGGAGAAAAGGCCGGAGTAGGCTAAATGACACAAGAACTGAAAAGGTGTTATGGAACAATTGAAAACATTTTTGAAAAAACGGAGGAGACCAGCAGAGATTAATGTTGCACACCTGTGGGAACTGAACAGACTGGACCTTTACATAACAATATATGGTATTGTCTCATTGTGCTTGATGGTGAGCTGTGCAAGATTACTGACAGTAAAAAATTGATCTTGCGTGGTATTTTAACGCTGGTAACACTGCACAGTGAAGCAGTGGTTGGCACCGCTTCATTGCAGGAAGGTATAAAGGTGTCCTCAGACAGCTTTGCAAGAGTGTCGAGGAGAAAGAAAAAACAGTTTTTCCACGTTGAGCCAGTTTCAAAATTGTCTTGCAAAGTCGTTTTCTCCTTTTCAATATCTCTTCATCAAGTGTTGCTTTGAGTTTAGGGCTGCTGATTAGATCAGCATCGAGGATTTTACGTTTTCAGTGCTCAGCGCTGGCGTAAAAGCTGACACAAGTGTGTGTATCTGTAAACATGAAAGCATGGTTGCTATAAGACAGAGTCAAAATTACATCAAAATGTTCGGGTTTTATCCTCACATCTACTTCAATTTCACATTTACACCAAATTTAACCTAATTTTAGTGACATGTTTCCACATCTCTTGTGTCTTCTACATCAACAGAAAATTGTTCAGAGGGTTCATATATGGAGGACAATTTTTCAAAAACACAAGAAAATCTTTTCCACCTTTGACGTTTTAACTAAAATGAAGTTGTTTAAACAGATAGATGTCTTCAAAACAGCCGGGCTCTTTCCTGGTGGGAACATTTTTCATGGCAATAGTAGCACCACAGCATCTGCGCTCTAAATACAAATAACTGAGCAAATTACATCAGTTTCCGATGACTATTTATTCAAAGCACTCTTTTTGCACTGATGTCTGATTCATGTGTACTTTAATTTGTTGCTGCTTCTTTTGTTGCATTTAGTGCTTCGAGTGCTCGGGTAGAGTAGAAAAGCAGTTCATGTAACCTTTTTTTGGTGTGTATTTCTCGACATTCAGTACCGCTGACTCGTTTCCATGAGTCCGAGTCCCGGCTATAAACTGAAAGAGAAGATTTTTAAGGAACTATGGATGCTGGCACACATTCTAGTGGCCAAGTCCTTTTGATTGAGAAAATGCCATATGAGGGAGAACATCAGTGCCTTGTATGCACTGAAATAATAAGCTGACCCAACCGCCTCTTTTCTCTGTGCCTTTGAGCACTGGCCAACCATCTGAATCCACTCAGTCCCAAATGAGCAGCTTATTTTTCAAAGTGTCTCTCGTTTGTGCTAGCTCGGCACCCTGGCTTGAGATGGGAGTGGGGGGAATAAGGGTGAGGTGGGGCAGCAGTGTCATCTTAGAGCATGTCAGATTATCCTGTCTGTCTTGGAAATCCTTAGATGGGTCAGATTTTCCCTAGTGGAAGGGTATGTGGTGGGAAAATGGGCAGCGAGTCTCTGTGAGACCTCTTAATCCGCATTCTGCTTTAAAGAGGTGATATGTGATTTTATTGTCACTCCAGGCCACTGGACTAAATGAGAGTTGAGCTCGGCACACGCGCTTTTAGGATTTAAAGTGTAAGGTAGAGGATACAAAACACCTAATTTCCGTTGTTAGCTCCAGTTAGCTTGTTTGTACTCCTTTACCACAGTAGCTGATTGGTTGTTAACGATAATTCTGTCTTTACCCGAGCTTGAATAGGTACTTTTAATTAAATGATTAGTTCTTACTGTAAACACTCTCACATTTTAAAAATCTACAACTTTGTTTTGTACAATTTTTTGTAATTTTCTTAGTGAATGTTGATATTGAGCAGCGTCCATGTGACCATTAGAATTTATGACAGCAACTATGAACCCTGTAGTCTGGTGATCAAATGACCTTTCTAACAGCAGTTCTGAGGGTCCTCCCCATAAGCTCCGAGCACGATTGTGGAAATAGAAATTCAGTTCCACCAGTAAGTGAAGCCCTTTGTTGCACCTGCTGCCCTCCCAGAGACCTCTGGTATTCTCGTGAATGCCCTAAAGTGCAGGAGAGATGTTGAGAAGTGAAAGTATCCCTCATTTGCAGGAGCCACTTGACATTTTTTAAAGGTTGGTGAGGAGTCAGGATAGCAAGACAAACTGGTTCCACAGAAGACACTGTACTTTAGTGCTTCTGTAATCTCCTAATGTGTCTTTCATCATGCCGTTGTATCGCACTGTTGAGCTATCTCGAATTACCAGACAGACCCCTTTTCGTAGGACACGTACTCTACACTGCTCAAAAAAATAAAGGAACACTTTGAAAACACATCAAATCTCAACAGGAAATAAAATCATGTTAGACGTGGACTGAAGTGTTTGACCTACAGCCTACAGAGGGCTACTTCAAAGACACCCCGTAAATCAACTTGAAAAACATGATTCTCTAGACTCGTCCACTTTTTCTCAAAATGACTGAAAAGCCAGCGAACGTCCAAAGACAAAACTAGAAAGCCAGGAGAAGTATTGCTCAAGATCACTCAAAAATACTACCGTGGTGGGGCGTCCGCACAGCACCGCAGACCACGCCCGCCACAACAACAAAGTCTGTGTACTAGCAGCGTACTTTCTGCACAAACACAGATACCTGTTCCAGATAACACACTAATAAAATACTCGAATTTTACTCACCAAAACTACACCATAAATTCTTCGATGTTGCATAACAAGCCTGTTCTGATGTCACATGGCTACATTTTTATGCTTTCTATAGTTATCACAAATGGATGAGTCTACAGCTGTTATAAGGAGGGAACCATCCATAGAGCAGGCTGGCTTGTTGTTGAGTGCAAAGCTCAGTGAAGTTTGTGCTTTTCTGCTGAAAGGACAACAATCGAAGAATCCTCAGCAAGTCGTAAATAACTGTCAGCGTGTTTTGCCAGCGTTGCCTAAGACCTGTTCACATTTGTAAATCAAGTGCATCTGGTGACATCATTGACCTCAGGCATCATGATTGGCGACGTGAGTGAAACGTTGACACCAATAAATAAAGTGAAGATGAACACAAAAATGATGAATCAGTGGAGATCGTGGCTTGGAAAGCTCCCTTTTGAAGCCCGACCAAATTGGATCAGTATGTTTGGGAACGGCGCTCGGTGCCTGTGGTTCGCCGGGCGAATGATGACACAACGAGGCCATTTTAGACACCGAGAGGAGAGGCCTGTGAAACGCCTTGCTCATGCATGGTTGCTAAAGATGAAAAAGAGAACCTGTTGGACGGATGTGAGCTGTAAACGAGCTGTTGGTGAACGTGTGGTTTCCTGAGATCCATTTCCACGGGAACGGCAGCGGAGCGTTGTTGTCGCAGGACCGTGTTTGTGTTTGTGACCAAATCGTGCTCATCGATCATCGCTGTGTATTTGGAAGGTCATCGGGTCGCTCCCGTCAGCCGTTCCCCCCGAACCCAGCGGGTGCTTATCCCTTTTGACTAAAGTCTGAGTCAAGTGGCTGACATTAGAATAACAAAGGCCGGCGGCGGCAGATTGGAGATGGCCAGGTTCACAGGTGCTGCTGCGGCTAAATCCCGCCGATACGGCGGGGAGATTAGAAGAGTCAAAAGTGATCATGGGTAATTGGTTATCTCACCTCAAGCACCTTGCAGGGTTTTATCCCCACGTAAGCCTCCTTATACCCTTAAGTGGACGGCTGCTTTGGTGGAGAAGGAGGGGGAGGGTGAGGCTGAAAGTTTGGAGGCTTTGAAAGGTTCATTTGAGAAAGTGTGAGGAGTTGTGGCTTCTGCGTCTGTATGATGAAAGAGAAGGGATACAGTTATTCCAGCTAGTCTCTCTCCCACACACACAACTGGATCCACTCCGGGGCTTCATGTTAGTTTTCATTATCAGCTCTTCCTCTTCCCATAATTGAGCACAATACACGTTGAGTTGGGCTTGGAGTTACACGGCAAGAGGATGAATACATCATTAACCACGACTTTCCACACAAACACGGCCCTCGGTAAACAGACAAGCCGACTGCCTTTCCGCTCTCGCAAACTATAGCCGTAATTTCACGGAGGCCCCTCTCGCCCGCCGGTTTGAAAAACTTCCACAAAGCCCATTTAATTGGTAATCCCAAAGACACAGAGAAGATGATCGGAATTAGGCTATATCGTAGCGCCTTAATGAAAGGAGTGTTTTCCGTCTAATTTAATCAATATTAGAATATCTGCCAATTAGCAGCATTATTTTACTTTGCCTATGAATATCAGGCCCCTGCTCGTTTATCACAGCCTCATCTCACATACTGGTTGCATTACAAATGTGATAACAATGGCTGATTTTTGATTTTGCAGCTGAGAAATAAGAAGACGGGGTGGCGTTCTAATTACACTCCATTCAAAGTGTTGATGAGGTTTAACTGGCAAACTTAATTAAAACTTTTTTTCTCCCCTCCGTTCCCGGTCAAGATTAGAATCATGACGTTTGGAGTATTTAATCAAAAATACGTTTTGCAATTAATTAGGAGCTCATCTGCATATGTTTATGTTAATTTGAAGGAAGGCATTTCAGTCACGCGTCTTGAACAAACCTCATCACAGAGCTGTTTGTTTTTCCTTTCTTACGTTCACCTCGGCGCAGTGCACGGGACAGTTCGAGCAACGATAACGATACGGCCGGATTAAATCCTAATCTTAATTCTCTCCCTTTAACCTTCTTTACAGCCACAGATTAGTGTCGCGTATCTAATTTTCCTCGGATACGCTCATTACCATACTTATCTGGCAGCAGGGCCGTTTTAATTGGAGATACACGGGACACAAAGTTTGTGAATAGCTTTCAGATGCTCCAGACTTGAGAGGGATTAGGCCGAGTATCTGCTCTCCACTCAGCAACACTGGAGCCAGTTTAGACACTGATGAAGAAAGGATCGAGCCTCATCTGCAAGTTTCTCCCTCGTTCTGCTCGTTTTTCCTGCGCTGGCATGCACAGGGAATATGAGAATCAATTAAAGGCACACGTAACAGAAAGAAACAGTGTGCCTTTTAGTGCTTAGGTTAATGGTGAGTTATTATATGAGTGACTCTGTGAACGTTGCTTAATTTCCCCCTCCCTCCCTCTCTCCCCTCCCTTCCTCTCCATCTCTCTCCTAACTGTGGTTAATAGCTATTTTAAGAGCAATATGATGTATTACTCAGGGCTTTCTCAGGGGAAGCCCAGTGTGTGTGTGTGTGCTGGGGTGGGGGCTGGGGGGTCTCCTGTGCTGAATCCGTTTAAAGGCTGTGGTGATTCCACCATCACACGCGGCCTATTCAAGCATTTACACACACACACACTGCTCATAGCTGCTCACGCCCACAGGTCACAATGTACCACACACTGTGTCTTCAAATATACATTATTTTATTTTTGCCCCCAAGAACGTTAGCTTTATTTTCTTGGCAGCTCTGCTGTAACGTTACATGTTTACACAAATGTAGCAGTTTGTCTCTGAGAGCAGTCGCTCGTTCGTCCTTCCTGTAGGTGTTTCCTTTGCTGATGTCCTCCTCTGCAAATCCTAAGGGCTCTTTAGCTTCTATGGTCCACTATGTGTGCAAGCTAGCTGCAGAATGGTTCAGTCCTTAAGAGCTAACGAGTGAACCGTGGGTTAATTATCAGCATTAACCTCTGAGAGCAAAAAGACTGAACCGCAGTTACTATACCAGCTCTGAAAGTCAAATTATATTTAAGAATTTCTGGAACATTTTTTAAAAATGAATTGAAATACACACTGAAAATGAAAATGTAACATTTGTAATATTTGGTTGTGGGTCAGAGTTCAACACACTAACCACCAACACTGACCCGTCTCTTTATCAATGCTGCTCATCTAAAGTATCTGTTTCTAGATCTATACTCCATACTGGTGCTCAGGTTGTTGCACTGTAATTATTTGTACGTCTTTATTACTTGTTTTTCTGTTTCTTTTCGCTCTGTGTGTTTTGTTTGTCTTCATGTAAACATCTGATGCGGATGACAATAAAGCTTCCTTGAATCCTTGAATCCTTGAATAATCTTTATCCTACAGCCAACACTAATAAGCAAACTAGTCATTAAAGTCTGGTTCCTCATCATTTTCAGGTTTCACCCCCTGTGTTAACTGATGCACAGATTACCTGCCAACTTAAGAAAGAATCGTTTTCATTTTAAATCATGTTAAAACTACTGCAAAGTTTGGTCATGTTGAAAATCATTTTATAGCTACAAACAAAGATGAGTTGTGCTATAAAATATACCAAACATAAAATATACCAAACAGCAAATCCCTCAAAGACAAAGGAAAAGTGGTCAAACTGAGTGTCAGAGATGCAAAATAAGAATGATGGACCCACACCCACTGTAACTGTGTGGTGCAGAGGTCCAGCTGTTCAAATAGTTGCTAGAGAGTTTGGATGCTTTAGAATAAAACAAAGATTTTAAAGGTGAGGAACAAAGTCTGCAGCCCCCCAAAAGACATCAATAACACCAAATATGTAGTAGCCTTAAGAAAAGCAACACATGAAGGATAATAACTGATCATTTGTAAAGCACAGAGAGAGCCACGGCTGCAGTTCCTGACGTGCACACGCTGTCAGAGAAGCTTCTTTTTGATGGCACATATACACTTTAATCCATCTGGACTCTGGCAGAAGCAGCTTCACACACACTACGTTGTCTTTGAACAACAGTTTTTTGGTGGGATTTATTTGCAGTCTCTTTTCAGCCTTTTCTTCACAATGTGGTTTAAAAACTTCTTAAATATACTGTCCACCTCTGTGTTTTATGATGCATTCATATTCAAATCAGAGTATAATAACCGTGGATTTACCTTCAGTCATGCATGTGTAGTCAAACACACACTGGGCACAGATGCATTCTCATAGCAACGTGGGGAATCCATGGACCCAGCTGTTTGCTCCCTGGGCTCCACTGGACACGTCTGCAGGTTCAGAGGTGGCCCCTAGCAAGTGTGCTCGCTGCAGGGTGAAGACAGCCCCGGAGGTCTGAGTAAATTATGAGCCTAGGTGTGGGTGAGTACGTGCACGCCTACAGTGCATGCCACGTCTTTGTGACAATTATGTTTTATAGTAAAAGTGTTTACAGCTCGTGTATGCATGTGTGTGTATCCCGTGTGATCAGGGTTTAATGACGGCTGCAGCCCCAGTCCCAGCCTTAGTAATGAATGAGCTATTACCTAATGAAATTTGAAGAATGCTTGGCAGCGGCAGGGCCGAGTTGGCGCCGTGCACCAGGAGACGGTTCCAACACACAGCAGCGATGCCATCGTGTTTGGGACTGGCGTTTGTCGTTATGCGAGACAGGGGCCAATGTGTGCTCTGCCCTGATTGTTTGAGTATACTATCATTAGCAGGCTGGCTTTCAATGAGGCTTTCATCCCTGAGAAGTGTTTTTTGAATGCTAACCAGGGCTGTGCTGGTCAAAGGCTTTCTAGCACTTCAGAGGCAATTACATGACTCCTTTTCTCCTGCTAACTGCAGTACTGTAACTGTAAGCTGGCTTTCTTTTACTATGAAGGGAACATCGTATAAAATGCATCCAATAATGCAAAGAAAACCAAGCTTTGCAAATGCACTGTTCATTTTTGGGAGAGGCGGGGCTTCTGGTTTCCTACAATGTGATGATGGTTAAAAAAATACCTCTCCCTGCTGCGCACACTTGCATGCACATTCTCCCGTGTTTGCTTTAAGAAGGCCTTTAATGTTTCTACAACTGCTGTGTGTGTGTGTGTGTGTGTGTGTGTGTGTGTGTGTGCGTGCGTGCGTGTGTGTGTGTGTGTGTGTGTGTGCGCGTGTGTGAAGCAAAAGGGGCGTGTGTATTTGTGCATGTGCAGTTGTTCACGCGCATCCACGTGAAAGAGTAATTGCATACACTGAGCATATTGACAAAAGCGCACTGCACACACACACACACACACACATTGAGAAAACCTTTTACTCATGATCTCTGTCTCACACTCTCATTCACTCTCTCACTGACTCACACACACTCACACACACACACACACACACACACACACAGTGTACGTGACAGTAAAAGTTTGCTTACTTTGTCAATGTCATCATACTGCCCTCTTTTGTCAGCAAAAGTCAGAGAACGCAACAGAAAATCTCTCCTTTTCCTTTGTGTCAAACACATCTGAGTGTAGCCGTCCTTTAGTCTCCACAGCATCAGTCCAAATGTATTTTTATTTATTTTTCTCATTTATCATCTTTCCTGCAACAATCAGAAGCACACAAAGTGGAAACAAAAGGAAAACTGCAAATTAGCATGCAAGCGGTAGCACACAACCTGACCTTGCTCTCCTTGATTTAAATGTATCCCTGGATATATCGCACAACCCTGTAAGTGTTAATCAATACTGTATTGAATTTTTACACCCAGTAACTAACCTTAGTGATCAGCAGCAGTGTCCTGGTGTCACTTTGATTTGAAGCCAATCACAGGCTCCATAAGCACGTCAGAAATAGACGGTAGCGTGAGGACGTTATGTTCAGAATGACACACGTGATCCTTTTGTGGTAGAGCAGGACTGCAGTGCACCATCACACCGTTAATGAGCTAAAACTTTATGGACATTTGAAATGTTGTTAATAAAGTTTTGTTTAGATGAATAAAGGAGGTGGACGAGCCGTTCTCTGAACATCATGAACAGTTGCTTTAATTAATGATCAGTCTGATTTTGTTCATGTGTGTGAGCCATGAAGTGAACTGAGCAACAGGAGAAACATCACAGGTCAATAAAAAACCACAGTGTGCTGACGTGTGTGTTCACCTCTATATGCACTATTTATTTAACAGTTCTGTGCAGTGAAATCAAATACGTCAAATATGCCTTAATTAAATGTTTGGTCCCCTTAAAATTCTGTCATCACTGCTCAAAAAAATGACAAATGTACCGTTTGACTGTTAAAGTCATTATTTGTGGTTCAAGTTGGTAATAAAAAAAAAGTCTTTCTTTTTTATTTTATTTTAGAAAAATAAAAAATAAAAATTCTTTTTATTATTTGTTTCCTCCTCTGAAAAATGTTGTTGCAAACATAAATATGATTTCTGTTTTTGTGCAAAAATGAATAAATACATAAAGTTTCCTTTTTTCCCGGAGAACAGATCCCATAAATTAAATAAAGCTTTGTTGTCATTATTAAATATCTGAGTATAGTAAAAACACACAATGCTTCCTGGTGCAAATTACAAACACTGCAATTTGAAATATGATTTAAAATTAATCCTGGCTGTTAAGAATTACATTCCAAGCTTGATGATTATTTCTGTAGTAATTTGCAGATAATGTGAATGAATGAGTTTGTGGTCAGAGTATCTGTTTTCTTGCCACAGCACTAAATGCCGTGACATCCGAAGCCTGCAGCATTCAGACGAGGGCTGCTCCTTGCAGTGGGGCTTGTTTCATAGAGAACAGCTCCCCTGGTGGACGCAGCAGGTACTCTGCCTCTCAAAGAAGTGTCAGTGCTGTTCTGAGTAATTTTCACATGTATTACTTTCCCTGGGAGAGAGAGAGAGGGAAAGTGCTGGATTAGAGCCTATAATCCAGCTAAACTGTGGCATCAATCAGCAGAAGCGTTAAACCAGTCAAAGCAGCCATGGCAGTGATTGACAGCTGCTGGAGAGGAGGAGAGGTGACAGCTGAGAGGCCGGCGGAGATGCGCCGCTCCCTCCACGTAACATGGGGGTCATTCCAGCTTCTGGGAAATGTTTTGATCCTGAAGTCAAATCCAGACACGTAATCATGTGAGGTGTTACAATCCCACCGTTTTATCTGCAGTCCTTCAGGGGTCCCTGCGAGTTCACAATCCTCTTACTGGTCATTGGTTCCTGGTCTGCTAATACCATGCAAAATCCAGCCCGTGTTGCTTTATCCACTTATGAGCACAATGACTCCGGTGAGCTGGGCGCTGGGATTATACGGACTACATCCACACGGAGCGGCGGCCGCAGACAGACGGCCATCAGATCAGAGGGATTATAAGAACTTCTGAATGGTGTAAAGTGTCATAAATAACTTCCCTTTGTTTTTCCCTGCACTGGACCTGAAGCACTGTAAGGCACACAGCAAGTAAGGGAATTTGATATACACACATCATGACAATTAGCCGTCTGATAATCATGACAGTTACCAAGTAAAAGGAAAAAAGAAAGAATCTGTAATGTGCATAAACCAGATCACAACCCTGAGTCGACTTTACTAAGGAGCAGTTGAACCGGCGTAGAGACTCTGTTCATTTCTATTCTTACACATGCTGTAAATAATTGCTGCATCTCAGCCTTTAATCGTTGTCTGTCTTTATTATTTTCATTCGCCGGCATTTTTCCTTCCTGCAGTTCGTTCTTTGTAGTCTCTGTGAGCACACTGTGAGCTACAGTCAGACGCCCTGGGTGTGTGAGTGCACGCATTCACCAGCACATCTGTGTCACACCCTGGCTTTGGCTGCCTCTTCATCTACACATCCAGATCTATGGAAGGTCGAATGTGCACAGTAACAACTGTTTCTGTCCACAATTGTTTCTTATTCTCAGTGTCTGTTGAACTAAAAGAGAAAAAAAAGGCAGATCAGTGCCACTAATAGTGAGAGAAGAAACTAAATGAAGTCAAATTAAATTTCTGGCAGATGATTTCAAAAAGATCCCGTTTCATTAGTGTTGGCTCACGAACACGTCTCCAAAGCTGAGCGCTCGATATCCAAGCAGCTTAGTTCAGGACATGAACATGTATCATCAATGTAACAGTTTTCATTCATACAGCAGCAAATCACAACAACAACCCGAGGTGAATGCAGGGCTGCTCCGTGAAAATATCAAGTGGAGGTTTGGACTTGAACTGGCTGTAAAATAAGGCTACCTCAGAGCTCTCCGAGGGAAGCCCAAAGGTCTCCGTTACTTCTGATTTTGGCAGCGATCATCCTGTTTGGAATAATCAACCACTTCGACCATTCCTACCTCTCAGACTTCTACAGCTTTCACATCTGTGCGGTGACCAACAAGTTCCCAGATTTTATACCAAAGCATGAACATCCTGTCCATGTGCTAACACTGACGTCTCACTGTGGCCATGATAAACTCTGATGGTTCATTCCACAGGAAGATGCTGCACAAACATTTCCCTCTCTGTCACTGCAGTTGTGCTGTGACACTCTGAGGATGTTCAGGGAGCATCACAGATGAAACACACTGGAAGGCTCTCAGAAATGATCTGAAGAGCTTCAAGAAGATCCTTCAAGGATCAGCTAATGAGCCCCTCACCCGCTCACTTTTTCTTTCTCTGTAACTTGTGAGGGCGGGACGTCGCCAGTGTCAGATGGAGCGTTCCTACGCTGTCGTAGGCAGAGTCCTTCGCAGGGACGCCACGCTCTTGGACACGGAGCCCTTTGACGCCAGTGCCCGCGACAGACAAAAGGGGCCTCCGTTCCTGTCAAGATAAAGCCACAGTCGCTATTGTAAAGTCACACGGCTATTGTGTAGTCAGCTTCTCTTGCTGTTTTGCAGAAGCCCACATACAGAGACACACTCCAGCACAAGCGCACAAAAAGGCGACAGAGAATTGTGACAGAATTGGACGCTTGTACTCCTCTGAAGACGCTGCTCTGGAGGAAAATAAAGGACGGGACTTTCGGGGCGGGGAGGGGGAGCGTTTCAAAAACACTTCTGAACAGCCAGATCAAAGTCAGCGGCAAAAAAGCAAAGCGTGAGCGCAGAGAGGGGAAAACAAAATCACAAATAGTGAGTAAACACGGTGGAATGGCAGAGTGGCAGAGCAAAGCACGGGGAGGAAGGGTGTCAGAGTATCTTAACCACGTCCAAAGGTGTCTCTCCTCGCTGCACACACGAGTGCAGGTTATCACGCAGCGCAATTGACTTTTCTCTGGGTGTTGCAGAAGGACAGCAGGTGTTTGTGCGGTACAGCAAGGCAGCTGCAGCAGAGTGAGGAGATAACAACCAGACAAACAAGCCCTCCTCCTCTTCCTCCTCTGCTACCTCCCCATCTTTTTGTTTTTTGTGACTGGTGGTTTCTCAGGACGGCGACAATCACACAATGTCGTTTCTCTTTCTTTCACCAGAACGGCAGAGAAAAGGTCACCTTTGGAAACTTGAAGCCACTTCTACAGAAGTTCCTGTGACGAAGCAGGAGGATCAGCAGTGTTTTGCACTTTGCTTGTACAGCGTTTCATCACCTTTCATTAAAGCAGAAGCTGTCCTTATGACTGTGTGTGTACGGCTGATGAATCATTTTCTTATAAATGTATCATTTAGTTTCACATCACTCACAATTCTGCTTCTTGATAATCCAGATGTTGCAACATTAGTTTTTACTGTTACGTTTGCTGATTACACTTCTAAAACATTCTCACTGGTGAGAGGTCAAACCTGTCTCTGCGACAGTGTGCACAGAAGCTCATTGGATAGGACACGTGATTATTGGTGATCAGTTCTGTGCAGTGAAGACAGATGAAATCAGTATGTGTTTACATGAGAGATGATAATAACATGTTAACGGTGCACTGGCTTTTTTAACGTCCTTGTAAATGAGGACCTGAGTTTGTAGTGTTGAGCTTGGCTTACAGAGACATTCACTCCAGCTCTGTTTATCTACTTTATTTTAATATAACTTTGTTACGTCCCACAGTAAATGAATTAAAAGTACAGATGCTTTGTGGATGGTATGATGCAGCCGAGTACATTCATTAGAATTTGAAGCTGAAACGAGGTTTGTGCTTCCTCGTATAAATATGACGTGAGGTTCAGTTAGCTTGGCACAAAGATTTGCTCTTATACACTTGAGAGACTATCAGGTTACAGAGTATTTCTGACACAAGTATTCGTACTTCTGTTTACCATCTTTTTTCTGCCACCTCTGACACTAAAATGTTTTTTGTCTTTTCCACTTTAAATATTTTCTTCAAGTCGCTTCACTGATGAAACTGACCACACCTTATTAATGAGCGTTCGCTCGCCTGGAAGTAGAGAATAGTTTATCGCGTCCGGTTGATCCCGCCCACTTCCTGTCTGTGGTGGAACCACACGGGCTGCTGGAGGATTTTAAGGCCTGAAAATAAGTGCGTCTTTATTTCTGTGCGCTGGTTTCAATTGCATTAGACTCACATATGTAAGAGTGTAGATTCAGTCTGAAAGCAGCTCCTAAACAGATTTGGTTTAATAATATTTAATAATATTCTCTAAATGTTCTCTGTGCTGGCTGATAGAATTACACCCAGATTCCACTTCTGGTCACAGAGGGGAGGCCACAATAACACATAATGAATGCAGCGTGCTAATAACGAGATGCTGGAAAAACACTGCTCAGAGTCGAGCCATTTGCAGATCTAATGGGAGCTTCTTAGAGGCAAATTGTCTTAATAGAGCTGCGTTGTAAATTGACCAGGAACCGCAATGACACACACGAGCACGTCATTCTGCAGGTACCAGAGAGAGAAGAAGACAGCGAAATGTGACAGCGCTGGTCTCTACATGTGGCACAAAGAGTGTTTGTGAGGCTAATAAACGTTCTCTATTTTTATTTTATTTTATTTATTTTATTTTATTTTATTTTTTTTTTGGGGGGGGGGCATTATCTGGCTGACAAAATCCAACATAAGTGATACATCTTCCTCTTTCTTCCTCACTGCAAAGGCAGTTCAATTATTCATTGTGCTCAGCGCTGAGACACACAGCCTTAACACACACTGTCACAGCTAATGGAAGGAGCAATCACACATTTTACAGAAAACCAAATATGCAGATGTGTCTGCTGCAATTTACGCAGACATATTTTAATGTGAGGAATCTGAGGAAGGACGGGGGGCAGAACGATCCTGGGAAAAATCGAACGACACATTCGATGAATATTCGCCCGTTGTTCTGGGTGAAGTCGCCACCTACATCAGAGGATCAGGAAAGGAAACAAGTCGAGCTCCTCTGAGTGCGGGGTGTGGCACGGAGGCATTAAGTGGCGTAATTAATAGCGTTCTCACATATCTGGCGAAGTTATTAGGGTGCAGGGGAGAGAAAGTGGCGCCTTAAGAGGCTCTCAAATTGCACTCCAAGATTTGTCACTTACAGGAGCCGTTTAATAGCTCGTTTGAAACTGTTGACCTCAGTTAGCAGAACAAGCCCATTTGAGCTCTTAGTGAATTAGTTCAGATTTAAATGGGCTAAGTAAAATCCCACACTCCTGTGCAAACACACACACACACACACACACACACACACACACACACACACACACACAGCTTTAAACATCACCAGTCAACATTTGTTATTTTACCCAGCAGTGCAGCTTTATTTCATTAAGGAATAATTGCTTTGAAAGAACACAGAAGATTCTGACATTTAGCTTTCTCTTCACTGCTAATTTCATCGGTTTCTTCTCCACGTCACCTGCAGACAATCATAACATATAGAAGAAAATGAAAGGAAATGGTCCAATGTTGAAAACGACATGAAACTATCAGCAAATGTCAGCATTAGGGGGAAACGCAACCCAATATGATGATCCACTGGAGGAAATATTTACCAATCTAAAAATTTCATATGGTAAATGTTAGAAGGCAAAGAGGGTGCTGCCAATAGGATCCAATTAAAGAAACATTTTTGAGGGTTTTCGCAGGAATGCCAGCAACCAATGGAGATATCAGCGCATAAATTATCTGCGGCCGACTTAATTACACACGAGCGGAGCGAGGAGTAGACAAAAAGAGAGCGATGTGGGCAAACAGGCGGAGGAACGGAGGTGCGGAGAGTCTATTCTCTCTGATAACTCCAAAGTTAAAAGAAAAACTCACCCTGCTGCAGGCTCCTCCATCTGTCTGTGCTGCACACACACTCCGTCAGCTCTGCAGTCCAGCAGGAGCAGGTTAAAGGTGCCTTTTCTCTTGGTTCTTGCCGTCCTCCAGCCTGGAAATGTTCACACACACACATACAGATGAAAAGCAAAGTTGCACCGAACCTCCTAAATTCAGAAGTTTGCGCCGCATGGCAGACATGCCAAAAAAAAAAGCTGCATTTCATCCTTTTTTGAATCAATTTCTTTCTTTTCTCTGCTTCTTTTTTTAGTGATGGGGTGATGGGGAGGAGATGGGGGGAGGGGAGGCTTGTTTTATGCTTTGCACATAAATGTGATGCATAGACTCTGCGCGCTCATATCTGCCTGCATTGTACGTGGGCGGGTGTAAATCCTCATCTTCCTGTATATCCATTAGTAATGCAACACTCTAAAAATAAAGTGTGCCCCGGCGTATCTGTGCCCATGAACATGTTGCCTGTGTAATCACATTTTATAGACTTCTTCTTTATCTGTTGTCAGAAGAGAGAGAGGGATGGAGGGGAGTGCTGCAGCTCTGCGTGGCTTTACAGATGCCCGTGATAGGCCGATTGTCCACGCCGGGGTTCTTACCTCTTTTACCAAAAAATAGCATCACACCAGCAGGACGGCTTCTACGGTGAAAGGTGAGATAAGGCCCCGGGTTTTTCCTTACCGATTTCTCCTCCATCCACTCGTCTTCTTCTCTGCTGCACTGACACAAATCAGCATGCTTAGAATAAACTGCATATGTTATCAGCTCCTTGGAAAGCAAGGGGAGAGGAGACAGAGAGAGGGAAGACTTCTATCACTTAATGAAAAATAGCTTCCCTTTTGGACAGAACTTCATAGGGCTGCAATCAAGCCCTGGCCCCCACTTCTTGACGTGCAATCGAGGCAAATCAAGTCAGCATCTATTAATAATATTTCCCTGGCTCCTTTCATTCCAGCGCGTGTCCTACCACTGTCAGCGCTGTGATGGAGCACTGCCTTTATCTCCACCCCAGCCTGCTCTGTCACAGTGATAAACAATTCTAACAAGAATCAGAATAAAGATCTCCCCAGTAGACTCCCAGAGATAGAGGGGGCCCTTTTTTCTCATTTTCTAGACGGCAAAATTTAATCTAGTCCCCCAACCCCCCTCCCCCAAACACACACCATCACCAGCCCCCCAAACACACACACCAAAGCTTCCTTCCTCCTTCCTTCCATCACCTGCTTCCTCCGCTGCCCTCCCTATCTTCTTTTTTCCTCCTCTTCCTTCTTCCCTGCTCTCTTTTTCTAAGCGTCACATTCAAAGAGATGTAAATTTCCTTAGAGCTGGGACCTGATGGCGTAGGAGCATAGAGCGGATGTCAAAGGCGGCGAGCGTACGTGAGAGGGGTGGAGTTACCGCTGTACCCGGCCGCTGGCTCGGTCCGACTAAAACCCTGGTTTGAGCGTTTGGTGGAGAAAATGTTACAGTATATGTAACCTATGCAGACACCACCCTCCTCCTCTGAAGGAGAAGCACCACCGAGCACCACGAGCTGCTGTCCTCTGGATGCTGACTGAATGCTTTCCCACTAAAGGTATTAACCTGTTGGGTTTTTCTTCTCGGAAAATGACGCTGATGAGATGATGAAATACAAGAAGTATGAGCACACATATATAAAAGTTTCATGAGTTGTAGATGGCAAAGACATCTATTATATCTTCCAGCTGCAAACAGCATATGCTTTAAATCATATATACATGAAAAAACTGGACTCATTTTATTTCATTTTATTCTGGAGCATTTTGTCAGGATGTCCAGGCATCATCCGCTTTTATTAGCGTTGCATCCAGTCACTTTATATTTATTATTTAGGGGGAAGAAAAAGTCTGGCTACTATTTTTAGATCACTTTGACTTTTGATTGCAACAGAAATGTTAAAGGTACTCTCGAAAAAACATTAACTGCATTTCATGCAGTCATGAGAGCTGGGTCTGGTTATGATTGAGCCCGACGACGAGTCCCAACTTTGTCTGCTTCTCTCTGAATGGTCACTGTACGTACGCGGGGAGAGGCCGAGCTGAGACACAAACGTAAGGATCTTTAAAAAGTGATTGATAAACACCTGCTGAGCTGGATACGTTCCAGAAGCTAAAGATCAATCGGATCATTTCCAGAGACCCACGCTGATCTGATCAGCTTTAAACTTACGAGATATTAGTGAATATCTACGAGTGGAACTATTATAAATAATATTAAGAAACAGAAGAAACAGGACTGTGACTTGTGAAGTCAAACAGACGGGATAGTTTTAATATCACCGTGTCAGACACACTGAGCTGAGCACAGAGTCACTCAGCTGCTGTTCAAGTCTGTTTACAGGGACTTTGGACTGACAATGATGAGGACCAGTTTACTACACTCCTCTGCTCTGCCCTTTCAAAGTCAAATTTATTTAAATAGCACATTTAAAACAACAACCGTTGACCAAGCTGCTGTACAGTTAAGATAATTAAAAGAACTAAAAACACAGAGAGATTTGATAAGAGTTAAGAAAAAGAATCATAAAATTAGACATCATAAAATCAATAGTAGTACAAACTCGTTCTGATTTATAAGCCAAGGAATAAAAGTAGGTTTTCTGACGGGTTTTAAAAGCGTCCGGTGTTGGGGAGGTGCTGCTGTGAAGAGGCCGTTCCACGGTTTAGGAGCAGTCACAGCAAAGGCCGACCTCTGTGCTTTAATCTGGACCTCGGGACAGCCAGGAGCATTTGATCCGCAGACCTCAGTGATCTTGCAGGAGTGTACAATTTAAAAGATCAGAAAGGTGTGAGTGTGCGAACCCGTGCAGCGCCTTAAAAACATTGCTTTCCCTTGACTGAAAGGATTCTATACAAACTAAAAGGAACAGTTCATCCAACAGTTAATACTGAGGTGAAGCCAGAAACCATTGTGCGGGGAAACACAGGGTTGAGATTTTATTATTTATTATTGTTATTTGGATAAATATCCCCCACCTATCTATGAGGCACTGACCTCCAAACCTCCACGATGCCAAACACTGCAGGATATTCCCACAGGGTGTGTGTACACTGGGGACACGACATATTACAGGTCAGACTACATTTGATCAGTTGGACTATTCAACAAGAACACACCTTTTAGAAAGGACTGGTCACACTGAACATATGGGGCTTTAACCCTTGACCTCACAGCCTAGGGTCAGGATGCCACGTTACACTTCAGAGCAAATTTCATACATTGTGGCCTTGGAGCTTTTCTCAGATTCACAGTGTGTCACATACATAAGTGCATCCTTTACATCCGTCATATGTGTTTCCCCCTCAGTCTGATTTACACTAACAGCCAAATGTGTGGAAGCATGATTTTTTATGGCAAAAAAGGACAAGATGGATGACATGTAGGCAGATCAGTGGTAGGCAAAGTGAGCCATAGAGGCAAACAGCTGGAGAGAAAGAGTGGGGGGATGCAAGAATGAATGGGAGGGAAGCTGCAGGAAACTCAAGCCCACAGACAGGTGAGGAATGAATCCACTGAGGGAGGAACCGTAAATAAAAGACGTGACTGAGGGTGGGGGAGGGCTCAGAAGTGACAGAGGAAGTAAAAAGGAAGGATTTGTGAGGGGGGGGCTACGCATCCATCCCTCTTCTTCCCTCCATCCAGTCTGTCTGTCCACCCCCCACCCCTTAACCTATCCATTCCTGTGACAGCTTCACAGTCTGGAACAGTAGAGCTAGGACCATGCATCTAATCCACTCCCTGATGCATTTTTAATTGGGCGAGAGAGCAGAGGAGTATGGGATACGATGGGCTGCTAGGCGAAAGACTTGCCTCCTTTGTGTCATACACGTCAGTAAAGTTTGATGGAAAGTGTCAGCCCATACATGCTAGGAGCTCAACATGGAAATGATAAGATGCACGCCTCTGCCTGGACTCTGTGATACAGAGGAAGATAATCATTAAAGTCTTTATTGTTAGAAAAATCAGTTAACTTGTAGCAGTAATTACAACTACTCAAAATAAATGTTTCCTCCAGGTTCAATGTGAAACGGAACATAAAAGAAAGAAGAACTGGGCGTTAATCACAGGTTAGAATCAGAAATCATCTGGATTTTCTACTTATGGACGTAGCAGTGATTGTAAGGCTGCATTCACCACCAATCCTAAAGTTTTCTAGGACTCTGCCAGAGGTGGAAGTAAGGACACAAATGTCGAATGCAGTCGGCTTGTCTGTTAGGTGTCATGGTCCTGGACTCATGAGGCATTTTTGGTGTTTGTCTGAGAGTGCTGGGTCTAGGTTCATTTAGTTTGGTTCCATTTCATGTCTGTGTCTATTTATGAATGTCAGCTCCCTGGAGGTCGCAGTATTTTCATGTTACCAGCCAAGGAGGAAAGTTTTATCAGAAACTGTCCGCCGATAACTGAGATGTAAAAGTGTAAAAAAGAGGCGTAAAATAGGTTTATTGAGAAACCCAAACAACCTGGAACAATAAGCAGTCTCCAGTGATAATACCATGTCGTTTGGTAGTGGTAGTTTGTTTCCTGCGATCTTGCGAACATGCAAATAAACAACCAAAAACTAGCAACAATAAACAAAACAATGATTCTTATAATAAAGCATGAACTTTATTTAAAATGCACCTTTCCAAAATAAAGTTACAACATTGTTAACGTAAAACATGTTTTACATTAACTGAGCTACATTTGACTTGGTTTCCATTGTTATGCTGATGACACCCAGCTCTACATGTCTACTAAACCCACCACCACGACCACCCGCCACCCTCCGTGTTTGGAATCACATCTTTATTCTCCTGCAGCTTTGATTAAGGTTCCTTCGTACTGCATTGATCACTGTACTTTTCTTTATTTTGGTTTTGCCCCCGTTCATAAACATCAGTTGGTCCAGTGTTCTCACATCATCACCAGAAGTCCCTCCATTAGTCACTTTATGCTCAGACTTCAGCAGCTCTGTTGGCTCCAGTTAAATATTTTATTGAGTTTAAGATTCAGCTGCTTACTTTTAAAAGCTTGCTCCCCAGTCCCTCTTTCAACTGCTGCATGTCAGCACACCATTTGTACTCACAGATCTTCTTCTTTTGTCTGTCTCACCATCTTTCCCCCTGTTTGACTGTCATGGAGTATACAACCTTCAGATCTTCAGCTCCTTGCCTCTGGAATGCTCTCTTTCCAAACATCTGGAATACTGACTCAACTTTCAAACCCGTCTCAGGTGGACCTCTTTAAACTTTAGACAGATAGGGTTTTTTGTTTTCAGCTGTGGCCTTGAGTGTTTCGAAAGGTGCCTAAAACGAAATGTGTGGTCATTGGTCTTCATCATGATGTTCATCATCATCATCGTCATCTCAGGAAACTACCATGCATTTTTATCAAATATAAACTTTCAAGTAATTAAAAGCACCAGGGAGCATCCTCCCGTCACTATAAAAAAGAAAAGACGCTGAGCTTTTAAAAATAACCAGTCAGAGACATGTGCTGTTTTCTGGACATCACAGTGTACAAAGGCTGTGCTGTGGGCCCTCTGGAGCAACATTGCTAGCCTTTCTAGCACTGTTACAACCATAAAATGGTACAATTCAAAGGGGAAAAAAAGCTCAGTTTAGTTGAGTTTGCATAAAAGCTGGCAAAATGTGAATTGCCTGTCTCTGAAAAGACAAACAGGCGATCCGCATTCAAGTGAAAATGAGTCGAGATGCCTCACAAAACGCAGGAAAACACATGATGGCCATTAACGATTCTGCACTTTTGCTAAAGAGAGCCGGTCTAAGTGCCTCTTTCCTTTCCTTCATGCACCTTCCTTGAGTCAAATTAAAGTTCAAATTGTGGACTTGCACAATAGTTTACAGAGTAACCATTTATCTGTCATATCCTGCAAGAAACTATATGTGCAGAATTGAAAAATGCTATTACATATCGTTTTAACCACCAAGTGAAAAGACGAAACACTGAAGCTTTTATTTCTCTTTTCCCAGAGTCACTGCAAGCGAACACGTTATGATCGTGATATGAACTTCCTGAACACAGACTGAGACACCTGCTGCCTTATCTTGTTCGCGGGCTGGGGTTGTGGTACATGGTGACGCAAAACCTTCAACTTGCTCACTCATTTCAACCCCTTCACTTCCTGCAGCTTGAAATATTCTTTATCTTGTTGACAGTAAGAATGCACATTTGTGCATTTGATTTGTTTGAATTTGGATGTACTGTTCAGTTTTAGCCTCATGATATCCTCCAGATCACATGTACTGAAGTGAACAGTTAGACTCATTTTAACCACGTGCCAAATACGCAAATGTTCAGAAGCTCGATGATATTTTGCAGATGAAAGAATGTAAACTCGCATTGGTGTCGTTTAGGGAAGCATTGAGTTCACTACTACTCCTTTTTATTTATTTTCTCATTTGTAAAACCTTAAAAATGCAAACAGACTCGATTTGAAAGGAAAAATCTTCTAGTTCCCAACACTATGCTTCTCCAGCATGTGTCTGAAATTCAAACTAACCCTAATTATATGAGTCTCAAAAGGCCAACACATGTGTATGATTTACAAGCACAAGTTATGATTGAGAAATGTACACAAGGACTCGTATTTCATTTTAAGTCCTCCGGTCCACACAAAGAAAAAAACTGTCAAGAAGTTTCCAAAACTGTGTTTGTTGATTGTGTTTTCCAGCGAACGTTAACAGGTTATATGCTTTATCCATCTGCATGTTCCAAATAGGCTAACATTTTTATAAGAATGAACATAAGATAAATTAACCAAAATAAATTAAATTACAGGGTCCTTGCCTGTTTGACCTATTTAATTTGTTCACTCCCGTTTTCAGCTTCTACTCTCCAAATTAAAGTTGATCAACTTTCTAAACTTTGAGCCTGATATGCAATGAGGCAATTTACAGAGGTATCCATAAACGGAGCTAAAGCGGATTTGCAGGAGGATACGTGCTTCAGTCTACAATGCCAAGCCACCAAATAGGTAAACAAGTGTGTGTCTGTGCGTGCATGTTGGAAATAACACCTTGGGAATGGTCTGTGGTTCAATATTCCCTCATGAAATGTGATTTTATAAATCCCTCCAAAAATTATAATAACCCAGATAAGCTTAGGGCTTAAGTGATCCGCAGAATCAGTGGTTTGAGAGTTTAACATCAGTACCTCTGGAGGTAATTCTGATGCAAATGTGTGAGAAGACTCGTAGATAAATGCCTTTGGCTGGTGAATGAGGTCCAAGTGGGAGTGTGCTTTATATGTTTCACAGAGTGAAATGAAGAAAAAAAGATGCAGTGTGGTGCAGGAAAAAAATACAAATCCTAAACAAAATATGGATGGCAGCTGTGCTGACTCGCCTCTTAGTGCATTGTGATGGGCTTTGCTCTATTTCATATGAGCATCATCCCTTGTCCTCATCCTTCTCTCCCTTCCCGCTTACCTCACCATCACATATTCACTCGCCTCCACTTTAGCTTATTAAACAGCCATTGTTCCAGGCACTGATTAAGTTGCTACTTCTCATCTGTAACTCAGTAGAATGCTGTTCAGGCAATTATTGTATATATTAAAATCAACGTCTCAAATTGTTTGAGTGTTTGATAAGACATTGAATATATGGAATAAAAGTGTGAATATAATGAAACTTTCATATATTATTTAAAAGTCAAAAATGTGGAATGAAAGTCAAGGATGAATTGATACATATGTGTATATATATATATATATATATGTATCATTACATGATATATATATATATACATATATATCATGAAATGATACATATACGTGTGTGTGTGTATATATATATATATACATATGTATCATGTAATGATATATATATCATTACATGATACATATATATATATATATAAAAAAAAAAACACCCAGCACGCCCCTGCGGGCGGTTTATCCTTCAAGCTCGGGTCCTCTACCAGAGGCCTGGGAGCTTGAGGGTCCTGCGCAGTATCTGAGCTGTTCCCAGGACTGCGCTCTTCTGGACAGAGATCTCCGATGTTGTTCCTGGGATCTGCTGGAGCCACTCGCCTAGCTTGGGAGTCACCGCACCTAGTGCTCCGATTACCACGGGGACCACCGTTACCTTCACCCTCCACATCCTCTCGAGCTCTTCTCTGAGCCCTTGGTATTTCTCCAGCTTCTCGTGTTCCTTCTTCCTGATATTGCTGTCATTCGGAACCGCTACATCGATCACTACGGCCGTCTTCTTCTGTTTGTCTACCACCACTATGTCCGGTTGGTTAGCCACCACCATTTTGTCCGTCTGTATCTGGAAGTCCCACAGGATCTTAGCTCGGTCATTCTCCACCACCCTTGGGGGCATCTCCCATTTTGACCTCGGGACTTCCAGGTTATACTCGGCACAGATGTTCCTGTACACTATGCCGGCCACTTGGTTATGGCGTTCCATGTATGCCTTGCCTGCTAGCATCTTGCACCCTGCTGTTATGTGCTGGATTGTCTCTGGGGCATCTTTACACAGCCTGCACCTGGGGTCTTGCCTGGTGTGATAGACCCCAGCCTCTATGGATCTTGTGCTCAGAGCTTGTTCTTGTGCTGCCATGATTAGTGCCTCTGTAATGATACATATGTATCATGATACATATGTATCATTACATGATATATATATATACATATATATATCATGAAATGATACATATACGTGTGTGTGTGTGTGTGTGTGTGTGTGTGTGTGTGTGTGTGTGTGTGTGTATATATATATATATATATATATATACACACACATATATATATTAGGGGTGCAACGATACACAAAATTCACGGTTCGGTTCGATACTTTGGTGTCACGGTTCGATATTTTTTCGATACAAAAAAATGTTCATGCCTTTTTAATTTGTCATTTATTAAAATTATAAATAAATATTTTAACTCAAAAGTACAGTTTTTCAATTTAATGTTGTTGAAACAACAAAATTATAAAAATAAATCTATCTATCTGATTGAGGAATCACTCATCTTTGGACAAGAGAGTTTATTACAGAGAAATGTCTCTTTCCAAAATAAAAGCTATACTATACGCTTCTTCTGGGCTATATTCTCAGCAGCATATTAAACATATCAGGTCCCCATAAGGAGAATCATGTGTTAACGGCTGTCTAAATGACTCGGGTAAAGTTTGTAGCATGCGTGCTAGTTGTCTTTGTCTGCTTCCACTTGTCTTTGCACTAGGATGCTGTCGGCGTAAATGTGCAGTCATATTCGTTGTGTTCCCACTAGTGCTGTCAGCGTTAATCTGAAACGACGTTAACGCCACAACACGGCAAATCTCCGTTAACGAGCTACCGCGGATCGCCCCGTGCGTGGGGCTGGACGGCGTCAACATGTTATCGAGCTAACTGCGCTAACGCACTAGTTCCGACCCATGTAATTGAGCATTGCATGGCAGATCCGACATACTGTTTTACTTTTGTCCATGGCGCGCTTACCTTCAGGGTCATACGTCACATGAAGACCAAAATAGTTCCAAACGCCAGATCTGAATGAGGGTGGGGGAGGCTCATTTTGCCATGTTGCAACGAGAGCTTAGCTTCTGTCTCGCTAGCTTGCCAGATCAGTGGATCTGCGCTCGACAGTGCAGCCTAGGTGGAGTAGTCGAACGCAGATCCACTGAGCGCTCAACACAGACAGCATCGTCAGAAGAAAAGTTGATAAAATAAATAAAAATTTTGTGTTGTTCGATACATATGCGTACCGAACCGAAAGCACTGTATCGAACGGTTCAATATCGATACGAGTATCGTTGCACCCCTAATATATATATATATATATATATATATATATATATATATATATATATATATATATATATATATATATATCTTGTCCACCTCCTCCAGCGTATCCGGGGGAATACCAAGGCGTTCCCAGGCCAGCCGAGAGATATAATCTCTCCAGCGTGTCCTGGGTCTGCCCCGGGGCCTCCTCCCGGTGGGACATGCCTGGAACACCTCACCCAGGAGGCGCCCAGGGGGCATCCTTGTCAGATGCCCGAACCACCTCAGCTGGCTCCTTTCGATGTGGAGCAGCAGCTGCTCTACTCTGAGCCCCTCCCGGTTGGCCGAACTTCTCACCCTATCTCTAAGGGAGAGGCCAGCCACCCTTCGGGGGAAGCTCATTTCTGCCGCTTGTATCCGCGATCTCGTTCTTTCGGTCACTACCCACAGCTCGTGGTCATAGGTGAGGGTAGGGACGTAGATCGACCGGTAAATCGAGAGCTTCGCTTTTACACTCAGCTCCCTCTTCACCACGACGGACCGGTGCAGCGTCCGCATTACTGCAGCTGCAGCCCCAATCCGTCTGTCGATCTCCGGCTCCCTTCTCCCATCACTCGCGAACAAGACCCCGAGATACTTGAACTCCTCCACTTGGGGCAGGAACTCATCCCCGACCCGGAGTGGGCACTCCACCCTTTTCCGGCTGAGAACCATGGCCTCAGATTTGGAGGTGCTGATCCTCATTCCCGCTGCTTCACACTCGGCTGCGAACCGTTCCAGTGCGAGCGGGAGGCCCTCACCCGATGAAGCCAACAGAACCACATCATCTGCAAAAATCAGAGATGAGATTCTGAGGCCACCAAAGCAAAAGCCCTCCGCCACTTGGCTGCGCCTAGAAATCCTGTCCATAAAAATTATGAACAGAACCGGAGACAAAGGGCAGCCCTGGCGGAGTCCATCACCCACCGGGAACGAGTCCGACTTATTGCCAGCAATGCGAACCAAGCTCTTGCAACGGCTGTATAGGGATCGAATGGCCCGTAGCAATGGGCCAGACACCCCATATTCCCGCAACACCTCCCACAGGACACCCCGAGGGACACGGTCGAATGCCTTCTCCAAGTCCACAAAACACATGTAGACTGGTTGGGCAAACTCCCATGCACCCTCAAGTATCCTGGAGAGGATAAAGAGCTGGTCCAGTGTTCCGCGACCAGGACGAAAACCGCATAAGACCCTTATGAAAAGGACACCGAGGGAACAGTTTACCCTGCCCGGGATAGGGTTACCGGGGCCCCGCCCTGGAGCCAGGCCCGGGGAGGGTGCCCGAGGGCGAGCGTCTGGTGGCCGGGCCATAGTCCATGGGGCCCGGCCGGGCACAGCCCGAAGAGGAGACATGGGCCCATCCTCCCGCAGGCCCACCACCCGCAGGAGGCGCCATAGGGGTCGGGTGCATTGTGTGCCGGGTGGCGGCCAGGAGCGGAGGCCCTGGCGGACTGACCCCCGGCTGCCAAGACTGGCTATTTTTTAAGTTGTTGAATATAAACATTATTTGGTGCTGATATTGCACTTCTTTTTTTTTTAAAATCTGCATAAAATTACATTTTAAATTACTTTTGAATATTACTTGAAATACTTAGATTTAGAAGTTCTGCTAAAAGTTTCAATAAAAAAAATGAGTACTGCTGAACTGTGACATATTTTGAGATCAGTATATTTCTTGCATCCAAGTGCAATAGAATATCTTTAATGTTTTATTTTTTAAAATTTAATTATGAACTTATATAGAATACACCAAGGCATTAAAAAAACAGTGTTATAAAATTGACTATATCGGATTCATATTGGTATCGACAGATATCCAAATTTATGATATCGTATCGGACATAAAAAGTGGCATCATGCCAACTCTAGCTGCGAGAGGAACTGACCTGAAAGATGGCGAAGCTTGAAACTTGGACCCTCCGTAGCCGGTTAGAAGATCTACTAGGTGATGTGAATGCAACACTATGGACAATACCTACCATGACCATTACACTACACTAAACTTGGCTACAAGTTGAACAGTCACAAAGGAGCAGTACCCTCCATTAAAAGACGACTAAAGACCAAGATCAAGGTAGCATGGAGGGTGGTTAGCCAACTATCCGAGCTGCAGAGAGGTGCAATGAAGAATGTGTCTATGAAGTACAAGCCGTCCATACCTGAGGAGTTGGAAACTGCCAAGCAAAGAATCACAGCTTTGGCCAGCTGCTTGAAGAGGTACACCAGAGAGATCGAAAGAAGGACCCCAAAAGGTTGATTCTGTTCATCTGGACATTTTCAGTGGGAGAAACGTTTCGTCACTCATCCAGGTGACTTCTTCAGTCTCAGCTGCCTGCAGGTTTACCCAATCTAACAAACAGTGCATTTGCACAATGACTGAAACCACCCCACTGAAGGAACAATGGGCTGGGAGGTGCATGCACGTTCATGCAAATTCTCACTACTGATCAAAAATCACTGATCAAAGACCATTTTTTGCCAACCGTATAAATCCTGACAATCCTCCTGGCACTTAACAGCGTACACTATGTTACTCTGTTTGTGTCGGGGGACCCGATCCTTGGGGTGGACCAATTTTTGGCACAGCACGTTTTGTGGTTTAAAAGCCACAGAGACCTGGTGTTTAGAAAAAATGTGTGTCAGCTGTTCCGATACTCCTGACAAGGGATGGGTATCGTTTAGGTTTTATCCGATACCAGTACCAAACCGGTACTTTTGAAACGGTGCTGGTGCTTAAACGGTGCTCGAACCGGTGCTTAACGAATGGAAAACACAAACTTTGTCCAAAAACCTCTCATGTTCAGCTGTTTTTTTGTAAAAAGATAACAATGTTAGCCTTTTCTGCAGCTATGGGGCATATATGGTATCGCTCTTGGCTGGAAGCAGTGCTTAAACAATGGAAAAAACATAAACTTTGTCCAAAAACCTCTCATGTTTAACTGTTTTCCACTTTTTCTTTGGTCATTTTAGCCTTTTTGGCCAGGGTGAAGGGAGTATCTGCCACCAAACAAGAAGACAGCCTCATGTAACTACGACGGTGTTTGCTAGTTCACCTTACATGCATTAATGTAGTAACGTGGTTAGCCTACTCAACGTAAATTACACACGAACAACATTAAGCTACTCACGCAGAGAAGAACGGCTGCTGCTGCCATCATCATCCGTCATCATTTCTGCTACACTGGCAGGGCTAGGGGACAGGACTCTAATCTTTGGGTTTTTGGGGGATGTTGCTAACTCCGGGTCCGATAACAGGCACCACACCCGCAGTAGATGTGCTCGGTGTGAGGTCTCGCAGCAAGCTATCAAATATGGCGCATTTCTCGGCTTTTAAAAAAACTGTATGCGTCGCCAGGTGTTTCATCGGATTCGAGGTGTTACCTCCTTTGCACAGTATCACAGTATCAGCTTAAAGCACTTGTTGCTGCTGAGTTTGCATATTTTGCTGTGAAGTACAGCCAGACTTTTGACCACTTTGCCTTGGGCATTTTTAATCTGTAGCTCTGCTCTAAAAGATCGTACGTACCTGGGCCCGCCTGCTATCATTGGAAAGGTAAAATTATTGGCTAGAATTCAAAGTGTGTGACATCTCAGGAAAAAAAAGAACCGAAAGAAAGAACCAAAATGTGCGCTGCTTTTCGGTCTGGTTACTACTCAGAACCGGTGCCGATACCGGTACCCATCCCCACTCATGACACGTACGGGATCACTACAGGTTTTCTCTTAGGCAGCGGTTGTCCTTCTCTCCTGGATCGGCTGGGGCTTTCTTTTGGCGCCTTCCCAGCTTTGACAAAAGTCCAGCTGGGATAACCACATTTACTCAGGGCCTTCTTGATGTGATGTTCTTCTGCTTCCCTGGCTGCGTCATGATGACACCCAGTTTATGCTCCAGTGGATGATGAGAGTCAGACCTTAAATACTGATCTGTATGTGTAGATTTATGGTACACAGGTACACAGGCCAATAACCTGCCTCAATACCACATGGAAGCTCCTGTCAGGCATCATAGCGGCTAAGATGAACAAGCACATGGCTCAGTAGATGAGCAGAGTACAGAAAGGAATTTGCAAAAATACCAGAGGCACAAAACACCAGCTACTGGTAGACCAAGCAGTAAGATAAGACTGCAGGACTAGGCTGACCAACCTGTGTACTGCCTGGATTGATTACATAAGGCCTATGACTCACTTCCCCATGCCTGAATCCTGAAATGTCTAGAACTATTCAAGATCAACAGGACCCCAAGAGCCTTCATCAGGAACTCAATGGAAATGTGGTGTACAACACTTGAGGCCAATTTCAAGCCAATAGCACAAGTGACCATCAAGTGTGGGATCTACCAAGGAGATGCTCTGCACCCTCTGCTATTCTGCATAGACCTGAACCCCCTCAGTTAGATCATTAACAAGACTAGCTGTCAGGGCCAAGTGGTCACCAGGTGTATGGACTCAGATGTAGACAGCACTCAGAAGCAAAGAGCATAAGTGAAAACAGTACTATCCTGGAGGAAATGGACAAATTTGAAACGGTCTTAATCCAGAGCTATGATGCAAGCTTTCTCCAAATGTTGGGCAGGGAGGCAGGCAGGCTGGAGGAGTGAGTCAATGAAGCTGCCAAGCAGACCAGCGATGGAGCTGAGGAGAGTATTGCAGTGATGGTAAGTGGTGTCTGGAAAATCACTGTAAGCGGAGAGGATAACTCAGGTAAGTGCAAGCAACACTATGAAACGCTGACATGAAACAGTAACGGCCTACACCAACGATCATTAACAGACATTCTGGCGGTGAGTGATTGTGAGCACTGGTCTTAAGAAGCTGGCAGCCCATATTACTCCCAGGTGAAGCATTTTAGCGGTGATGGGACAACTCCAGCCAGAGGTGGAAACACCAGCATGGGAAGGTAGTCAGAACTGAAGGGATCCAACAACCAGAAGACAACACTGCAGACATAGAGGACAGTTACAAGTACCTGGGGATCCCACAGGCAAATGGGAACCATGAAGAGGCCGCTAGCAAAGCTGCAACCACCAAGTACCTGCAGAGGGTCAGGCAAGTCCTGAGGAGTCAGCTGAATGGTAAGAACAAGATCTGGGCCATCAACACCTACGCCCTGCCCGTGATCAGGTACCCTGCTGGGATAATAACTTGGCCAATAGAGGAGATAGAAGCCACTGACATCAAAACCAGGAAGAGCCGGGAGGTTGCACCACAAGTCCAGCACCCTGAGGCTTTATGCTAAGTGGAAGGAAAGAAGCCAGGGACTGATGAGTGTCAGTACCACAGTCCAGAATGAGAAAATGAATATCCATGAAGACCCAACCAACCGCATGCTCAGTGAATACCTCAGTCAGCAGAAACCCAAGAAACAGGAGAAGGGGGAGGCACCATCATGGAAGGACAGGCCCCTGCACCAGCAGATAGAGGAAGTGACTGACATCCAGAAGTCCTACCAGTGGCTGGACAAAGCTGGACTGAAAGACAGCACAGAGGCACTAATCATGGCAGCACAGGAACAAGCTCTGAGTACAAGATCCATAGAGGCTGGGGTCTATCACACCAGGCAAGACCCCAGGTGCAGGCTGTGTAAAGACGCCCCAGAGACAATCCAGCACATAACAGCAGGGTGCAAGATGCCAGCAGGCAGGGCATACATGGAACACCATAACCAAGTGGCCGGCATAGTATACAGAAACATCTGTGCCGAAGTCCTGAGGTCAAAATGGGAGATGCCCCCAAGAGTGGTTGAGAATGACCGAGCTAAGATCCTGTGGGACTTCCAGATACAGACGGACAAAATGGTGGTGGCTAACCAACCAGACATAGTGGTGGTAGACAAGCAGAAGAAGATGGTTGTAGTTGTAGATGTAGCAGTTCCCAATGACAGCAACATCAGGAAGAAGGAACACGAGAAACTGGAGAAGTACCAAGGGCTCAGAGAAGAGCTGGAGAAGATCTGGAGGGTGAAGGTAACGGTGGTCATCAGAGCACTAGGTGCAGTGACTCCTAAGCTAGGCGAGTGGATCCAGCAGATCCCAGGAACAACATTGGAGATCTCTGTCTAGAAGAGCGCAGTCCTAGCAACAGCTAAGATACTGGGCAGGACCCTCAAGCTCCCAGGCCTCTGGTTGAGGCTTAAACATAATTTAAGTGACATCATTGTTTGTCCCAGAAGTCAGAGGAAAATTACCAACTGGTTTAGACTGAGAGGCAAGCAGTAATGACTCAAATATCCACTCTCACTGCAACCGAAGTGTGCAGAACATAATATCTGGACACACAGCATGTTAAATCTTGAAGCAAATGGTCTGAAGTCCACAATCCTGTCAGCTTAGATGGTCATTCAGAAGGTCAGTGCACCCCAAACTGCCCCCAAGGCATCCATCAGAGTGGGTGTGAATGTTAGCAAGTGTTAAGGCATAGATATAAACATTGTATGGATGTTTGGGAATGAGACTTAGTGAAGTCGTAGTAAAAAAAATCACTCTCAGTGCTCAAAAAAATTAGAAAGGTTCTATTTAAGTAAAAGTCCATTTAATATTTCTAAGAACAGAAAAGTGAGGCTAAAATTCACACAGACCTATCGAAATTGGATCTGGTCTGATGAGTCTTTGATTTCTGTATTGACTTTTGGATGGCAGGTCAGAATTTGGTACAAACAACAGGAAAGCATGAATCCATCCTTTAACCAGCAGCAGTCCAGGTGATGCTGGTGGTGGTGTAATGTGATCAGTGACTATATAAGTAAATTGTTCACCCTGAGTAACACACAGTGATTCTAGGTCTCACCGACCGAAGATGACAACCAATAAAATTCTAAAAGATCATTTATTAGTGTCCCACTTGCAAAAGGAATAAAAGACGCAGTCAAAGGCCAGAGAGCCGATGCCACAGGTCAGTTGCACTTTACATGTCAACCACTTCAACAGGGATCAGCAGTTGTCCTCCAAGACCCATCACCTCATCAACCCAACTCTGCCTTTAGGCTGCGACATGCCCTGGCCTGCACAGAAAGACGAAATATCACCGCATCTTCATTATACAATTCACAGAGAAGCAAACTATCCATTATAAATATAATCTTAGATCTGGTCATATTACATTCCTGCACAGAGAGACTAAATATCACAGCAGTGTGTGTAGTGTGGGCTATAAGTAGACTGCAGTGTGAGCACAACCAAACACACCTGCCTTCAATGAATCCAACCTCATCACAGCCATTGGCTCACAGCAAATGTGACACACAAAACCACTGCCAAACCAGTGGCAACTTCCCACAACAAACATGAAGATGAATTAATACAGCCAACACCATGTTACACATGCCCATCCCTTTATGACCCCCATGTATCCATTTTCTTATAGCTGCTTCCAATAGGATAACACACCATGTTACCACACCGTGGTTTCTTGAACATGACATTGAGTTAACTGTACTCAAATGGTCTCCACAATCAATTCAATTCCTAATGTATTTGTATAGCACATTTAAAATCAACAGAGTTGACCAAAGTGCTTCACAATCGGTTAAAAACAAGAGAAAACAATAGAGAAACAAATACAGGTAAATAAGAAGACAATGAATTAACAATAAAAACAGGCCTGATGGTACTCATACTGAACTCGAATTAAAAGCCAAAGTCAAAAAGAGTTTTTAGACATGATTTAAAAGACTGAATAGAGTCTGAAGTACGAATCTCCTCTGGCAGACTTTTTTAGGTGCTGCTACAGCAAAGGCCCAATCTCCTCTGTGCTTCAGTCGAGACCTTGGTTGTGCTAAGACCATCTGGCTAGATGATCTCAGTGCTCTTTTGGGTCGTACATGTTGAGGAGTTCATTTAAATAACAGGGCGCCATATTATTTAAAACTTTAAAAGTAGGTAAAAGAATCTTAAAATCAATACGATATCTTACAGGGAGCCAGTGTAAGTTTGCTAAAACCGGAGAGATGTGTTCATACATTCTAACACCTGTTAAAAGACGTGCAGCAGCATTTTGGACTAACTGCAAGCCATGGAGAGATGAGTGTTGGAGACCCAAATAGAGAGAATTGCAGTAGTTCAGTCTAGAGGTGATGAAGGCTTGAATAATTAAATGGTAAATGGCCTGTATTTATATAGCGCTTTACATATCCAGTCATCCACCCATTCACACACACATTTACACACTGGTGATGGCAGCTACATTGTAGCCACAGCCACCCTGGGGCGCACTGACAGAGGCGAGGCTTGTGTTCTGGGGGCCTCTGGATGTCTGGAGTTTTGATCTCCTCCATACCTGCTTCACACCCTGGAGGACGGGGCGTGGCCCCCCCACACTCCCTAGCAGATCGTTACATGGAGAAACCTTTGGAATACAAGCGCGCTGATCCACACAGGTATGCACACAGGTGTACACTGCTCGTAGACCCAAATTACACCTTTCTTGGCTGCTACTTCGAAGCACATCTGTCCTGCGTGCTGCACAACAACATTGAATATTTAGTATTTACTGCTGTTTACACTTAGCTAGATTAATGCGATGGTGTTGTGTTTAGTATGTTGCTTTGGGGGGTTTTTTTGTCTTTTTTTGCTTGTTTTCTATTCTTCTCTCAACAGGTGATCCAGGAGATTTTTATTTTTTTTCTCCCCCCCTTTCTCACTGTCCCTCTCCCCTTCTGTTTTTCTTTTCCTTCCTCTTTCTCTCTCCCTTTCCTATCCCTCACTCATGTCTGTCCCGTCTGTAACATCTGAAAATAAAATATAATAAATAATAAAAACAAAGATCGACCAAATGGACCAATACGGCAATGCCACGATGATCCATTTGGCAAAGTAAATCCATTGGGTATCCTTGTTGGTCTTCAGACAACAATTCTGATGGCTAAAGAACCAAATGGGACAGGCGGGAAAAAAACAAAAAACAAAAACAAAACAAACGATAGCGTAAAATGAAACAATGTTTTTATATCGTCATCCGATATATATCGTTATATCGAACAGTCCTAAGGCCCAACGACATGAAGAGCTTCTTTAAGGAGGCGAGAAGAAAGAATATCTTGTGGGAAATTAGACAGTCTTAAGTGATCAATTACTTCCTTCAATGCAGAAAAGGTCAAAGGCTCAAACTGCTGAAAAACAGTCGAGCATTTACAAGGTGGATCTAGGTCTAACACCGCCTGTGAATGCAGAGTTTGTAAGGTTGAGATTTTTGTAATGAAGTGATTCAAAAAGTTTTCACAAAGTGCAAAGGAAGCCTCCATAGGAACAGTGGCACAGGATTGAAAATGTTAGAAAGAACTCGAAGAAATTACACGGGATAGGAAAGCAGATTTTGCAGCTTTAACAGTTTTCTGATATGTTGTTAAGCAGTCACGCAGGATGCCCAAAGACACCTGGAGCTGGTCTTTTTTCCATTTTCTCTCTGCACATCGATATTCGTGTCTGAGAGCGCGGGTGTTTTCATTCAGCCAAGGTTGACGTGAAGATTTGGTGTGTTTAGTCCTTAGTGGAGCAACAGAGTCAAGGATGCTGGAGCATGTCGAATTAAAAAGGTTAGCTAGCTCATCAGCTGAAAGTTTCGCACCGGGGTCACAGAGGACCGAGTTATACAATCAGAAGATCTCAGTCCATTTTGGGATGTGTTGGACTGTGAGATCCGTATCATGGATGTGGACATGAAAAGAACCGCAGCAGCTGCACGATGCTGTCACCTCAACATGGAACAAAATCTCTGACAGTGTGTTCAGCCCCATACTGAAGCTGGGTACAATGACTGCTTCATATGTACAACTTTCTCAAAACAGGTGTCAGTGTTTTGACATTAATAGGGATGAGCAATAGGTTTAAAGTTGGTAAATTCCTCTAAGGTAAAACACATCACATGAAAATTAATACTGTTTAGTTTGTAACATTGTGAATTAGATGTGCCATGCTGTGTTAAAGCATGTGATGTTTAGCATCTACATGTAATATGGTTATGGGACTGATTCAATATAGTAGGAATTTACTTTTACAGCTGGTGGAATAAACACTAGTAAAAGCTCATTTCAGCTGGAAGACTTTAGGAAAGGTGCTGCAGGTCTCAGATCTGATCACACAGTCTTCTGTGTATGCTGTGTTAATTACCAGCTCATAACAGGCCCTAATGCAATTCAAATTAACTCTTCTGTACCATCTTTTTTGAAATGTGCGACTGTAATGAATGGTGAAATTGAAATACCATATTTTGCCAGTGCGATATACAGATCATTTGTTATTCCCATTATTAAATGTGCCATGCCTTTAACAGTAAAATTGCCCCCTGGTGTTATGTTTGCATCAAAGACCTTTTATAATATTGACAAACCCAGACCCTGTTACAGGCTAGTACCTGAATGAGTACATATAATGGAAGCAGCTAGTCTGCCAGCAGATTGTTAGTATTGCGTAAAAATCAGCCCAGTTTCTACAGTAAGTGCTTGGCCAATCATGCTTTGATGCCACTAATTTACTGACACCGAAGGCTTTTGTTTCCTGCCCACTTACTTCCAACTAATGGAGCAGGTGTCACAGCTGTGAGCAAAAAAACAAAGATCTAGGGTTTCTTATTTTCAGAGAGAATCAGACCCCTGCTCACACAGAGCGTTCTCACTCCCGAGGCGTAACATGTCGACGTTTTGTCACGTCCCGCGGCGTTCCTGAGGAACGCGAAAGGAGACCTTCGGCGTTCTTATGGTACGCGGCGGGTTATTGCTGGAATCCAGTGCAATGACGCTCCCGCGGTAGTAGACGTTCCAGCCCTGTATTCCAGCCCTAAACCTAACCTTATCCCTAGCCCTGACCATAACCTTATTCCTGACCTTAACCAGGACTTTAATGATGTTAAATAGCGTGTTTCTAAGCGATTTGAAGAAAAAGAGCGAACATGTGTAGGTTCAGTCCAGACGGTTCTCATATTTCCTCTTTTTCCGAGGTCGTCATTTAGGAATGTGGTGGGTAGCCGAAAACGTAATATGGTGACGATTTGTCACCTAGCGTAAAATGTTACGCTTTGGGAGTGAGAACGGGTTGGCTCACACCATCTGTTTAATACATGGCCAAAACAGTTATAGCAGTCAGGGTCTGGCGGTGTCTACAACAGTAGTTGAGTTCTACTTGCAGCGTGGTGTCTTTGGATCATTCACAGATCCTGCACTGATTTAGGGATTCTTAGACTTTGTTGTGTTTCGTAGAGCCGTTCTTTGAGCTGTGGTTTGAAAGTCTATGGATGCTTTAGAATTTTCAGTATTCTTGCATTATCACATTTAAACAATAAAGAAATGAGAAACATTTGTCATGTGTTTTTGTGAGGGAAGCGATCCAATATTACTTGTCCATGAGCAACATAATAACCTGAGAATCAGCAGATACACTGTAAGAAACAGGGCTACAACAAAAGTTAACTCTCCCTCCTAAAAGTACATGAAACAACATGTGCGCTGTTTCTTCCAGATTTAAGAGCATAATATCAGTGTCATTAGCAAAGTGCAAAGTGTCATTAGCATGGAGGATATACCTGGAGACAGGCAGTTACTCTAGGAGAGCTGGATGGAGCTGTAGAAGCTCCTTAACCCATCAGCAGGACCAGGATCTGCTACTTTGTGCAAGGAGGGACAAAATTAGCACTTCCTGAAACTTTGAATTGACCTATATGGTAAATGGCCTGTATTTATATAGTGCTTTACTAGTCCCTAAGGACCCCAAAGCGCTTTACATATCCAGTCATCCACCCATTCACACACACATTCACACACTGGTGATGGTAAGCTACATTGTAGCCACAGCTGCCCTGGGGCGCACTGACAGAGGCGAGGCTGCCGGACACTGGCGCCACCGGGCCCTCTGACCACCACCAGTAGGCAACGGGTGAAGTGTCTTGCCCAAGGACACAACGACCGAGACTGTCCAAGCCGGGGCTCGAACCGGCAACCTTCCGATTACAAGGCGAACTCCCAACTCTTGAGCCACGATCACCCATATATGCTACATATATGCTCGTGGTGTGAATGTCAATCAGAAACAGACATCACTAGGGTGGCCTGATGGTCTCTAGTGTGCCCTGTCATCACTGCTCAGCACTGTGGAGCCCGACTGGCACTTGCCATAGAATATACCAAAACTGGCAAGTCTCAAACTGGTACTGATCCTGAGCACATAGAAGTGAAAGGGTCTGGAAAAGCCTCGGACAGCTTGTATTCTTCTTCATCAGTACAGTGGCAGGGTCAGGCTTGCTAGCATTTTGCTAGCAAGCTTGGTTCACAAGCTCCATCAATAAGCTTGTCAATTAATCCTAAAATGCTTAATCCTTCCAGGTCTGAAAAGGGAATTAGTTGTGTACTAAAACACGCACTCTTTCAATGCCCAGCAGAGCGCGATGCCTCTGGTTATAAAAGGACTTCCAGTTGTACAGAGGTGTGTGGGGAAAAGGCACTCAGCCTTCTGGATACGTTACCTCACTAAATGATGCCTGATGCCTTTAACCGCTCCATCACTGGTTTGAAGCCTTATTGAAAACAACAGAAAGTTCATTATATAAATGATGGGTGCCAGACAATGAGCATACCCCAAATTATACTCCTTTCCAACAACTTGACTGGCGTACGTGATTGACAAGTACTTAGCCAATAAGCATGTAGCTCTGCCTCAAGCATTTAGTTCTGGTTTCAAAAAGCTGTGCCAGCAAGAGGAATATTTGAGCTCTGATAACACGACTTCACCAAAAATTGGTGTTGGCGCAGCAACCACACCTCTAAGCCTTACCAGTATATAACTGAATGAGTTTAAGGGGGGGGGCTTGTAATGGACACACTTATTAGGGGAGCACATACATACATCCAGGCAGCAGTGGCATCTCTTGCATGGCTTCATCCAAGCACTCCGGAGGGAATGTCTTCTAGCCTGAGGGATGAGGAATGGCCTTAATGAAGTCAGACAAGCAGGAATACATGCATAAGAAAGATTTTAAATATTGATATGATGTCAATGTGCAGCTGCATAAATGGGTTACAGTGGATCAGTTAGCTCTTGATGGCCCTCGTCTAATACAGCAGCACAAGGGGGATGATTAGGCTCATCAGAGGTTATTGTGTATTCTGTAGGAGGAGCAAACACAACGCACACGCCGCTCGAATCAAAGCGGCCTCCTGTCTTTCTGCACAGCTCCAATGGACTCCTGTACTACTAATTTATTTTCACACTGTAAATTATTCACAGGCACATGTAATTAGCGGCTAGTGAATTTATATCATACAACTGAGCAAAGTATTAATGGGCTTTTATTAAAGGTCTTCATCAAGGTACAGGAGGCCATTCAAAGTCCTGGGATAAATGGTGTAGAAATTATTCAAAGGAGAGGAAGAGAGTGTGGAGGGATGGGGAAACATTTTTTCTAAGGGCTGGGCTGTTACCATAGGATCTGCACATCCTAGCACATGAAATGAAAAATACAAAACAAACAGCAAAATTAAACTTGATGCATGAAAGACATCAAACAGGGCATCAGATAGATCCTGCAGATCAGAGATTGTGTGGCGAGTAAGAAGGGGCGTGAGGGTTGAAAAGGAGGGTTATGTTCAACACTGCATAAACATGCGGGACACACAAGTTTCCGAGAGCTGCTCAGCGTTTACTTTGAGTGCTCGCAGTTAAAACAAATCTTAAGGTCAAACTTCAGGCTTGTAGGCTCAGACGTGGGTCAGTGCTAAATTATTCAACCAGCAAGGGATACAGGGAAGGACCAGATCAAGCAAGCCGAATGATGCCAGTAATTCACAAGAGACTCGGCGGTATCCTTTCCAAAAGGCTGTAAACACCACTGGTTTCAAGCCACAGACACTTGTTTATTTAAATACCAGCAACGAGCACAGAAAATATTCTTCACACTACATTTTGAGACTAAGGGAAAAGAAATATGTCCGGGCTCAGCTTTGAACTCACTGATAAGCAAGTCAGTTTGAATTTAATGGGATTGAAAAGATTGCATGTAGCTTTGCACATGTGTTTCAGAAGCTTTGGGAAATCATGGCGCTGCATGTCCTTAGTATAAATAGTTCAATGACCTGTCAGTAACAGTTAACCTACATATATGCATATATCATGGCGGCCATCTAATAAATAATAATCATAATATAAAAATAATAAGGGCGTAATGCTTCTGGTACAAGTTCCAGGAAATACCTAAATAAATTCTTCTTTCAAATACAGCAGATGGATCCACATATGCCACTGATTCGATGCCCTTCCTCGATGCAAACAGATGGATTTTCCCATTTGAGTGCAGCTAGCCAAACAACACAAAGTCACTTACTGCTAAAGAGACAGGCGTCAAAGTGGACAGCATATCCTTGGTTTATTAATGTAAAACTCATTTTTGCTGCCAGAAGTGATTATTTTGCTCTGAGTTATTGTTTCCGTCACTAGCTAGCAAACATAAACTAATCTAAGCCTATAAGCTGCAACCAACCACGTGATGTGACATTCTGTACTGACACAAGATGTCGCTAAACTTCAACTTATACCAGTCGAAAGTCTGTTTATTTCCCCTTAATAAACATCAGTTCAGGTTTTCTAGTGTTGAAAAGGAGACACTTGCTTTATTGTAGGTCTTGCAGGATTTTGAAGTTTTCACAGATCACAAACCCTTTGGTGACGGTAAACAGACTGATTTTTATAGAGCGCTTTTCTACTCTCCCAGAGTGCTCAAAGCGCTCTATACAACGTGCCTCATTCACCCATAGAGATTTAAAATTCAGGAGTAAAACCGCAAAGGATTCTGGGAACTCGTGGCAAGAGGTACTAGCGCATGCAGGCTTTCAATTGAAATCCGTTACACAGCGATAAAAAGAAACACAAAAATGTCAAGAAGCTGTTGTATTATAACTGCAATAGCCGGTCGCATGACAACCACGGGAAGCCGACGGGTAAAGAGATCGGTTGTTATCGGATTACGTCGTTGAAGAGAAATTGTTCGAGCCATGTTTCCGAAGTAACAAAGAGCCGACGGGTGGCCTGGATTGCAGCCATTCAAAGATCAAATATAACGTCCCAGAACACTCCAGCTCACAGGTTAGTCTGCTCCAAGCATTCCCACAAAGGTCAGTCTGCTGTTGTAGTTAATGCGTCATTTTTCTTAACATAACTGGTGATATAGGTTACAAGCAAGTCTGGCGCTGAACAGAAATTGTCGCGCTATGCTCCTTTATTTATTGTGCATAAATAGTGAATTGTCCTGACACAATATTGTGTTTCGCTTCTGTTATTATGGTACATTGACAAAAACATATACTTTTATTCACAGGATAAAACAGGTTTTTTGTATCACTAATTGTCCAGTACGATTACAACATACAATATTATTGTCACTGCTACAGTTCTGTAACGAACCAGAAATTATTTCCACTACTAATTAATTACCGTTGAGCTCAAAGGTTATATTAATAAACTGTTAACGAATGTGTATTTATGAAGACGATTTGTGAGACTGGTAAACTTACCTTTGTTCGTACGATGGTCTTTCGTTCTACACGGTGCATTTCAAGGTCCTGCACCCATCCGTCGGTAAACTGTACCTGGGCTTGTTGCAGTGACCTGAAGTTACTAAACTTCATGAGTGTGTGCACTCACTCCAAGAACCGTATGATTATAAATATGAGCGTGGTGAAAGTTGGGCAGCACGCTAACGTCTTTTGTCCCTCTGTGTGCTTGTAAGGGTCTAACCCTTTCACTCCTTTGATTTTTTCCACGTATCTTTTCTTTGACTTTTCATCAAGTCTGTCTTTGTACGGACCGGCATTGTTCTCCTTCGTTTTGTACATTCCTTTTTGTGCAGCAAAGAAAAACCAAGAAGGTATTGGAACCGGAGAATGAACTTTTGCGGTGCTGCAAATGCTTGCATTTGATGCGGTACTTGGATTGTTTTGCCACGAGTTCCCGACATGCAATGCACGAAAGTCACGTGGTCTGTCAATCTCTATTCATACAAGCACTTCTAAACTCATGTGCAAACTAACCAACATTCACACTCCAATGAACGCATCGGAGGGCAACTCGGGGTTAGTATCTTGCCGTAACATATTTGGCATGCAGACTGGGGAAGCCAAGGATCGAACCACCAACCTTCCAATCAGTAGCTGATATGCTCTACCATCTGAGCCACAGCCAACCCCACCCCTTTGTTGTTATTATCTGGGATATATAATCATAACCTTATGCATTGGTCACTGATTATTCAGAACTATGTTCTCGACATCCATCACAAAAAGGGATCAGAGAACATCGTAGCAGACTCACTTTCCCCTGCTACTTAGACATGTTACCAAACCCAGAGTTTGGTTCTGAATGGGTGGGGGTGTTACATGCTACCATAGGTGGCACTGTTGGTTTTCTGTTGCTCTTGTTTTTCGGGTGTCAAGCCTCCACCTATTGGCCAATTCAAAGTTAATTAGCATGTGTGTGTTGGCTGATCTTTTGTATGTTTTTGGCTGACCCGTTTTGTCGAGCAGCTAGGCAGGCCTTTAGTTTTGTGTATTGGTTTGTTTAGGCTTTAGGGAAGCTATTGGTCTCTTTATTCATTTCTTTGATTTGGCTGAACCACCTAGTCCTCCTCCCCCACCTTTTTCTTTTAAGTTTATTATTATTGTCAAGGAATGGTAAATGATGAATAAATACTGCCTGACTATTAATCTTGCAGTCGTCCCTCTCTTTCATTAATTTTGGTTGTCTTGTGTTGATGTCTCCTTGATGCCTTAGCCCCCACCGCGGCGGTGGGTGGGGGGCATAATACTTCATTATAATTAAGTAGTAAGTAATTAAGACTTATAAAAGTTTTTGTTGTTTTTATTATGGACTCATTAATATTTGAAAAACAGTACCTTTCCTGTCATTTAGTTGTTTATCTGTTAGTTAATTACTATAGTATGAACGGTAATGCAGGTGGGCAGTTTTTATAGGAAAAGCTCTAAAATTTTAAAAAACTGTAAAAATGTATGCACTCTTTGATTCTGGCCCCCGGGCCTTATGTTTGACACCCCTGGTTAATACATTTCATTGTATACGTTTCACTGCTTAAAACCTTTCTTTTGGATAAAGCTGATGGGCTTGATGAGGTTGCTCTGAAAGCTTCCTTAGTTTCATTGTAACAGGCCTAGGCTGCTGGGGGCTTCCTATAATGTGATGAGCATCTTCTTCATTCACCTATTTTCACTCTATTCATACACCACTCTGCATTTAATCAGTTACAAATCTCTGGCTCTCCTCCACCCTCGGGTTCTGACAGCATGCATGGCTCTGGCTCGGGCGGTGAGGAGGCGTCTCTGAATGCTGGGAAACAAAATTAGTCTTTGGCTGAGCAACACCATCAATAAATATAATAATAACTGAACACAATAAGCAGTCTTTGGGGAATTCAACAGTGAACCACAGCAAACACCTTCTGGGGATTCTGGCTGGGCAACTGTTACAGTTTTTAAATTTGCTGGCCAAGAAACACCATCAGTTGCTGGAAGGGCCAGCTCAGCACCACGAACAGTCTCCAACTGAAAAGCACACAGTCTTTGAAATACAGGTTTAGCAACAGATCTCTCATAGACTGTTTTACTGTTTGGTGGTTCAAAAACAAAGAAACTATATTAGTCCCCAGCTCGAACAAACATATTTAACAGTGGTCGTCTCAGAAACACAAGAATTCAATTCAATTTTATTTATTCAGCACCAAATCACAACAACAGTCGCCTCAAGGTGCTTTATATTGTACTGTAGATCCTACAATAATACATACAAAGAAAAACCCAACAATCATATGAGCCCCTATGAGCAAGCACTTTGGCGACAGTGGGAAGGAAAAACTCCCTTTTAACAGGAAGAAACCTCCAGCAGAACCAGGCTTTCAAGAGAGACAGAGATTAATAACAGATATGATTCAACGCAGAGAGGTCTAAATCATGAGACAATTCAGAGAAACACAATCCAGCCTTTGAATGAGTCAGCTTACAAAAAGCAGGGCTTAAATTAGTCGGCTTTGCAGCAGAAGACTCAGTGTTCCTTCTAACAGACTCAGAAAAGGGAAAAGTACTCATTTCATGGGCTGACTCGAACACTACACTCTCACTATTAAACTCCACTGGGTCAGCGGCTCACAGAAGAGTCTTTCCCTTTATGTCTTGGGGCCTGGAAGTAGATTTAGCTCCAGCACCAATGGAGCCACCGACTCTGGCGTTGTTGAGTCGAGATGTTCTGGATTTCACACTTCTAAACCTTCGTCTCGAGGGCAGAAATGTGAACAGTCCATGTTGGGGGTGTGTGGGGTCTTTGAGGATGGAGGCAGCTCTCCTCTGGACTCTGCGATGATAGATGCTCTGCAGAGAGGGCAGCGGGGTCCTGGTGATCTTCTCCACAGTTGTTATCACTCTCTGCAGGCGTTTGTGGTTTGCAGTAGTGCTGCCATACCATGCAGTGATGCAGCTGGTCAGGGTGCTCTCCACAGTGCAGCTGTAGAAGCTGCTGAGGATCTTGGCCGACATCCCAAATTTCCTCAGCCTCCTCAGGAAATACAGCAGCTGCTGAGCCTTCTTGACCAGCTGTGTGGTGTTCAGTGTCCAGGTGAGGTCCTCACTGATGTGGACGCCCAGGTACTGCTGCTCACCCTCTCCACTTCACTCTCTTGGATAAACAGCGTCTACTTCCTCGTGTCCACTATCATCTCCTTTGTTTTATCAATGTTGAGGGTAAAGTTGTTGTCCTCACACCATGACAAAGACCGACCACCTCTCTCCTATAAGCCGCCTCATCTCCTCCAGTGATGCGACCGATCACTGCAGTGTCGTCCACGAACTTCAGTTTGATGTTGTCTTTGTTGGAGGAGACACAGTCATGGGTGACCAGGGTGTAGAGGATGGGGCTGAGGACGCAACCCTGTGGGACTCCAGTGTTTGTGATAATGCTGGCTGAAGTCTTGTTGCCGATCCTGATGTACTGGGGCCTGCCAGTCACAGAGGGTGGGGTGCAGGCTGAGTGTAGACAGTTTGTGGATGAGTTTGTGAGGGATGACTGTGTTGAAGGCGGAGCTGTAGTCAACAAGGAGTACCCTGATGTAGGAGTCACTATTTTCCAGGTGGGAGAGTGAGTAGAGGCAGCAGCGATGGTGTCTGACGTAGACCTGTCAGTGATAGGCCAACCGCAGGGGATCCAGAGTGTGTGGAATATGCTCTTAATGTAGACCAGCACCGCACTCTCAAAACACTTTGCATTGATTGGAGTGACTGCCACTGGTCTGTTGTCTTTTAGGCAGGTGGCTGGGCTTTTCTTGGGGATAGGGATGATAGTTGTGGTCTTAAAGCATGTGTGAATGATGCTCTGGCTGAGGGAAGGTTGAAGATTGAGGTGAGAACATCAGCCAGCTTGCTAGCACATGCTCTCAGGGCCCATTCAGGGATGTTGTCTGGTCCTGGTCCTGCCGTGCGGGGGTTCATCTTCCTCAAACCTTTCTAAGCTGGAATATCATTAAAGTAGTAGTAAATCGTACACTTGTGTCTTCAAACCAGCTCAGCAGCTGCATGCAATGCACCAAGTTAAAAGTATGAAGAGGTGCATGACTGGCCAACATGCCTCAAAGATTGTGTTGCAGGGATGATGTGACACAAGCGATGCGGCAATCTCAGGCTACGTTCACACTGCAGGCGAAAGCGCATCAAATCTGATTTTTTTGACCCTATGTGACCCATATCCGATCATGGTGTGACAGTGTGAACGGCACAAATCCGATATTTTCAAATCCGATCTGGGTCACTTTCGTATGTGGTACTGAATCCGATACATATCCGATGTTTCAGAAAGCGACTGCTGTGTGAATGGTCAGGTCGCATTAAATCCGTCTTTTACGTCACCAACACAAGACAGACACCAATTATCAGTGCCAGAGAAGACATCGCGAACGCTTCTCTGGCCATCCCGTGTAGATATCAGTGAAACTGTTGGGAAGACAATGTTGGAGAAACGTGAACATTTTATTTGTCCTGTATAATCTGCAGATTCTGACAGAAATCTGCAGCTATCCTTTGAAGCACCGCTCCTCTCTAAAACAGCAATAAGGATCATTATTAGGTTATTTACATTATTATGTAAATAACAAAATAACTTAAAGCAAAAATTGGGAAACGTGAAGTCCGAACTCTTTATATTAAGGGCCATCTATCAAACAATACTGTTTGCTCTGGGTCTAAACAGAGCACGTTGTGTGTGACGTCTTCTTTTGCGCATGCGGGCCGCTTTGAGCATTCACACTAGAGCGCGTTTGCTGTCGCATTTTATTTGTAGTGTGAACGAGCAGACAAAAAAATCGGATTTGATCAAAAAATCGGAATTGAGCATCAAGACCTGCAGTGTGAACGTAGCCATAGTGGCCCCATCGGTGGGTTAGATCAGGAAAAAATAATTGATTTTCTGTTTCTCTTTGTTAACATGAAACTACGACTGTTCATTTCTTTTTTCATGAACAAACTCACAAATTCAAAGACAGAAATTCTGTAGTATTTTGTCACTGCTTCCTCATTCACTGGCATGGAGAATATCCAGTTATGTTTAGTTTTTTTCTTAAACTACCTGCACCCCAGCTAGGGCTGCCACGATTAGTCGACTATCAAAATCGTCGACGACTGATTTAATAGTCGACGCGTCGTTTAAAGCTTTGTAAGATCCCAAAAGACGCAGGAATAAGTAGCAGGATTTAAGAGTGTAATAATGGACTGAAACAGAAGATGGCAGCACTGCATGTACAAGAATGCCAGCTGCAGTTAAACCACGAAGAAGAAGAAGCTGTGTCCCAGAATTCATAGCGCAGCCCAGCTCAGTTTCCAACAATGGCGGCAGCTAGTTAGTTTTAATGTTACTCTTATTATTCTTTATGGGTCACAAAATAAACGTTTAACATATTTTCAGGTGAGAATGTAGCTGTATAAACCTCAAATATCTGCTCAGTTTATCAAGACACCGCATATTTTCAAAAGCGCTCCGACGTTTTCGGAGACGTCTGTTACCCACTAGCTCGATAGCTAGTGGGCAAAGCTCAGTAGAGCCCGTGAGAACACCGGACTCCCGGCAAATCGTCTTCAAACCCACCGCCGTCACTTAGATACCTTAAAAATGTTATTGTTTGTCTTTTTTCAGTATTTTATTTGTTTCTGAGTAAATCGAGAGAGGCTGAGGTTAAAGTTATAGTTTTTACACAGCTGAATAAACGTCAAGCAGACAGCTGATTATCAGAAGTGTGAGATGCTCGAGAATTTACTCCGGTGTCCTGTTATATTTTAGATAGCAAGGAGTTTATTAAACTTCACCGAAACAATCTGCAGATTTCATTAAAATTTAATAAACTACCATCTTGTCTTTATTTTTAGTTAGCACAGACCTGAAACACTTAAAGCTGTAAGCTAATGATAGTTATAGAAGAGCAGATGCTGCTGGTGCAATAAGCTGTAGTTTTACATTCAATGGATGATAATCTGATTATGGGTCGGTCCTAACACCTGCTTAAAAAGCAATCAAGCTTTCATTTGTTTATTGATTGATTGTTTGTTTTATTTATTTTATTGATCAAGCTAACTGGAAAGTTTGTACATAATGCTTAGAAAATCAATTTACGGGGTTAATGGAACAGTCCTTTTTACAATTTTAGTTTAAAAGGTAGGGAAGCATTCTGCTGTGGCCTGTACTTCACAGCCAAAATGTTTATGGTTTTCTCTGCAATTTACGAATGAAAACCAGTATGTAGCATGTTAACATGGTAAAAACAGTACTTGTGCCTTCCTCTGTCTGAAGACCAAGATCACAGGTATAAACCAGACTTTAAGCACTTTTCCCCAGAGCATTATTGGCCCTGCCTGAGGTTCCTTATTAACATATACTGCAGTGTGAAAAATGTGTAAAATAATGTGAAAGAAAATGTAAAGGCAGTCTAATATCACACCTAATGCAATTGCTGGGCCTTAATTGATGAATCTACTTTGTCATGTCCACGCCAGGAGACTGGCAGAGGAGATGCCATGACAGATATCTTTAATAAAGTTGCTTTTCACGTGTCAGGATATACAATCATAATTGCCTGCCTGGGAATCATTTTCAAATCGGTATCTCCTGTGTAGGACAGGAGGAAGCAAACACTTCCAGTATGTAGCTGGACAAGAAAAAAACGGCTGATGATTTACTGAAACTCGACTCAATTTAATTCTAAATTAGCTATGATAGGGTCCTCATTTCACCAAATAGTTACTTATACATTTACATGTGCTTTTAGACATTGAGTTTTAGACCTTGAGTTTTAGACATTTAATTAAATTGCAGTCCTACTTGTGGTTTTCTATGAGGAGCAGTGGATCATGGGATCTAATTGTGTAGCTGATAGCGGTGAGGAAAGGGCCAATGAATACCAACCAGAAGCTTTATGGGGGTTTTATTCAGATAAGGCCAAATACGCCACCTGCAACACCATCACCACACACACATTCCTTCCTGAAACAGACGCACACACATACACACACTCTCCCTACACAACCACCCCCATACCCAGACACACACACACTTGCCGTATTCCCCCTGAGCTCCACTTCCAAACATACCATCTAGCTCCTCAGCTTGACAGGCTGGAGGGATGACCCTGAGAATCACATTATGTATATTTCTTTAGCAGTTGCCGCACATTTGCATGTAGAAGACAGTTAAAATAAGGCCATAAATCAGCAGGCAAACATATAAATGGATTTGCGGTGAGATTGAAACCTGCAGCGAGTCTCCTGAGCAAATATTTCAAGCCTTTCTCATCGCCAGACTCGGAGATATTGGCTGTCATTAAGTAGCCCGGGCCTCTCTGACCAGTCGCCTGGTATATTCGCTTCATTACCTGACTGGGGGACGACTGCACGACTGGCTGCCCCTGATAAATCTACCTGCACATTCTGATATGTGCTTTGACACTGTGGAAGAAGCACTTAAAAGTGAATATTTAGCTTACATCTCTGGAAGGTTGTTTGTGTAATGAAAAGGAAGTAACATGTCACTTGAAACCCAGAGTTTGTCCAGTGTTTGTGTATCTCTGAACGTACCAACTGATTACTGTCAGAAGTGGTATAACAAAGTTTAATTCATGTTTACTGTATATTCATCGTTATCATCAAAGGATACCAGAACGGCTACAAACACCGTAGACTCTACTACTACTGTAGTACTACTGTTCTAACGACTTTGTTGTTTACACATAATTCACCTTTCCGAGTGTCCCCCAAACACCTCATCTCTAAATAACTACACAGCTGCATTCACAGCAGGGCTATTTTACAGTGAAGTAGTCTGGGGAGGGGCGATTGAACAAGCCAAGAGGTCAACAGATAATCAGAGTGTTTAATCAGAAATAATGTTCGGTGTAGAAAATGTGGATTGAAAATTAATTGGGCACATTTTCACAATTATGTGCTGTTTTGTGCACTAATAGAGCAGTGTTGCATAAACAGTATTTAAATGTTTGTATTGAGTAACTGTTTAACAAAGAAGCAAAGCAAGGATTTACACCCTTAACTAGAAGTTCTATTCCTACTTAAGTATTGGTACGTTGGAGAGGTTTGCGGATCATCTCGTCTGAAAAATCACTCCATACACACTGTGCTAAGTCTTTATTGTATCCACCATTAACAGCTATGTGTTTCTGGTGTATATACAGCTGCATGTGGAGTGGCTGTGGCTCAGGTGGTAGAGTGGAATCCTCCGGTCCATGTGCTGAAGTAGCCTTGGGCAAGGTGTTGAGCCCTGAGTTTCCCCAAAGTGCCCATCAGAGTGTAACTTTTAGATGTGCCGAGGAATAGATCAGAGTGCTGTAAGAACAATTGGGTCTACGACAGCGGTCCCCAACCTTTTTTGCGGCACGGACCAGTTTATGACTGACAATATTTTCATGGATCGGCCTTTAAGGTGTCACACATAAATACAACAAAATAAAACCAGTACTGGTACCAAAAAAACAAGATTTATTCATAAGACACGGGGAAACCTGTTTTTTTAAAATGATAAAGACAATTAAAAAAATAATGATAAAACCGATAAAAACCTTGAAAACCATAAATTTCACACCTGAGCCACAATTCTAGCAGCCCGGTACCAAACGACTCACGGACCAGTACCGGTCTGTGGGCCGGGGGTTGGGGAGAGTAGAAAGGCATCATATATGTAGCAGTCCATTCAATTTTAGCTGGGTGCTGTGACGTAATGGAATACTGTATCATCAGTGATACCATGGTTTTATTTGACTGGAACACAGATCGTGCCAGCTGCAGTATGGAGCTACTACTGTCAACCTTGAAAAATCCAAGTCAGCTGAACCTGTGTACAATCATTAGTGGGCCTGTTGTTCTTCCAATCTCACAGATGCCTCTTTGTCATTGCACAGGCATCCAACATGTCACAATGGTCTGGTACAGACTGCTCTAGTCATCACACAGCTTCAACCAGCAAGGCCCAGATGTTCTCCAGCAGCTGACTGAGTTGAAAGCACGGCATGTCCAGTCAAAGATGCAGCATCTTCCATGTTGGCCAACACCTGCCTTTACAGCTGCTCCGCCTCGGGTTCCATCTCACTGCATCCACTCAGCTATGGCAAAGAGGAGAACATCTTGAGAGAAGGATTTGGAAGCCAACCTTCACCAGTGAAGTTGTCAGGCTCACATATGGCTCTGGCAGTCGACAAGGAGAAGACGTGTACATTTTTGGAGCTGCTGGACGCTGTTGGATGGCAATTGTGGAGATGGCTGATATTGACAGACAGAGACGGTACACTCGGCGAAGGCTCATCCAACTGTTGGTGTTTTCTAAATGTGGTCAAGAAAAATGCTGTTGAAATGGAAAACGTGTTTACACAGTCTCTTCCTGCTTACTTTTTTGTGTTTAATTTCACAATTGAGCAGTCATCTGGCTTTTGTTTGTGTGAGTTGACTTCGTTTACCATTGACTGTGAAGTCTAGTGCAAGCTGAACTGAAATCTAGCATATAAAATTTATGGTCACTGGCTGCAACTCAAAATGCCAAAAATGTCAAGTGGAGTGTGTAAAGTATCTTAGCCGCATGGATAGAAATATTTTCACCCACTGTGGGAGAAAGGCGAGCCTCCAACAGAGCCAGTTAAACGTAGTGCACCTCATAGTCCTGATTTCAGGCTGTGTTTTGAAGGGGATGTTGTCTAACTGTTTAAGCAATGTGCAAATGCCTGGGTAGTCCTGGATGAATGTGATGATGCAAAGCATTTCACTCCGCATGCACTTTGGGAGTGTCCAGTACAACAACCCTCGAGAGACACAGTTACCAATATTCAAATGCACTACACAATGCAGACACAAAAATATACATGAATGCTCAGGCTAAGAGCCTATTTCTGTTCTTTATAGTATCAGTATACACCGTACACTACTGTATACTTCACATAGCACTGCTTTCTCAGATAGTGCCACAGAAGTGAATGAATCATGTTCATCATGGAGGCCTCAGGTTGTTCTCACTCTGTTTTAGCAGATTCTATGTGTTGTGTTGACGTTGCTGTGCAACCTTTACTTGAACTTTAACTTGCACTTGATCTGAGTATAATTTTTGAGGCGTGCGGACAACACCAAAATCTGTATTTCGTTTATAGCTGTGCTGGATATTGTTATAGACAGTGTTGTTGTTAATGTATGTTTGGGGGCGTTGAACCCCGGAACCTTCAGAGGTTTTTCAGGGTTCTCCCTGCCGGAATGTTATGTGTGGCACTGTTTCCTGTATGTGTGCAACTAGCTGTGGTTGTTCCTAAAAGTGGTCAGTAAACGTCCTAAAACTGGCACTTGAGTTTCCGAGCATTTTTATCCTGAGGTTATAACACCTTTTTGGCGACGAGGATAAAAGCCGAACGCGGACAGTTTTGAGTTTTTGCTACGGATTTTGCAGTCGGACTACCACTTCGCATCTATGGCTACGATCGGATCGCTCACGGAGTTTGCCGAGGGAGACGGCGACTGGATTGAATATGTCGAGAGGCTTGAACACTTTTTCTTGGCAAACGACATTTCGGACGAAGAAAAAAAAAGGTCAGTTCTTCTCAGTGCGTGTGGAGCGAGGACCTACAAGTTGATACGTAACCTGACGACGCCTCGGAAGCCCGGGGACTTCAGTTTCAAAGAACTGGTGACGTTGGTGCAAAATCATCACTGCCCGAAACCCTCCGTGATTGTTCAGCGGTTCAAATTCCACACTCATTCACGCAAGCCGGGAGTTTCGGTGGCTGCGTATGTGACGGAGCTGAGACAGCTATCAGAGCACTGTGAGTTTGGAGGCGTGCTGGATGACATGCTCCGCGACAGGTTGGTGTGTGGTATAAATGATGATGGCATGCAGCGTCGGTTGTTGGGGGAGCCCACACTGGACTTTAAGAAAGCTTTGGAAATTGCTCAGGCAATAGAAACGGCAGCTAATAACACTAAAGACATTCGGAAAGCTAACAACAATATGCACTCAACCGAGGTGCATCATGTATCTCGGAGTGTGAGGGGCAAACTGAGGGAGCTTTTGGAGTGTTACCGGTGTGGGGGGGCACACTTTGCCAAGGACTGTGTTTTCAAAGACAGTACCTGCCATAACTGCAAGAAAAAGGGGCACTTAGCCAAGAAATGCAGGGGCACTAAGGAGAAATCAAAGAAGGAATGGAAGACAAAACACAAACTAAACACTCATCACCTGCAGGGCATGGCACCTGAGGAGGATGAGTGTGTTTTCAACATGTTTAATCTGGTTGGCTTTAATAAGTGCTGTGCGGAGCCCATCTATGCCACTATCCAGGTAAATGGGAAGGAGCTACAAATGGAGGTGGATACAGGGGCTTCAGCTTCGGTGATCAGCCAAGCCACCTACCACAGCTTGTGGCACTCGGGCGGGGCACCAGCCCTCCAAGCGACTGAGATAAGCCTTAGACAGTACACAGGTGAATGCATTCCCCTGCTTGGTGCTATAGAGGTGCATGCAGCATATCAGGGTCAAGAAGCTGCAGCAACACTGCTGGTGGTGAAAGGGGAGGGGCCTAGTCTGCTGGGTCGTGACCTTCTGCAGAAAATCCGCCTGAACTGGAGGGAAATCAGGTATGTAACGGTAATAGCAGAGTTACTGGGAAAGTATGCAGATGTGTTCAAGAATGAATTGGGCACTCTCCGGGGCACCACTGTGAAGCTGTGTGTGGACCCTTTTGCCCGGCCACGCTTTTTCAAACCACGCACTGTACCATACGCCATGAAGGCCAAGGTGGAAGCAGAGTTGGAGAGACTACAACAGATAGGGGTCATTGAGCCAATAGAGTTCTCGGACTGGGCAGCCCCGATCGTACCAGTGTTGAAAGAGGACGGAGGGGTGCGTATATGCGGTGATTACAAACTGACAGTGAACCAAGCCTCTCAGCTCGACGCCTACCCTCTGCCTCGAGTGGATGACCTTTTTGCCACACTGGCGGGTGGTCGGACATTCACAAAGTTGGATATGAGTCATGCTTACCAGCAGTTGCTGCTGGATGAGGAATCAAAAAAATATGTGACAATAAACACACACAAGGGGCTGTTCAAGTACAACCGCCTGGTGTTTGGCGTTGCATCCAGTCCGGCTATCTTTCAGCGCACTATGGACAATCTTCTGCAAAACATTCCTGGTGTTGCTGTTTACTTGGATGACATTTTAGTTACAGGTAAAACAGAAGAGGAGCATCTGCGTAACCTTGAGCAGGTGTTGAAGAAGCTCTCAGAAGCTGGGTTGCGTTTGAAGCGCAGTAAGTGTGTTTTCCAAGCCCCTAGCGTGACATACCTGGGTCATCGCATTTCTGCACAGGGCCTGTCCCCACTGGAAGAGAAAGTGAGGGCAGTAAAAGAAGCCCCGAGTCCAAAGAATGTAGCTGAACTAAGATCATTCTTGGGCTTAGTGAACTATTATGGGAAGTTTTTGCCTGACCTCTCCAGCATGCTTGCTCCCCTGTACGGGCTGCTGCACAAAGACAGTCAGTGGAGGTGGTCCCAAGCACAGGAGAAGGCCTTCAGACAGGTAAAAGAACTGTTACAATCGGCACCACTCCTGGTGCATTTTGATCCGGAGAAGGAGGTGGTCCTGTCCTGTGATGCCTCCCCGTATGGCATAGGAGCTGTTCTTTCCCATCGTATGGAAGAGGGGGAAGAGAAACCGGTCGGATATGCGTCACGCACGCTCACAGCAGCAGAAAAGGGCTATTCACAGCTTGAGAAGGAAGGCTTAGCAATAGTTTTTGCTGTGAAACGTTTTCATCAGTACCTGTATGGCCGCCCATTTACTGTTGTTACAGACCATAAGCCCCTCCTGAGTCTCTTTAGTGAAACAAAAGGCATCCCACCCATGGCTTCAGCCCGGGTTCAGCGCTGGGCATTAACACTGTCGGCATACCAGTATCGCATTGTTTATAAGGCGGGACCTGAAAATGCGAATGCAGATGCTTTCAGCCGCCTCCCCCTCCCGGAAGTCCCCGACCAGTCGAACTTGCCCCCAGAAACTGTGTTTTTGCTGGACAAGCTGGCGAACTCTCCGGTCTGTGCTAAAAACATCAAAGCATGGACTGAACGGGATCCAGAGTTATCTCGGGTTAAACAGTGGCTGTTGCAGGGCTGGCCAGCAACAGTGGAGCAAGATCAGCTCAAACCGTATGCCAAGCGTCAGCAGGAGCTCAGTGTTCAAGATGGCTGCATCCTGTGGGGTTCCCGAGTCATTATTCCGCCTCCAGGTCGGTCACAGATCATTGAAGTGTTGCATGAGGCTCATCCAGGGATTTCTCGGATGAAAAGTCTGGCAAGGTCATTCGTGTGGTGGCCGGGAATGGACAGTGCCTTGGAAGACAAGGTAAAAGCCTGTTCTCAATGTCAGTCAAACCAAAAAATGCCACCACCTGCCCCACTCCACCCATGGGAGTGGCCTGGCCGTCCATGGTCCAGGCTTCATCTAGATTTTGCCGGCCCCTTTTTGGGCCACATGTTCCTGGTGTTGGTGGATGCGCATTCAAAATGGCTGGATGCCCACATAATGCCGACCATCACAGCCCCAGTCGTCGCAGACACACTCCGGAGAATCTTTGCAACACATGGATTACCAGAGGCAGTGGTCACGGACAATGGGCCCACGTTCACAAGTGGGGTTTTCCAAGAATTTATGGAGAGAAATGGGATCCGACATATCTGCACAGCACCCTACCACCCTGCCTCCAATGGCTTAGCGGAGCGCGCCGTGGAGACGCTGAAAGACGGTCTAAAAAAAATGCCAGGTCTTTCCATAGAAAAGAGGCTCTGCCGTTTCCTGTTTCAGTATCGCATCACGCCTCATACAACCACAAGCTTGTCCCCAGCGGAGTTGCTGATGGGGAGGAAGCCCAGATCTCATCTGGACCTTCTTCGCCCAGATGTGGGAGCCAGAGTCGCCCAGTCACAAGGTGGGCAGAAGGTGAGACATGATCTACATGCCAGAGGCTGTGTTTTCAGGCAGGGAGACTGTGTGTATATCAAAAACTTTACGGGTGGCTCACGGTGGCTGCCTGGCGTCATTCACCACAGTTCAGGGCCAGTATCTTTTGTGGTGGAGTTGTTGGATGGCAGACAAGTTCGCAGGCACAAGGATCATGTGAGAGCCCGCACGGATGGAGCTGAGAAGAGGGCTCAGAGTGGTTCGCACGCACATGGTGGAGACAGGGCTGTGGACATTGTGGGGCCTCAGAGTGGTTCACCCGAAGGGGAAGTCGTGTCAGCAGCCCCTGAGATCGGGATTGGTTCTTCAGTATCACCAGAAGGGCTGGTGGAGCAATCTAAGTCACCTGAGCCGAACCCGGTCACAGGAGCTCAGCAGGCTCCTAGCCTAGAGAACCCAGCAGCAGGACTGAGAAGGTCAAAGAGGCAGCACAAGCCCCCTGATAGACTGAATTGTTAAAATAATGTGGTGTTGAATTCTCCCTCTCTTTTTGTACTTATGCATAATTGCTATGTTGTGGGTTTTTGCTTAAGGGGGGGGAAGTGTTATAGACAGTGTTGTTGTTAATGTATGTTTGGGGGCGTTGAACCCCGGAACCTTCAGAGGTTTTTCAGGGTTCTCCCTGCCGGAATGTTATGTGTGGCACTGTTTCCTGTATGTGTGCAACTAGCTGTGGTTGTTCCTAAAAGTGGTCAGTAAACGTCCTAAAACTGGCACTTGAGTTTCCGAGCATTTTTATCCTGAGGTTATAACAGATATCAAATGGGAAACGAGTCTGTCAGATGGTAACCACAACTTCCAGTTCAATATAAGTTCCTGAGCTACTTCATAATACCAGTGTGTGTTACATCTCAATATCATGACTCTTCAGTATAATTTGGACAATTCTCATATTAAAATGTTATATGACATTTAACAAAATGACTTCTGTTTTATGCCTTAATAGAAGATAATTGATCACTTTGAAGTTTTTACTTTGATAAAACAAATACTGAGTGTGCTCCACGTTTTAGCTAACAGCATGAATGTAAAACTAAATACTCATTCTTTACTAACCTCAGAAACCTTTCAGCTGTCAGACATTTAAACTTGATTCCTTTGAACTGTGATGCATGTATCTTATTGAACACATTGTATTGGTAGTAATAAATAATCACAGAGAGACAAAAGCATTCAGTCACTTACCTGCATTCCTTAAAGCTAAAATCTTTATTACACAGCAGTTTGTATCTACACCAGACTATTGTCATTGCCTCAGCATCACATCACCATTGTGTCAGAAGCGATGGATTATCACATTTATCCATAACTTTGGACTTTTGGCAAAAAGCTAATGCACTGGGTACGGCTACATTTTCAGTGTGCAATGTTATTGTTCTGGATTTCACCCAACAACAAACATCTATACTGCTTAAGCCTAACGAAGTGCTATTAAATGCTTAAATCAAACAAGTGCTTTTAAGTGAGTCAACCTCAAAAAAACAACGATTTGTTGATATTTAGGCACCAAAAGATGCAAGACCTGCTTAAAACTAACCACTGAGTGAAACCAAAAATGCAATTGTCCCATCAGTCCAACAGTGTCGTCACACTTCTGAGGAACCTGTGCCGTCACCATTTGTGCTCTAAATGTGGAATTTGTGAAACTTTAACAATGGGACAGCTCAGCCACTAATAATTCCAGTTTGTAAGACGGAGGCACCATTCGACATATCAACACATTGTCTACACTATATGCCTACATGCAGTTTGTATACACGGTGTACTCATATATAAATATGTGAACTGTAAGAACAAATATATAGCTGTAGATGTTCCCTGTGTCTCTGCTGACACACATACAGTCAGCTGAGCTTAGGACTGTTTACTACTTGATGATTTGTGTGGCAACTGTTCAGATGAGCAAAATAAATGAAAATACATTACATTTTAATTAGTATCAAAAAGAATTGAGGCGACAACTAATCACAGTGTAAACACAGAGACGGTGCTGCCAGCTCTTTCCATTATTTATGGGAGTGGACACATCCTCGTCACATTAAATTAGAGAGCAGCCAGGCTGGCTGTGTCGGGGTCAATGCAAAGATCCTGCAGCATGTAACACACCATCACAGACAACCACAGCTAAGTGCTGCTGCACTGGCATCAGGGCGGGCTTTAACACATCACTGAACATGATTCAGCAAAACACACACATATATACAGGTGGTGTGCAGATAGGTGGGTGTTGCCTGATTTATCATGTGACTTAATAAAAAGCCAAGAATAGAAAAAGAAATTCTCCTGAATCACCACCTCATGGACTTTGTGTGTCCCACTGATCCCAGAACCAGAATCAGAGTCAGAAGACTTTATTTATCCCCAAGGGGCAATTAACAAACAACAGAGCAGCATGAAGATAAGGACAATAAGAACAGGCAATAAGAGTGAAATAATAAATACACAGAATATACAGTAGATACAGTTTTAAAATTAAAGTGACTGGAAGGTGAGTAAATAATTGTAAGTGAGTGATGTTCTTATCAGCTGGTGTTAAAAAGCAGAGCTGCTTTGGGGACAAAGGTGGCGCTCCTCCACCTCTCAGTCCTGCAGGAAATGCAGTGGAGGCGTCGCCCAGAGGGGAGCCATTGAAATGCGGGGTGAAGAATGTGAGAGGGGTCGTTGATGATTTTGGCTGCCTGTCTGAGGGCCTGTTGGCTGAAAACCTGAGCCAGAGACAGGCCAATGACTGTAGAGCACACTGATGCAGTGTGCTGCAGTCTGTTCCTGGATGAAGGCTGAGGGAGGGGAACCAGCAGCTGATGGAGGTCATGATGCTTTCCAGGAAGGCATATTAAAAAGTCATCATGATGGCTGTGCTGACTCCAAAGGAGTTGAGTTTCCTAAGGAGGTGTAGCCGTCAGTGGCACCTCATGAGAATCTCCTCTGTGTTGGCAGAGAATTTCAGGAGGTTGTCAAAGATGGTTCCCAGGTATTTGTACTCCTCAACTCCTCCACTGGCTTCCCGTGGATGGTGGTGGTAACTGAAGCAGCCAGATCCTTCTGCCTACTGGAGAAGGTCACCACCATCTCTTTGGTTTTGCTCACGTTCAGTTCAGGTTTGAGCTGTCACACCACTCTACAAACTCCTGAAGAGTGGGCCTGACAGCAGTGACAGGAGAACTGTGTCGTCAGCATATTTAACCAGGTGACAGTTGGGCTGTGTGGATCTGCAGTCATTGGTGGGCTGGACGTGTACTGACTAGAGTCTTCACAACAATCCAGCGTTGAACAGCTGACCTCCCTCTAAAATACCAGCTGGTCTGATGAGGCCCAGGTGTTCCCAATCCAGGAAGGCGTGGGCCGTGAACCCACCATGAGTTCTCCCCCGGCAAAACAGGAGAGAGAGGGAGAGAGGGGGAGAGAGAGATAGAAAAGGAGAGCCAGGAGTGGGGAGACTATGATCAGCGCCTTGCCGATCCCGCAGGGCATGACACTTTCAAGTCCTGTTTGTCAAAAAGTCCAATATCCACAGGATTAGCTGATTATCAGGTGAAGTCGGGTGGAAAGTTTAGTGGCCAGGATATGAGGCTGCAGAGTGTTGAGAAATCAGCAAACAGAAGTCTGGCAGAGGAGTCAGGGAGCTCCAGATGTTTGTGGATGGAGTCCAAGATGAAGATTTTTGTGTCATCGACACCTCTGCGTGCACGGTAAGCAAACTGGAGTGGGTCCATCAGGGGATCAGTTGCTCTTACGATGTGCTGTTTTATGATCTTCTCCATGGCCTTCATCACCAGGGAGGTGAAGGCTTGGTGAAGGTGAAGGCTCAAAGACTTGTCCTTCTTGGCCACAAAGAAAAACCCAGCTCCTACTGGAGAGGGGTAGCTCACGGGAACTCAGTAGTGATGGGCAGAGGTGGGACCAAGTCATTGTTTTGCAAGTCTCAAGTAAGTCTCAAGTCTTTATCCTCAAGTCTCAAGTCAAGTCTCAAGTAATGTCAGGCAAGTCAGAGTCGAGTCTCAAGTCACTGGTGTAAAAGTCCGAGTCAAGTCACAAGTCTGAAACTTTGAATTTCAAGTCCTTTCGAGTCTTTAAAAAAAAAAAAAAAACGAAAAAATAATGTTGCAGTTATGCTAAATGTAAATGTTAGACCATGTAATTTTAAAATCTGTGTTTTTCTCAACACATGACAAAATAGTGAACTTAGAAAATATACACAAATTGTGAAATTGCACCTCTTTAAAATGCAGCTCAATTAAACTTAGCTCCAAGAATAATTTTCACCGACAGTTCTGAGATAAGCTGCATGTCATTCTTGGATGCGGTTGTAGGACCGGCTTTAAAATCGCATGACAAAAATATCATACACATTAAAAAAAACTGTATCACCAACGTAGCCTGGACAACATTTGCTAGTTAGATGAAGTCAGCTATCTCATCGTAGCATATTTATATGCATATTTATAATCATACGGTTCTTGGAGTGAGTGCATACACTCATGAAGTTTAGTAACTTCAGGTCACTGCAACAAGCCCAGGTACAGTTTACCGACGGATGGGTACAGGACCTTGAAATGCACCGTGTAGAAAGTAAAGACCATCGTACGTATCATAAGTTTACCAGTCTCACAAACTGTCGTCATAAATACACATTCGTTAACCGTTTATTAATAGGACCTTTGAGCTCAACGGTAATTAATTAGTAGTGGAAATAATTTCTGGTAGCATCACAGAAATGTAGCAGTGACAATAATATTGTATGTTGTAATCATACTGGGCAATTAGTGATACAAAAAACCTGTTTTACCCTGTGAATAAAAGTATATGTTTTTGTCAATGTGCCATAATAACAGAAGCGAAACGCAATATTGTGTCAGGACAATTCACTATTTATGCACAATAAATAAAGGAGCATAGCGCGACAATTTCTGTTCAGCGCCAGACTTGCTTGTAACCTATATCACCAGTTATGTTAAGAAAAATGACGCATTAACTACAACAGCAGACTGACCTTTGTGTAAATGCTTGGAGCAGACTAACCTGTGAGCTGGAGGGTTCTGGGACGTTATATTTGACCTTTGAATGGCTGCAATCCAGGCCACCCGTCGCCTCTTTGTTACTTCGGAAACATGGCTCGAACAATTTCTCTTCAACGACGTAATCCGATAACAACCGATCTCTTTACCCGTCGGCTTCCCGTGGCTGTCATGCGACCGGCTATTGCAGTTAATAATACAACGGCTTCTTGTGTTTCTTTTTATCGCTGTATAACTGATTTTAATTGAAAGCCTGCGTGCGCTAGTACCGCTTGCCACGAGTTCCCAGAATCCTTTGCGGTTCTACCCGTGAATGACGTCACATTTTCAATCTCTATATAATATGCATGTTAAATTTTGTATTTGGGGTAAAATATCAAGTCTTTTCAAGTAAACCGGTTCAAGTCCAATTCAAGTCCCAAGTCATTGGTGTAAAAGTCCAAGTCAAGTCACAAGTCTTAGAACATTTTTTCAAGTCAAGTCTAAAGTCATAAAATTAATGACTCGAGTCTGACTCGAGTCCAAGTCATGTGACTCGAGTCCACACCTCTGGTGATGGGGCCTGAAGGAAGATCACAGACACTGGGCACGACAAAATAAAATCCAATTAATCACTGTACCTTGCCAGGGAAAACCAAGGATGAGTGGATTATCTGGAGATGTGAGCGTAAAAAGTGTTATGGTTTCCCAAAAGTGATTTGCTGCAGAGGTTCTGTCTTATGGGTGATCAAAGCAAAAAGCTTATTAAAACACCTAGATTATCGGGGTTAAATGACATCACCATAAACAATAAATATCCCCTGCTTCTAATTATTCAGTGTTTGAATCACTCGACAGTGCATACCATCTTGCCCCCATCTGCGAGGGCGGCAGGTGAAAGACAGCTTTTAACTCCCAGGTGGGGCATTTTGAATACCTAGTCATGCCTTTTGGCCTCACCAATGCTCCAGCTGTCTTCAGTCCCTCGTCAATGATGTTTCAAGAGACTTCCTCCGTCATGTTGCTTTTGTGTATCTGGACGACATTCTCATATTCTCTAGAACTCCGGCCGAACACCAGACCCATGTGCGCAGTGTCCTTCAGCAGCTTGGAGAAAGAGAAAGTGGAGAAATGTGAGTTTCATGTCTTTCCTGGGCTTTGTTATAGCAGGTGAAGATGGACCTGCCCAAGGTTCGAGCAGTCCACCCCAAGGTACGCTCCAACTCTGTGCTTTCTTTTCCTGACATTATTCTTTAGGCATTTTTTCCTTGATCTCTCCGATCGCCCAGGTTCTAGGACTGTTAAGGCAGACACTGTCTCTTGAGAGTCCTCCCAAGATTCAGATCAGTCCACCCCTGAGCACATTCTGCCATCCACCTCTTCTATCAGAAATCTTACCTGGGACACTGAAACCTCTATTCTCTAACAGGACCTCCCAGAGACATTGACCCGGGGACTCGACCTACTGATCGGCATAACGTGCCTGCAGCTGCTCGCGCAGCCATTATCACATCACATTAGACTTTGTTACCGGCCTCCCACCATCTAACGGTTAGACTGTCATTTACAATCCTTTACAGATTCTCTAAAGCAGCTCATCTTTGTAAACTCCCATCTGCCTCTGAAATTACCAAAGTCCTAGTAGATCATGTTTTAGACTCCATGGCAGTCCCATTAAAAATAGCCTCTGACAGGTGCCCACAATACTTCTTTCAAACTTGGAAAACGATATAACTGACGATATAATTGACACTTGACAAAATACTTTACAACTCCTCAACTTTATTAGTGCAAAAAAAAAAACAGCAATGTATTTTCACTTAAACAAGCAGCTGTTTTATGTGAATTAAAGTTATATAAAAATGTAACTGTACAAATGCAAATTCCTTGCTGACAGTTTAACCAAAAGGCATTTCCAGTGGAAACTGGCCGACATATCAAATTCAAATTCAAATTCAAATTCAAATTTTATTTGTCACACACACACAACCATACACAGTATGACATGGGGGTGAAATGCTTGTAGCTGTACAATGCCCGACCATTAAATGACAGAAGAAAAGTTTTACAATATTTACAATTTACTACAAAAATTTACAAATTAACTTAGGAATTTACAGTAAAGAATGTGCAAATAGCAGAAGAGATTATAAAGATAAGGATTATAAATTATAGGAATTATAGGATTATAGGAAATGTGTGGTGGTGCGTGTGGTGACGTGTGTGAGAGTCCAGTCTTATAGTGACGTGTTTGGGAGAGTCCAGTCCTACACCTGGTTCAGGCCCCGAATAGCCTGGGGGAAGAAGCTCCTCCTCATTCTCTCTGTTTTGGCCTTAAGGGAGCGGAAGCGCTTCCCAGACCTCAACAGTGAGAAGAGTCCATTGTTGGGATGGGAGAGGTCCATCATAATCTTCCTAGCTTTGGACTTGCACCGCTTGGTGTAGATGGACAGCAGGTCAGGGAGCTCTGATTGAATGATGCGTTCTGCCGAGCGCACCACCCTTTGCAGATCTCGTCTGTCCTGCTTGGTGCTGTTCCCAAACCAGGTGCAGATGTTTGCCATCAGGACGCTCTCGATGGTGCAGGAGTAGAAGTTCTTGAGCACCTTCAGTGGCAGATGGAAGTCTCTAAGTCTTCTGAGGAAGAAGAGACGCTGACGGGCTTTCTTAACCAGGGTGTTGATGTGACAGGACCATGACAGGTCCTGAGTGATGTGGACACCCAGGTATCGGTGCCACTGATGATGAGGGGTTTGTAATTCCTCGCCTGCTTTGTAGTGAAGTCCACGATCAGCTCCTTAGTCTTGCTGATGTTTAGGAGGAGGTTATTCTCCTGGCACCAGGTCTCCAGGTTCCTAATCTCCTCCAGGTAGGCCGTCTCGATGTTGTCGGAGATCAGGCCCACAACAGCAGTGTCGTCAGCAAACTTGACAATGGAGGTGGTGTCAGATGTGGCTACACAGTCATAAGTGTACAGTGAGTACAGCAGGGGGCTTAAAACACAGCCCTGAGGCACTCCAGTGCTGAGTGAGATGGAGGGGGAGACTTGTTTTCCCACCCTCACTGATTGGGGTCTGTCTGTGAGGAAGTTGAGGATCCACTGACACAGTGATCAGCTGAGTCCTAGGCCCGTCAACTTGGTGAAAAGCTTAGAGGGAATTATTGTGTTATCCTCAGCATAACCATGTATAATATCCACAAAACTTAAAAAGAGGTTATACACACACAATTCGGTAATATTATATTGAAGCCCAGTACGTATCACTCCGTGAGGCTCCGCCTACGATAGCCGTAATGCTCCAACAATCCATCAAGCGGTGCGGCTTCGTAGCTTAGCAAAGTCGTACTGAAACATTTGACAGATTTTCGAGCGCCGTGCACATAAAATCGTTTCAATGTCAGTAAACACAACCAGAGTTCATACATAAAGCACACGGGATTATAAGGGGCTCTGTCGACTTTCAGAAAAATCAAAGGATTGATTTAAAGTGTCGTATTTTCCAAACAACACGGTAATAACGACGGCCCGCTAGCATGCGCTACCAAAAATTGTGCTTTGTTGTGTATCTGACGGACGAAAGCTAAACCAGTTCCACACCAGTGAAGTTGTGTTTCATTCAACGATTTGCTTTCGCCGCCATGCTTTTTCCAACGTGTGCGTATGAAAACAAAGGCACTGCGCATGCGCGTTTTACCCATATTCTATCGCGATATTTCATTCTTCTATCGTTGCCCAAAATTATACCGGTGTTACCGTGAACGGTATGATATGGCCCAGCCCTACTCTGGAATATCCACTCCCCCTAAGAACCTGAGCTCGCACAATCCCATCGGTCCAACACCATCGGGAACACCGCCAGCAGGCTTGGAACCAATCCTGAAAGCACAGTGTCTCAGAGCAAGAGGTACGCGGACCGTCATCGCACTCCGGCACTGGAGTATTCACCAGGACAGGTGTGGCTCGCTGCCCAGGACATGCCGCTCAAGGCACCTGAAACCGTACCCCCATTATATTGGGCCATACATGCAAGTATTGCACTTTTTGAAGCTTTTACCATGTTTTATGTTAATGTTCACTTTGTAACAATAAATTAAAAAAAGAAAAAGCAGAATAGGTCACCTTTAAAAGCTTGAATCATCAGGGAATAAGTGATGCAATATCAGGTGTTTCCTATCATATATACACAAATCTCAGTCGCGAACAGTCATATTCATTTATTTGTGTGTGTGTGTGTGTGTGTGTTACTATTATTATTATTATTGCCACACAACTTGGACACTTGACTGTACATTTGGTCCAGTACAATCACGTTCTGTCTCCACAGCAGTGGAAGCACGGAGAGTTAATAGTGTGCATAAGAACTGTCCAAGACATGCAAATTGAGACGACTGCAAATGGAATTTCTACAATATCAAGGCTTGTTAGTGCGAGACTAGCAAAGCACTAAGGACAATCAAGACACCTTGTCACTTGCTTCTTTTTTATCCCCTACCTCCTTGAGAAGAAAAAGCACTTTGAATCTACTAGTTTTTTCTCTTGCATTTACATAACAAAGCCCTCAAGAATAAGGTAGCGATGTGATGAAGCAGCTTCTGCTACTGCTTCTGAACACCCATCAACATGCCTCAGACACACACACCGATGGCGGCGTGAGGATGTACACACACATCCACATGTATTGCCTTTTTTTTTAACTCAATGCAGATATCTGACAACCAAACCCCAAAGATCTCCGAAGCATGGCTTCACACCACGGCTACGCAGTCAGCAAAATAAATTGAAAGCATTAAGACAAAGTCAAAAAAGTACGAAACTGGAACAGAAGGAGAGAAGTAAGAAAAAAAAAGAACATGAAAACAAACTAACCTCTCTGTACCAACACCCCACTGCCACCTACATATAACCCCCTTCCCAGCCCAAAACATACCCAACACTAGACCACCCTCAGCCCAGCACAGCTCCCCACTTGGAAAGAAACCGGATGAAATGACATTATGCATATGAAAATGTCCAGAAAGATGTTTGATTTATGTATGCATTAGATGCAAATTCTATTACGGGACACAAGGCGGGCTGTGAGATTTCCCACTGAACACTTGGCTGCCCTGATCAAACCCCATCTCATTAATTCAGACAAGAGGGAGAAAGATAGAAGGAGTGAATGAGTAAGAATTGGGAAAAATTTACAACCCAGGCAGAGATTTCTCAAAAAAGCAAGGAAAAGGGTGTTGGTGGAGGAGCAAATTTCATTTTCCCTCTGAGGCCACAGTTAACTGCTATGGCAAAGAAAATACTCTGACTGTCTACTCCACAACAGGAACATTTAAAACACAACATCATTAAATATCCATTATTATGGGCAGCAGTAAAGAAAGAAACACTTTATTTGGAAGTTTGCATGTTTAGCATGTGGCTAAAATACAACCTAAATGCATCGCCACTACAAGCTGGTAACCTGATGGATGCTAATAGAAAAAAACACTGGCTGTTTTAACAACACTCAAGGAAACTGATGAGACTGACAAGCAGCAGAGAGCAGAAAACGCAGGAGTCACTTTAATCCCTTTGAATGAAGGGGTCACATCTTTACAGCTGTTGACCCCCCACCCCATGTATTAAGTGAAAAAGCTTCCCAAACCTACCTGGCCCTGTGTAAAAAAGTACAATCAGTTAAACACATTAACTGATTGTATCATCCCAGCAGCAACAACTGCAATCAAGCGTTTGCAACTGCTTTCATCGCTGTGGAGGAATTTTGGCCCACTATTCTTTGCAGAATTGTTTTAATTCAGCCACATTGGAGGGTTTTCAAGCAGCAGCAGCCTGTTTAAGGCAAAGCACTTCAGGTGCCTAGGATACTTTAAAACATTCATTCTGTCTTTGTTTTATTTTTCACCATGTTTTACTGTTGTGTTGGTTTTACACCGTCGCATAATACTAACACAAAAGTTTCACAGTAGCTCAGGAGGTGGACAATGGCGTGTCCAGCGGGGTGGCCTGGGGGGGCACAGGCCACCCCCCCAACCAGACTGGCCACCCCAGGTGCCACCCCAAAGGCAAAAAATAAAATTCAATCAAATATCAAATGTCCGATTATGTTTTCACGGTGACGCTCAGATATCCGAGTGTAAGTGAATGCAGCATCGGCTTCTGCGCTATGTGCATCACGTTAGCAAAGGTAGGAGAGCCAAGCAGAAAGACGGCACTACAGTAAACAATTTTTCGGTGAAAGAAAATGAGGACAGAATAAATGTCCCGGTAAGTAATATTAAGTTTGTTGAGTTTAGTAAACTTCGGTGAAATTAGAATACCAAGGAAAAAATAACACTTAAAGAATTATTGCAGCCGTGGAATATTTCAGACAGTATGCTACTGAGGGCAGCTAACATAAGAGTTCTGAGTTATAAGATGTAATCTAAGTCGTAACATTGCTGTATGGAGCTGCAGATTTGGTTGCAGGTTAACATAGCTGGACTGGCCATCGGGCTTATTTGACTTATTTTTTATTTTTTTTGTAACGGCATGAACAATGAGAGGTGGTGGATTGGCCAGATGCAGGTCGATGTGTAGAAATAACTCCGTTGTTTGGTGGTGGCTATGGCGGGGCTTCCACAGAGGCAGTAGGTGGATGAGGGAAGGGGAGGCAGGAGGAGAGCCCCGAGGCAGCCACCAGTCCGAGTGTCAGGTGAACTGAACTTCAGGTAAGAAGTTATGACCTGCAGTCTATCTGGGTCAGATATAAACTAAGTTTAGGTGGAGTTTATTTTCGTTGTGCTGACTTTTTACTGTCAGTTACAATAACTCATACTGCGTTCTAGCCAGCTTGACGGAGTTTTTATACAGCTGTTCGGTTGCTATGATGTTACTGATAGTGAACTTTATTTTATTCATAAGGTTAGTTAGTAGAGTTGCCAACGGCTCCTTAAAAAAATGGAATGGTCCCTCATTCAGAGAAAATATTACACGTTTCGTATTGAGCTGAGAAGAGACGCAGTTTGTCCCGGACTTTAGCTAGAATGGAAAAAAGACACAAAGCTGGAGTTATTCTGTCTTTACGCTGCACAGCTGCCTCTTCTTCTCTCATTCTCTCCCCCTCCCTCTCCTGTTGCTGCTTCAATCATGAAACTGATCAATGATCAGCTGATCGGCTTTTCTCTCTTGTTTATCTCCCACTTTGTGCCAGAAAGAGGAAACCAGCGGATGTCGCGCTAAACAACAGCAGCACGTTTAAGCTTGATCAGCTGTTGTTAGAATTTATTTAATATTAATTTCTAGTATCAGCTGATGTTTGCTGGAGCCACAGCTGTAAAGCTGCTGGTCATGATGTCGGTTTGGATATGTGGTGAGAGGGAAACATGAAACCAGGAGATGTCCTTACTGAACCATCAGAGCTGAACAGGTGATGGAGAAACAGGTTTACCTTTTAGGTGACATGGATGAGTTGAAGTTATGAACTGTTTCTGAGAGACAAATAACACCAGGATCCTTTTCTACGTAGCTGACAGCTGGTAACTGTGCAGGGGCGGGTCTAGCAAAGTGTTGCCAGGGGGGCAGGTAGGGCATTAACAGGGAGAGGGGGGCACAAAGACATACTTTTCTTTCTTATTCTCATTTAAAATACCTAGCTTTTATTAAATAATTATCTAAATCTTACAACCAAAGTTTTTATCTGACGTAAAATGTATAGAAATCATACATATACCAAAAAGACTGTACATCACTGTCACAACAGGGTTTGTTTTCATTCAAAGTCTTTATGGCTTTACTACCTGGTGGGCCGGTCAGTAGTCAAAATGCCCGATTTTCTGTCCCAGTCCAGCCCTGCAGGTTAATACTGGCAGTGTCACCATGCCAGCTGAATGTATTTCATCATCAGCCAGTGTTGTTCTTTATCAATATTACCAAAGTTTACCATAAGGCAGCATAGAAAGTATTTACTTGCTTTCAGGTTTTATTCAAATGTTAGTCTTTTCAGTTGTTTCCCCACTTTTTTCCTGTTTCAAAATCAAACACCAGTTTGTGAGAAGATTATCTTCTTTTTTTAACAGGCAGATAAAGTTTTGCATTGGCTAATTTGTCAATTGTTTGTTACAAATGTTCGTATTTTAATATTCAAAAATGTTTTTGCCCAAAACATATGTGCACTATATGTCAGTAAAAATACTATGCAAATATTGCTGTCCTTGAATGCTGAGTAAACACTGACAAAGCACTGATTGTATCTCTTGTACTTTATCAACGCAGTATCTAAAAACTTTGCACCGTAGTGGTTAAAATCTCATTCTAATAAGAGTTAAAAGTGCATTTGGTTATTAGGTTTATAGGATTATTGAATTATGGTTAATGGTTGGTAGAATTTTTTTTTTTAAACATTATCTGCCAATTAAATCTGCCACCCTTCTCCAAATCTGTGCCCCTACCTGGCCCCCCCAACAAAAATTTTCTAGACACGCCACTGGAGGTGGAGCAGGTAATCCACTAATCTGAAGGCTTTATGACCCAAACACAGTCCCCCACAGTCAGGCACAGAGGGAAGCATTAAGCTTTGGGGATGTTCTTCTGTTGGGGCCACTGACGGGGTCCTGAACAAGAACCTCCTTCCCTCAACCGGAACGCTGAAGATGGCTCATAGATGGAAGCGTGACAGTGATCCAAAACATACTGCCAAGGCAACAAAGGAGTGGCTAAAGAAGCACATTATGCTCAAGGTGTGGTCTTGCTAGTCTCCAGACTTCAATGGGAGGGAGATTAAACGTCGAGCTGCCACAGGGCAACCAAACTCTCCGAGGTTCTGGCATTAGGAAATTCCTCCTGAGATGTCTGCAAACCTGGTGACCAGGAAAAGTCTGCACTTGCCAACAAGTGTTTCTCCATCAAATACCAAGTCATTTCTTGCTTGAGGATCAAATACTTATTTCACTCAAAGAAAGGCAAGTCAGTTTAAAACGTTTATGTAATGTGTGTGTGTGGGGGGGGTTAGTTCTTTGAAAGTGCACAAGCTGATATTTCTTCAACAACACGTTCTAAGATATTCTTTTAATAAGATTCCCATCACCATGTAAAGAGAGTAGCCAATGATCTCTCTGTTCATCTGTCACCTCTGCCCCCTTTGAACATTTGTAGGTAAAGCAAATAAGATAAGGTGAGGTGGTGATAAGAAGAGGCTTCAGGTGATCCTTTTTGCCAGTTTCCTCTCTTCCTCCTTCAGTTCCACATATGATTGAGGTCACATGGGGAATTCTTCCCTGGCCTAACTAATGTAATTGCATCAGAGCAATACCCTTAAATGACACCTCACTCCTGCTCTGCATACTAATTGTCCCGGCTCTGTCCTTGCCGCTGACCTTGGAGAATGAGGCCTTCGTTCTCCCAGGGGTGAGTTACGAGGACGATGTGTGTGTACGTCAGTGATCGTGGCGGTTTAGGGAGAAGAAGAAAAAACACTGTCCATCCATTGTTCACATTTCCAAGCAAAGACACTGTCATTCTGCATAACCTCCTCCCACCCTGCCTGCCTCACGGTACGCTGACCTCCCCCTTCGAACACTACCACACATAAACACACATACACCCACCCTCGCCCTCTGCCACCCCATCGCTCCCCTCTATGCATCAATGCAAATTATAACAATGGCCGAGGCTTTATTCAGCGGGGTAAGCCTGCGTGACCTTCTGTGACGGAGAGCAGCAGAGACAAAAGGCCATTTCTCTCTGAATAAGCACACGGACAGCAGCATCTTCCCAACCCAGACGGGGGGTGGGGTGGGGGCAAATGCAAAACAGGTTACAATTGTAAGGGTTTTTAAAGCAAAAGACTGCAGAATGGAAATGAATGCAGAGCAATTCAGTGGAGAGAGCTGAGGGAAAGCACGGAGGCTCCTGCCCCTTTGGAGACTGCTGATACAGGATGTGTCTGGGTTGTTGATCAGGACTCAGCTTTGTGGAACTGACGAAAGCAACCGAATGACAAATTTGCATGGTTTGTGTATTTACATTAGAGATAGAATGCTGTGGTCTCAGAGTTGGGAATGCATTTGTTGCTGGGTTTGGATCCTTAAAAGGATCGGTTCTTCCAGTCGCTGCATTGAGTTTTAATGAAGAAGAGTTTCAGCGAACACCTCTGTAAGTGTCACCCGAAACCTTGGCCGATTGTGACCCACACCCGTTCACACCGTGGCTTGTGTGATTAGGCAGAGGATCAATACAGATTGAAAATGTGACGTCATTCAGGGGCAAAACCGCAAAGGATTCTGGGAACTCGTGGCAAGAGGTACTAGCGCACGCAGGCTTTCAATTGAAATCCGTTACACAGCGATAAAAAGAAACACAAAAAATGGCAAGAAGCTGTTGTATTATTAACTGCAATAGCCGGTCGCATGACAGCCACGGGAAGTTGACGGGTAAAGAGATCGGTTGTTATCAGATTACGTCGTTGAAGAGAAATTGTTCGAGTCGTGTTTCCGAAGTAACAAAGAGGCGACTGGATTGCAGCCATTCAAAGATCAAATATAACGTCCCAGAACACTCCAGCTCACATGTTAGTCTGCTCCAAGCATTTACACAGAGGTCAGAGTTTTGTAGTAGTTAATATGTCATTTTTCTTAACATAATTGGTGATATAGGTTACAAGCAAGTCTGGCGCTGAACAGAAATTGTCGCGCTATGCTCCTTTGTTTATTGTGCATAAATAGTGAATTGTCCTGACACAATATTGTGTTTCGCTTCTGTTATTATGGTACATTGACAAAAACATATACTTTTATTCACAGGATAAAACAGTTGTATTGTATCACTAATTGTCCACTGCGATTACAGCATACAGTATTATTGTCACTGCTACATTTCTGTAATGCTACCAGAAATTATTTCCACTACTAATTAATTACCGTTGAGCTCAAAGGTCCTATTAATAAACGGTTAACGAATGTGTATTTATGACGACGATTTGTGAGACTGGTAAACTTATGATATGTACGATGGTCTGTCGTTCTACACGGTGCATTTCAAGGTCCTGCACCCATCCGTCGGTAAACTGTACCTGGGCTTGTTGCAGTGACCTGAAGTTACTAAACTTCACGAGTGTATGCACTCACTCCAAGAACCATATAATTATAAATATGAGCGTGGTGAAAGTTGGGCAGCACGCTAACGTCTTTTGTCCACTCTGTGTGCTCGTAAGGGTCTGACCCTTTCACTCCTTAGATTTTTTTCCTCGTATCTTTTCTTTGACTTTTCATCAAGTCTGTCTTTATACGGACCAGCATTGTTCTCCTTTGTTTTGTACATAACCTTTTTGTGCAGCAAAGAAAAAGCAACAAGGTATTGGAACCGGAGAATAAACGTTTTGCGGTGCTGCAAATGTTTACGTTTGATGTGGTACTTGGATTGTTTTGCCACGAGTTCCCGGCATGCAATGCACGAAAGTCACGTGGTCCGTCAATCTCTATAGGGGGTCCCTGGCCCTGCCAGAGATACTCTCAGTGTCACGGACCCGGCTCTGGGGACTCGGGGTCCGTGGGCAGTGGGGACTGTGACTGTTATTGTTATTATTATTATTATTATTTGGTGTGTTGTCTGCACTGCCCCTATGCACATCTGTATGTAGGCAGGTATGTGTGTGTTTTGCCTTTCTGCTGTGGCCAAGTTACAGGCACCTTCAGCCCTGGGGGCGTGGTCTAACTTGAGGGCTGGCCACACCCGAAGTCCTGGCCGCACACCTGCTCCTCATCTGGGCTCGTCGGGGGAGCTATTTAGATGAGCGATGGAGCTTCCACCGACGCGGGATTATTGCGTTTGACTACACGTCAGTCTTCAAACAAGTCAAGTGTGAGTGTATGCCTGCTGGGATAAGTGTTAACGGCTGCCTCTATTGTTTTCCCCTCAGGAGGAGTGTGGGACGAGAAGGAGCAGTGAGCACAGGGAGTTCAGGGACACTGGGGCAGAGAGCACTACACGGGGACTTTTGGGAAGAAGACACTACACGGGAGTCTGGGAAACTGGGGATTTATTGTTGTTTACTTCACCACCTTGTAAATAAACACTGTTGCACTGAAGAGTCCGGCGTTTGGGTCCTATTTCCCCATCTCCCCACGGTCTGCCAGCCAGACCGTGACAGAATAATCCCGCCGCTATGGGCCCAGCGGACTCAAGGACCGTCTCACAGGAGGAATTGCTCGCCCAGCTCTGGAAATACTGTCGGAGCATTATCCAGGCGGCGGATCCACATCAGAGACACATGCAGGTCGTATTTTTTGATGCCTTCCTGTCTTCAACCACCTGTTCCATGAGCTTTCTGGACATTGCAAAACTAATTCAAATTGTAACTGTGTTGAGGGCGAGCTCTAGCTTTGAACTGTTTGGTTTAGGCTGTCCGGGCAAGGAGGATGCGGCTGCCTCCCTGGCAGCCCTCGCTGCCTGGTTTTTTTCTTAATAGGCGGAAGGTTTTCCCACCGCCGCTTGCTGCTCACCTATTGGACCCTCCACTGCAAGGAGGACGGCGCCCTACTCCATCTCCTCTCACTTCTTCAATGGCCTCTGTGCCAGCAGACCAAAGACCGGCAGTGCTGGTCACCACAGTGAGTAGACCGGACCCTGTCATTTTAACGAATCCAGTCACAGATGAACAGGGGACAGGTTCCTTTGCCCCACCAACACGAAAGAGACGGCGCCGGCGTCATCCTCGTCAAACCGTAGCTCACCTCACCCCTGTGGTTTGGGAAGAACCAGCTGACTCTGGACTGACCGCACGAGGAGCCGCGGACCCAGTGCTAGAACATGAGCCTGCCACTACAGACAATCGGGAGGCTGAGATTCTCCCCAGGGCTTCCCCAGAGGCTGAACTGGAGGCCTCAGTTGCCTCTGGCCCCCTGGAAATTGCTGAGCCAGCGGTAACATTGTTTTCCTCTCCACCCTTCATGTTGGACATATCACCCTCACTTCAATTAGCTGCCCAGCTAGTCGGTCAGTCATCATCTGTTCCACCTTCCACATCCACTGCTCTGCCACCGCATCCACCGCCTGCTGCTGCCATGTCGCCGTCGTCACCGCCGGGTGACCGGCTCAGCGTGCGGGGGGATCCCGCGCTGCAGCCGGAGGAGCTCAGCGAGCCGGAGGAGCTCAGCGAGCCAGCTGGGGGGCCAGCGCCGCTGCTGGAGGAGCTCAACGAGCCGGAGCTGGAGCTCGGCGAGCGGGAGCCGCAGGAGGAGCTCGCGCTGCCCGAGCAGGAGCTCAGCGAGCGGGAGCCGCAGGAGGAGCTCGCGCTGCCCGAGCAGGAGCTCAGCGAGCGGGAGCCGCGGGTGGAGCTCGCGCTGCCCGAGCAGGAGCTCAGCGAGCGGGAGCCGCAGGAGGAGCTCGCGCTGCCCGAGCAGGAGCTCAGCGAGCGGGAGCCGCAGGAGGAGCTCGCGCTGCCCGAGCAGGAGCTCAGCGAGCGGGAGCCGCGGGTGGAGCTCGCGCTGCCCGAGCAGGAGCTCAGCGAGCGGGGGGAGCCCGCGTCGCCAGCTGTGGAGCTCAGCGAGCCGGAGGAGCTCAGCGAGCCGGAGGAGCCCAGCGAGCTAGAGCCGGAGGAGCCCAGCGAGCTAATGCCGGAGGAGCCCAGCGAGCTAATGCCGGAGGAGCCCAGCGAACTAATGCCGGAGGAGCACTGTGAGCCGGAGCAGCTCAGCGAGCCACCCACTGAGAAGCCCGCACCGCTGCTGGCGGACCTCAACGAGCCGGAGGGACCGGCGTTGCCAGCAGAGGAGCTCAGCGAGCCTGGTGAGCCCGCGCTGCCACCGGAGGAGCTCGGAGGTCCGGAGGGATCCGCTGAGCCAGAGCTGGAGGTCGGCGTGCCTGAGGGGCCGCCACGTCCAGCAGCCCGGCCGCCACGTCCTGCAGCCCGGCCGCCACGTCCTGCAGCCCGGCCGGTACATCGGGAATCGTGGGTTGTGCTGAGGCGGGAGCAGCAACGCCGCCGCCACCGGACCCGTGGCCGCCCGCCGGAGCTGCAACGCCGCCGCCACCGGACCCGTGGCCGCCCGCCGGAACTGCAACGCCGTCGCCACCGGATCCATGGCAGGCCGCCTGAAGCGTTCTGCTCCCATCACGGGGTTGGAGGTAGGCCGCCCGAACGGTTTTCCCACCACTGCCTGACCCATAGCGGGTTTTGCCTGCTTGCGGTCCACTGGGTCGGCCGCAAGAACTGTTGCTGCCACCATGGCAGTGGTTGGACTTTTGAACTGGGGTTTTCCGGCCCTCCGTCCTGTTTCCCCCCCGCCGCCCGCCCTGAGATGGTTGGGTTGTGGTTTTTGTTGTGTTTTGGGTCGTCGGGAGCCGACCCTTAGAGGGGGGGTACTGTCACGGACCCGGCTCTGGGGACTCGGGGTCCGTGGGCAGTGGGGACTGTGACTGTTATTGTTATTATTATTATTATTATTTGGTGTGTTGTCTGCACTGCCCCTATGCACATCTGTATGTAGGCAGGTATGTGTGTGTTTTGCCTTTCTGCTGTGGCCAAGTTACAGGCACCTTCAGCCCTGGGGGCGTGGTCTAACTTGAGGGCTGGCCACACCCGAAGTCCTGGCCGCACACCTGCTCCTCATCTGGGCTCGTCGGGGGAGCTATTTAGATGAGCGATGGAGCTTCCACCGACGCGGGATTATTGCGTTTGACTACACGTCAGTCTTCAAACAAGTCAAGTGTGAGTGTATGCCTGCTGGGATAAGTGTTAACGGCTGCCTCTATTGTTTTCCCCTCAGGAGGAGTGTGGGACGAGAAGGAGCAGTGAGCACAGGGAGTTCAGGGACACTGGGGCAGAGAGCACTACACGGGGACTTTTGGGAAGAAGACACTACACGGGAGTCTGGGAAACTGGGGATTTATTGTTGTTTACTTCACCACCTTGTAAATAAACACTGTTGCACTGAAGAGTCCGGCGTTTGGGTCCTATTTCCCCATCTCCCCACGGTCTGCCAGCCAGACCGTGACACTCAGGCTACGTCTACACTAATCCAGATAATTTTCAAAGCAGTGTTTTTGTCTAAAAATGCTGCACGCTATCATTTTCAATTGTTTTAATCCACACTGAAAATGCTTATGTTCTTGTACTGAGCATGCATGAAATGCAAGACAATTCAACCTGCGTTATTTCTGTCTGCCGTTTATTTACTTTCCCTGCTCTTTGAAACGTCGAGGAAAACGTTTTTTAAATGGACTAACAATGAGGTGGAGTTGCTTCTGTGAGTAACACAAAAGCACAAAGTTGCAAAAGTGAGTGAGAGTTAAAGAAGTTGAAGAAAAGCTGTTTGGAGCCTCCCTCTGCTATCTTAGTTTAATTGGTCACATGAGTGCATCACATGACTAAAATTGGTCAGGTTTTCCAAAGCCTCCATTTAAACAGTCCACACTGTGACACGGAAACAACGTTTTCAAATCTATCCACTTTGGGGAACATTTTCAAAAAGCTCTGTTTTCCTTGACCAAAAGCGCCGTCTGAGTGTGGACGAAGCCTGAAACTTCTTGGGTGAGATCCCAAAAGGTTGATTCTGTTCATCTGGACATTTTCAGTGGGAGAAACGTTTCGTCACCAGGTATCTTCTTCAGTCTCAGCTGACTGCAGGTCTCCAACCTTATAAACAGACCTTTGCACAATGACTCAAACCAGCCCACTGAATGAACAACGGGCTGCGAGGTAACCTTCTCTGATGAGGGGTGAAACGTCTTCAAAGAAGTCCAGAAGCTTTTCTTTCCAAGCTTGTATTCACCTGTATGCACACTCGTTACACCCGCCGTTTATCGAACGGAGCAAAGCATGAATCCGTTACAGCGATTTCTCAGCATCCATGTTCTTTTTGGTCATCGTTTCAAATGTAATGCTTTCTTTTCCTTGTCTCTAGCTACGTGCTGGTCTTCGGTAAATTTCCATACATATAGAAAAAGTTTTTTGAGCAAATACACAAATGGCCATAGTGCTGTAGTTATCAGTATATAAGAGAACATTTCAGAGTTGAGGTGTTGGACAACTTCTTTGAAATGTACCGTTATCGCAGAACAGATGAATTTGCTGTGGCAGTGATTATTTCTCCACCGAGCTCTGCTGCAATCTGGTAGCTTCCCCTATTCTGTCTGTGGATCGTGAAAAACATCAGACGAGTCCCAAACACTGCAAAAACCTCCTCTCAGGTTAAAGCCTGCATCTCACACTCTGTTACAGGCGTGGGATTCTGCTCTCCTTGTACAGGTGTTTCTGCACTACTGTGAGATGTAAGGAAATTTGGAAGAAGAGCAGTTGGCCGTGGCTATTTTGTCATTTTTGCAGCTTATTGCACTCAAATGCATTACTACACACATACGCTGTCCCTTTTCTTCCTGTTTGGAAAAATGTAAAGAGGGTGGTTTTGTGGGATTTAGCGTTTTCCTCTCCAGCTGTTCTTGTACGGATCGTTTTGTCTGAGAGCACAGCAGGTTTAATCTAGTTCAGATAATTTCACCGCGCCTTGTAATGGGGTCCCTAAAGATGAAACCTGCTCGTGTTTTCACAGGGCTGGAAAAAAAGCAGGAACCTTTTAACCAAAACTCCATCCTGCTCCGGAGCAGGCGCAGGCATGAAGCTATTTTAGCATCCTGCCTCCTGCCCCTGGGACCAGGCATTAGACAGTCACCCTCCCCACCGCACCCACACACACAAACAACAAGCCTGCATCCACACACACACTCCAGGCCTCATGCACTTCCCCTTAATGTCTGGCAATTTGCCAGGTTGTCATTGAAAAGGTAAGTGTTGATTTCAGTAGTAATGATAGGCAATGCAGAGAAGGGTGGGAAACTTCAGAACAACGAAGCAGTCCTTTGGAGTTTTTTTCTTTTCTTTCTTTTCTCCCTCACCTCCTCCTCCTCCTCCTCCTCCTCCTCTGGAAAGGGAGAGAAGTGTCAAGTTTGTGACAAGTGATACCCCCCCACCCCCACCCCACGCACGCCTGTAAAGGCGTTGACGATGGAAAGTTTGTGGAGTTGCGTTCTTCGCAGATAGTTTGACCTACTTAGGTTAGCAGAGCGCCTAACACACGCAGGTTTTGTGCAGCCTTATATTTTTGTTGAGGATGATTCTGACTGAATTAGAAAACTGGAGAGATGAGCTAACATCCAGTAAAATTATATCATTACATATCTCAGTGTGCTAAAACCTTCCACTGACATCGTCTGTCTGAGGTTCCTCCAGCTGTGGCTCTAAAATATTTTTAAAACTTACAAAATACTTTGATTACATCACCGAGCAATAACGTGTAAATACTGAAAAATCTATTCTTACTGAGGTTTCTGTGCAGCAGCAGTTAATTAGAACATGTTTTTACCCTTCATGTTAATCTGTGCATCATGTTAAACTCTTTTTCATATGCAACTGTAGAAGTTGAAGCTTTTGTCACCAATTTCATATGCAGCACATGCATATAGATATGTACATTTAATGAATATAATCATGATATAGGGAGAAACCTTTATTCACAGGTACATTCAAGACAATCAAGATCACTTTACAAGCAATTAAATACCAAAATCACCATATGGAATAAAGCATAAAATAACCCCATAGATGTACAGAGTATAACAGTCGCTGTCAAAGAGATAGAAACACAGTCAGTCATTAGAAATAATAATAAAACTAACAGAATAAAGTCCCCTGACAGCAGCAGCATTCACTCATCAGTGGAATAAAAACACTGTTATAATATTTCCACTGAACGTTATGTTAACATTTATAGTTTTACATCAAATTGCCTTGTATCTGTCCTTCACATCACACAGATGCTGAATGCTTCCCTGGAAACATTTGCACTGTTCCTTTTTCAAAATTAATAGTTTTCATAAGAAAACTTTGGTTATTTAGTAACTAATTTATTCTTCCCTTTGTTGGTGATTTGCTCTGATTAGTGAACTGGGATGGCAGCTAGTTTGTTTCTACCAGTGAGCAGGGTGTCAGTGGAAAGTGTTGACAATGAAAGAAGAAAGAGGGGAAGACGTGTTTAGAGGCAGCAAGGCTGAAGAAATGTAGGCTTGGAGGTGACAGTGGGGACCTTAAATGTAGGGACTATGGATGATAAGCTGGCTGACATGATGGAGAGAAGGAGTGTAGGAGACAATGTGGACGGAGGCCAGGAGCACCGGAGGCAGATTCAAACCTCGGTGTAGAAGAGACATGGAGTCGAAAAAAATCAGACGGGATCATTAGTTTAAAGCCGGAAATCAAAGAGTTGATGTTGAATGTAGTCATTGTGTGCGCCCAGCAGGGTGGATGTCAGGAGGGAAAGAGTGGACTGGTACAGTGTGTGAGGGAGGTGACTGGAGCATGCTGGGACAGACATGTAGGAGAATAAAACACAGGCTATGAGATGTTGTTCTGAAGGTATTTAATGCAATAGCAGAGGAAACATGGGACAGATGAAAAAGGTAGTGCTGTGATGCTAGGTGCACAGCAAAGAGAGAGGCTGTAGGAGCGAGCTGTATGTGAGGCTGAATACTGTGTTAGCGAGCTGCATTCATAAACAGCATGGGTGCACATACCTGCTAAAACGAGTAAATAAGTAACTGTGCAATAAACTACTACAGTTACACTGACCACAGGCACACAGACCTGGCTCCACTTTACCTCCACATTTTTGTACCAGGCTGTAAATATGATTCTCTATTCTATTTTAAACCAGTGCCTTGTTTTACACGCTAACACACTCACACACACACACACATATAGAGAAGACAAGTTCTTCTTTGGGCGGAGAAACAGATAGCAAGGCTCAGAGGGATGGGTGGGGGTGCTAGAGATATTTAAAGGCAAAGGAGATGGGCTTTGTTAAAGATGCGATTCCCCTGGGTTTCCCTTCCTTTAGTCGAAGGGATCTAATAGCACGATGCTCCTTTTCGAGCAACACCTACTTTGCTGGGGGGGAGATAGGATGGCGTGTAATTATACTGCAAGGGCTTTCAGAGCCCTGACATACCTGTCACCGGGGAAGGAGAGGAATGAGGAGACATCTGCATACCTTTTAGCTCTTACTTCAGAATATAGAAACTTGTCCTTTCTCATTTGTTTCCACCTATTGTGCTTTTTTTCTCCTCCTTCCACTTGCTAGAAGAAGCTTGTTTTAGAAGTTTAGGGCTTGTACTCAATGCCTGTTTGATGACTTTTAAGGAGGGAAAAAAAGTGAAAGCAAGGAGGCGCTTTTGATTTTGATTTGAGAAATGGTGACTAATGAGAGGAGATAATCACTGTAGAAGTTGAAGCTTTTGTCACCAATTCAAATGTTGTTTGAACACATTCATTTCATCATTTGTACAATAACAAATTGAACTTAATAACTCACAGTGATAATCAGAGATCAAACACAATAGAAAAACAATAAAAGACAGATGGGATGCTTCAAAGCCAGCGTGGATTCAGCATGAACATGAGAACATACTGAGACCAGATACAAAATGATGCATTCACCTGATCACGTGTGTCGCAGAGGCATGGACGAAGGCATGGATGAGGCCCAGCATGTCTGGACCACACTTTAGGTGATGGTGTTGTAGGGGTTACACACACCTCAGGGCAAACCCATACCTGTGTGGGTTTCTTTCTCCCACAGTGCAAAAACTGTTAGATTCATTGGTGATTCTGTTAAGGCCACAGAGCTGTAGATACTGGGTATAGACATATGCACGTAGCATGTAGTTCTTTGAGCTGCCAGTAAATCCACTGTGCAGGTAGATGGCAGTCATTAATCAAGCATACTTTGCCCATTTAGCAACAGCATCACTATAAATTACAGCCGGACCAGACGGTCCTGCACCAGGCTACAATCAAAGTCACATGACACCATATGATGAATGAATCTTCATCAGTGAAGGAAAGTCCTCTTATCAGATATCAGATTCCTGAGATACGTACTGAAGGCTGGCAGCAGGGCAGATATCACAAATGACACCTTTGGAGTATTTGAACTGAATCATGTGACAATGATATGGTTTGCTGTGAGATACAGACCCTCAAAGATGTTTCCACTTCAACACCATTGGACGACGTCACATTGGTCTTTTAATCAAACCTGTATTCTGTTTCTGCAATTTGGTATTTATCATGTTGACGTCTTTTTTTGTGAAATATTTTGGCAGATGTGCATTTTCCATAGCCCTTCCAGCCTTATTTATTATTTATTATATTCTCGTGTACATAGTGTTCCCATATTTCTTTCTTCTCCTTCAGTATTTTGTCTTTTACTTCCACACTTTGTGGTCTTGCTACATAAAGTCTAATACAATCTATGGATCCATGTTATCTTCCTAGCACAACTAGTCTCTCCAGAGTGTCAGCAGAAACTATCCATCCATCCATCTTCATCCGCTTTATCCGGGGCCGGGTCGCGGGGGCAGCAGCCTAAGCAGAGAGGCCCAGACCTCCCTCTCCCCAGCCACCTCCTCCAGCTTATCCGGGGGAACACCAAGGCGTTCCCAGGCCAGCCGAGAGATATAATCTCTCCAGCGTGTCCTGGGTCTGCCCCGGGGCCTCCTCCCGGTGGGACATGCCTGGAACACCTCACCCAGGAGGCGCCCAGGGGGCATCCTTGTCAGATGCCCGAACCACCTCAGCTGGCTCCTTTCGATGTGCAGCAGCAGCTGCTCTACTCTGAGCCCCTCCCGGATGGCCGAACTTCTCACCCTATCTCTAAGGGAGAGGCCAGCCACCCTTCGGAGGAAGCTCATTTCTGCCGCTTGTATCCGCGATCTCGTTCTTTCGGTCACTACCCACAGCTCGTGGCCATAGGTGAGGGTAGGGACGTAGATCGACCGGTAAATTGAGAGCTTCGCTTTTACACTCAGCTCCCTCTTCACCACGACGGACCGGTGCAGCGTCCGCATTACTGCAGCTGCAGCCCCAATCCGTCTGTCGATCTCCGGCTCCCTTCTCCCATCACTCGCGAACAAGACCCCGAGATACTTGAACTCCTCCACTTGGGGCAGGAACTCATCCCCGTCCCGTCAGATTTATTTACACAGCACCAAATCACAGCAACAGTCACCTCAAGGCGCTTTACATTGTAATAATAATACATCCAGAGAAACGACACTACAACATATTAGCTTGTTTCTCTGTGTATCGGGTGGATGCTGTGAGAAAAGTCCACCAGTGGCCTGTAGGTGCTGTGATGTTGTCCCTGGATTGTCCTACAGTGTACTGGCCTTCAAGTTTCTTAAATGTGTCATAACAAGTAAAGCAGTTGAAAGTGCGTCTCATCCCATTATGATATCAATCAGTCCCAAGATGCAGCTGCTGATGTCAAATTCTTAAGTGTTAAAAATGCGATTCCACTGACCCAGGCTTTGTGCCTGCATCGGTCCAACAGCACCTCGCCCACAGCTGCAGAGAGCACAGCAGAGCAGGAGGACCGTGGTACAATTGTTACGAGCAGCTTTGTGCAGGTAGCTTACAGACCCCACCTTGTTCGCTTTTATGTCTAACAGCAGGGGAGAAATGTTAAATTGTACCAGCCCCTCTTTACATGTATATAAAAATGTCCTGAACAAGATTCCTATCTTAATAGATGAAGCAGAAGCAAAAGAACTATAATTTTAATCAAATCCTGGCCCTTATTGGTGTGACGCCGCTGAGTGCCATCGAAGCTTAAAATTCATGTTGTTGGGAGCTTGGAGAAAGAAACTCAGCGGGTGGTGTCTCACAGTGTAATTATCCCTCACTTACAGGTATTTCTGTCGCCACAGTCATTATCTTCCCTTGTAAAGAGGAAATCAATTTGTACAGATGTATATGAGGAGTTGGAGATTGCCCAGAGGAGAGGAAAAAAGGGGAAGAAAGGCATTCTGGTGAAAGGGGGAGAGGGAAAATTGAGGATAGATGACTTGTTATTGGTCTGCATGCGGGGCTTGTTTGTTTGTTCGTCTGATTGGCTGTAGTTAAGTGTGGCGTTGGGTTTGAGAGAGCAGCACAATGAAAAATGTGTCTTTGAATTCAACTCATTATTAAGTTTTATTACTGTGTTCCAAACAAGAGGCAGTATCACTTTTACAGACTCTATCGAACACTAGCTGCTTTGAAAGAACCCCCAAATTTAAATCTGTTCACTTTTTTATTTATGTTTTCGAGATGACAAATGTTTACATGCAAATTGATCGACTCAGTCTGAAGTAAGAAGTTGGTTTAAACCATCTATTAATGAAATGAAAACTTTACAGACTAAAGACAATCGTATGTAATTTCTGCGCTCACACTGTGCCAGTTCAGCTCCTTCAGTGAAATAAAGGTGCCTTATGTATAAAGTATTTAAGCACACAGATGTGTCCTGTGGCAGGCATGGTGCATATTCACAGCACCTGGTCAACACAGGGTTTTATGGGCCAACAGCGGGCTACAAAAACAAGTCTGACTGTGTGCACCAAAAAAGATCAAACTGCTGCCCTGTGCTGTGACATCAATGAAGACTTTCCATATAACTGAATGGTCGCAATCATACAGTGGCCCCGAGAGGACAAATGGACTGCAACTGAAGAAAAGAGCAGCAATAAGAAAAATGCTGCAAAAGCACACAAAAAAGAAAGTGGAGACAGATGTCCAAAAGCACAAGGGAAGTGTTTCTGGGGAGACAATAACCTGACGGACCAGTTGCAGGAACCAAAACATACTTGGTGTGTTTTATCATGATTCATATAATACTGATGATGGATTTTTAGGCTAATAGTTAGGCTAGCACACTTACCTCTCATCTTTTCATTCCTTACAAAACCGATAGATCCTCCACTTCTGTGTGTCTCCCAGTGCAATTCTTAGCATATTTTGGTTCCTGCAACTGGTCCGTTGGGGCGATCGTGGCTCAAGAGTTGGGAGTTTGCCTTGTAATCGGAAGGTTGCCGGTTCGAGCCCCGGCTCGGACAGTCTCGGTCGTTGTGTCCTTGGGTAAGACACTTCACCCGTTGCCTACTGGTGGTGGTCAGAGGGCCCGGTGGCGCCAGTGTCCGGCAGCCTCGCCTCTGTCAGTGCGCCCCAGGGCGGCTGTGGCTACAATGTAGCTTGACATCACCAGTGTGTGAATGTGTGTGTGAATGGGTGGATGACTGGATATGTAAAGCGCTTTGGGGTCCTTAGGGACTAGTAAAGCGCTATATAAATACAGGCCATTTACATTTACCATTTATTATTCGAGTTCATCATGAGTCGGCTCTTCCAAACTGATAGATGTTGATGACGCTGTTTTGTGCATGATGTGCTGCTTTTTGTGATTGTTTAGCCTTCCAAACGTTGCCAGGCGGGTTCTGTCTAACTGCTTTCTTGATTCAGCAGGTCTGGAAAGAACCTAGTGAAAACAACCTCAGCACTCTGAAAATGGTGTAATAGCATGAAAATAGCATAAAAATGGAGAACTCTGCTTGTTTCCTTCTGAAAATGTGGCATAATAGCACCACTGCAGTTCACTGTAGCTCACTTAAAGGTATGGTAGTAGCTGCTTAACTAGACCTTGAACGTCCCTGTCGTTTTCCATTGGCCTGCTGCTGTAAAGGGGAGACAATGCACAATCCCTGTCTGCCAGTCTGGACTGGACATCTTCCCCAGACTCTATCAAGCATTAGTGTTTCTGTCATAAAGCCTAATGATTTGGACCCTGCAAGTACAGACTGTTAGTCTGGTTTGATTACTTAATGATAGCATTTGTCTGGTTAGCTGTGCTGGCTTGGCCATGGGCCACTTATCGAGAGCAGCATTTTGATTGGACAATGGACAGTGTGGGTGACAGATTGCAACAGTCCAGCCAGCGCGTCATACACTGTAACTACTAACGAAATTACTGCAATTAAGGTCAGCCAATTTCCCCATGCACAATGGTCAAGAGCGATAACATCACCATCCACATGCGCACGTGCAGGCTGTGATTAGTGCCCGACATGTGACACCGTTTTTGTCCAGTCGGTAAATGAGCTGTCCTAATCGGTCAAACCTTATTGCTAATTAAGTGACAGCATTTTCTTAGCATATTTTGTGGATGGGTATGTGGGGGTCCTGTCACAGAAGATACAGCATGCTCTCTGTTGGCCAGTCCAATTAGTCGCATTACAGCGAGGGCTGTCTGGAGGAGACGAGGGCCGCAGTGCCTGAAGGTAGTCGAGACGGGCCAGACGCACACATTGTCTAAGATCAAGAAACAAATGAAGCACCATGTAATGATGATCAACATGTTGTGTCCAGCTGCCTGAATATACAGACTGGACACCCACTCTGGACACTAAAGAGGCAGCCGAGGCGTGGACGGAGAGGACTTTGATCCAGCTGCTTCGTGGTCTGTTCCCATTACATCTAGGATAACGATGCCGAGCACATGCCTGATGCTTAGCCCCAAAGGGCAACTACGGGGATACCCAGCATCCTTGGACACGTGAATATCTGCTTCTGAGCAAGATGGCTGCTCCACGCCAAAGAGAGAAGACAAATGTGCTAGTGATGGGACGGGCAAAACTGAGATGAGTCACTGCAGCGTCGTGTTTTGTTTCCAGCGCAGTGTGGACTGTGTCGTACAACAAAGGGAGACTGTGCTAAGGGTAAGGCTGGATTCCCTTTATATTGGAATTTGGCAGAGGAAGCACCCCGGGAAAGAGACCGAGGAAAATAAAAGTGTCCAGAAAGTTAAAACTTTTTCCCAGCCTCTCACCTGACCTAATTACAGCAGCTCGATGGCTGCTAGTGCAACACTTTACCTTTGGAGTCCGACGTGCTTTCAGATTCCTGAGTTATTCTCATTTCAGCGTTTTTTGTTTTTTTTAAATATTCCTCTTTGTTTCACTGCCTGGGTTGTAGCCCTCAGGGGACTCTGCTTGTTGCAGCAGTCGGAAGGGGGTTGTTCTTCCTTCACTTTGGTTTAGTAAAGAGAATAAAAATAACTCCTGCCAGGCTTTCATTCACTACAGCTGTGAAGACATGATTTAACCAAGCACTACAAAAGGCTGAGCCCTGGGAAAGTCTGCTGTGTGTGGAGTAAACAGGATCAGCGCTGGCCCTTGTTGGCCCTTGCAGGAGATAACACGTACTCAGTTTGTAAACCAGAGAAAGGACTTCACCGCAGGTTTATGGACAATGAAATGTCTTCACACCATCCACACAGAAAAACATCATTTTTATACCGTTCTTAAAACTCTCTCTCTTTATTTCTTAACATATATATACATATATACAGCACGGAGCCCTGTTTAGCGCCCACTTGTGCCAGTTCAGAAGGTGGCACCACTGGGTTAATGTTAGCTAACCAGTGTCAGATAACTCAGGAGTGCTGGGCGGATCGATCCAAATATCGATTGTATCGATACCAAGTCAGCATCGGTATCAGATCGATACTAGCCTGGTCGATTCTTTACTTTCAGTTCTGCTCTTGTTTGCAATGCTGTGCTTCAGCAAAGACCAACAGCCAGGTCGCCGGACTCGCCGCTCCTGTGTCAGCACAGGCACACTTTGCTCCTCCCCCCTCTTGTGTTTAGATGCTGCGCCGTCACGTGACTTAGACGCTTTAGGTGTTGTTTACATATATTTATATTTTCACCAGTTGTTGTGTTTGTTGTTGAGGATTTTAATTGTAATTTTAGTGTTATAGTTTCTCAACAGTACTTGTTTGTTTTCATTTGTTTCCTGGTTTGTGGCACTTTTTATTTTACATGTTTCTAAAAAAATGATAATAAAACATTTTCTATTTAATTATAAACTTTGTGCTAATTATGTCCTGGGTTTTAACTATCTAATAATAAAAAAGGAAACATTACAAAAAACACTTATGGTCATGAAAATTAATTGAGATTTAGCAATTCAATGAGCATCCACCTTATTTATTGAAAAGTATCGGTATCGATTTCAGTATCGGCGATCTGGCCCATGTTTACTTGGTAGCGGATTGATACCAAAATATGCAGTATCGCACACAGCTGTAACTCAACAAGGTCACTAAAACTAAAACACAGTGTCACTTGGCTGTAGTGTCCCCGAGTGCAGCGATTACTTTTATGTTTACGTAATCTTCAGCAGGAAGTGGTTGTTCATTGTTTAAATAGCTGGAATTACCTGTGATGTCAGGGTTTGTAGGGTTTGTAGGGTGTGTAGGGTGTGTAGGGTTTGTAGGATTTGTAGGGTTTGTAGGATTTGTAGGCAGTGGCGTGTCTAGAAAATTTTTGTTGGGGGGGCCAGGTAGGGGCACAGATTTGGAGAAGGGTGGCAGATTTAATTGGCAGATAATGTTTAAAAAAAAAAATTCTACCAACCATTAACCATAATTCAATAATCCTATAAACCTAATAACCAAATGCACTTTTAACTCTTATTAGAATGAGATTTTAACCACTACGGTGCAAAGTTTTTAGATACTGCGTTGATAAAGTACAAGAGATACAATCAGTGCTTTGTCAGTGTTTACTCAGCATTCAAGGACAGCAATATTTGCATAGTATTTTTACTGACATATAGTGCACATATGTTTTGGGCAAAAACATTTTTGAATATTAAAATACGAACATTTGTAACAAACAATTGACAAATTAGCCAATGCAAAACTTTATCTGCCTGTTAAAAAAAGAAGATAATCTTCTCACAAACTGGTGTTTGATTTTGAAACAGGAAAAAAGTGGGGAAACAACTGAAAAGACTAACATTTGAATAAAACCTGAAAGCAAGTAAATACTTTCTATGCTGCCTTATGGTAAACTTTGGTAATATTGATAAAGAACAACACTGGCTGACGATGAAATACATTCAGCTGGCATGGTGACACTGCCAGTATTAACCTGCAGGACTGGACTGGGACAGAAAATCGGGCATTTTGACTACTGACCGGCCCACCAGGTAGTAAAGCCATAAAGACTTTGAATGAAAACAAACGCTGTTGTGACAGTGATGTACAGTCTTTTTGGTATATGTATGATTTCTATACATTTTACGTCAGATAAAAACTTTGGTTGTAAGATTTAGATAATTATTTAATAAAAGCTAGGTATTTTAAATGAGAATAAGAAAGAAAAGTATGTCTTTGTGCCCCCCTCTCCCTGTTAATGCCCTACCTGCCCCCCTGGCAACACTTTGCTAGACCCGCCCCTGCACAGTTACCAGCTGTCAGCTACGTAGAAAAGGATCCTGGTGTTATTTGTCTCTCAGAAACAGTTCATAACTTCAACTCATCCATGTCACCTAAAAGGTAAACCTGTTTCTCCATCACCTGTTCAGCTCTGATGGTTCAGTAAGGACATCTCCTGGTTTCATGTTTCCCTCTCACCACATATCCAAACCGACATCATGACCAGCAGCTTTACAGCTGTGGCTCCAGCAAACATCAGCTGATACTAGAAATTAATATTAAATAAATTCTAACAACAGCTGATCAAGCTTAAACGTGCTGCTGTTGTTTAGCGCGACATCCGCTGGTTTCCTCTTTCTGGCACAAAGTGGGAGATAAACAAGAGAGAAAAGCCGATCAGCTGATCATTGATCAGTTTCATGATTGAAGCAGCAACAGGAGAGGGAGGGGGAGAGAATGAGAGAAGAAGAGGCAGCTGTGCAGCGTAAAGACAGAATAACTCCAGCTTTGTGTCTTTTTTCCATTCTAGCTAAAGTCCGGGACAAACTGCGTCTCTTCTCAGCTCAATACGAAACGTGTAATATTTTCTCTGAATGAGGGACCATTCCATTTTTTTAAGGAGCCGTTGGCAACTCTACTAACTAACCTTATGAATAAAATAAAGTTCACTATCAGTAACATCATAGCAACCGAACAGCTGTATAAAAACTCCGTCAAGCTGGCTAGAACGCAGTATGAGTTATTGTAACTGACAGTAAAAAGTCAGCACAACGAAAATAAACTCCACCTAAACTTAGTTTATATCTGACCCAGATAGACTGCAGGTCATAACTTCTTACCTGAAGTTCAGTTCACCTGACACTCGGACTGGTGGCTGCCTCGGGGCTCTCCTCCTGCCTCCCCTTCCCTCATCCACCTACTGCCTCTGTGGAAGCCCCGCCATAGCCACCACCAAACAACGGAGTTATTTCTACACATCGACCTGCATCTGGCCAATCCACCACCTCTCATTGTTCATGCCGTTACAAAAAAAATAAAAAATAAGTCAAATAAGCCCGATGGCCAGTCCAGCTATGTTAACCTGCAACCAAATCTGCAGCTCCATACAGCAATGTTACGACTTAGATTACATCTTATAACTCAGAACTCTTATGTTAGCTGCCCTCAGTAGCATACTGTCTGAAATATTCCACGGCTGCAATAATTCTTTAAGTGTTATTTTTTCCTTGGTATTCTAATTTCACCGAAGTTTACTAAACTCAACAAACTTAATATTACTTACCGGGACATTTATTCTGTCCTCATTTTCTTTCACCGAAAAATTGTTTACTGTAGTGCCGTCTTTCTGCTTGGCTCTCCTACCTTTGCTAACGTGATGCACATAGCGCAGAAGCCGATGCTGCATTCACTTACACTCGGATATCTGAGCGTCACCGTGAAAACATAATCGGACATTTGATATTTGATTGAATTTTATTTTTTGCCTTTGGGGTGGCACCTGGGGTGGCCAGTCTGGTTGGGGGGGTGGCCTGTGCCCCCCCAGGCCACCCCGCTGGACACGCCATTGTTTGTAGGGTTTGTAGGATTTTTAGGGTGTGTAGGGTGTGTAGGGTTTGTAGGGTGTGTAGGGTTTGTAGGATTTGTAGGGTTTGTAGGATTTGTAGGGTTGGTAGGGTGTGTAGGGTTGGTAGGGTTTGTAGGGTGTGTAGGGTTTGTAGGGTGTGTAGGATTTTTAGGGTTGGTAGGGTTTGTAGGGTTGGTAGGCTTTGTCGGGTTGGTAGGGTTGGTACGCTTTGTAGGGTTGGTAGGCTTTGTAGGGTTGGCAGGGTTTGTAGGGTTGGTAGGGTTTATAGGGTTTGTAGGGTTTATACGGTTTTTAGGGTTGGTAGGGTTGTTAGGGTTTGTAGGGTTGGTAGGGTTTTTAGGGTTGTTAGGGTTTGTAGGGTTGGTAGGGTTTATAGGGTTTGTAGGGTTGGTAGGGTTTGTAGAGCATTTCCTAAAGGAGGAAAATGTGGTGGAGAGCTAGTTTGACTCGTGGCTCGTCAAACCTTGTTTTTCCTAACAGTTTATGGTACAGCGGCTAACACTTTATCTGTTGTTTGCACTTTTCTGAGAAATACTCACTATTGTTTTGTTTTGTTTTATTTTAAATGTAGAAGTTTCAGTGCGTTTAAGCAGCCTGTGGTTCCAGTTTGTGTATCAGTGTCTAAATACTTTGTTACTTACTTGGACTTTAATAAAAATGTTCTAATTTACATATTAAAGATTAGTTCTTGTTTATAAATGATGGATTAAGCGCTTACTAACACCTTACTAATGCTTAATAGAGTGTCCTTATTATGTCACATAATCCAGTGACTTTGGATTACCTTTGACATGTGACAAACATGATCATCGTTAATAACACAGTGTCAAATGTTTCATATTTTCATACAGGCAGAACTCTAACACTACTTTCTGCAAAGACACTATTGATCCATTTTATCTTAAAATGAGTTAGAGGACTGGTTGGAGATCAGCGTCACAGTGCAGGAACCTTGTCCGAGCTAACATATCTGCTTTGACACTCAGCAGCTGCCACAGACACTGTGAATGTGGTCATAGGAGGATGTGCTGCATTACCTGTGAGCTGGCTGTGCATACGTACGTGTGCAGGTCTGTTTGCCATCAGGCATCGCCCTCCTCTCGGGTCCGAAGGGGCTCCCGTGTCCTTCTGCGGAGACATCATCATCACTCAGATGTGCAGACATAATGGCGCCTTCTGACACACACACACTCAGCGCAAGTGTTACCTGGAGGCCTCGAGCATGGTGGGGTTTGCCAGCAGAGGCCCAAAATCGGAGATAATCTGTGTCATTCATATTGTGCCATGTGACACAAATGATCTGATAATTCACATGTGAAGTGAATTAACATCTGTTGTTTGAATGGGCCATTCATCAATTTCACAGGTCTGTGCTACTGACCACAGATGTGTGTCCTTGTGTATGTGAGAGACTCTGGTACATTATTAGAAACCGACGGTTCGAGGTGAATATGAAGCCGCTCGCTACAATGTGCATTTAGACGAATACGTCTCATAAGTGCACTGGCTCTCCTCGAGGGCTTAGCTCACAAATCCACTTCACGCGCTGAACAGCAGACTCTCAGCGTGTCATGCTGTATTTCACTAAAGTGACCACAGACTCTGGTAAGAGCGGGCAGCATTTGGCACGTGTTTACAGAGAGGATATTCTTTGGACAAAGGTCTTCTGTGCACAAAAAGGATGCAATAACATGCAGATGAGCTTTCCTTTTCAACAACAATTGTATACAGGCAATTTTCTGGGAAGTGAAATGTACTTTTTATCAGACAGGAAAGCAATCCAGGGCGATGTATGATTTCCTGGAATGAGAAGGTTTAAATCATTGTGTGTCTGTCTTTTATAGCGCTTTGGTGCAGCTGAGACGGCAGGAGCGAAGAAAGAAGAAGCAAAAGCGGAAAAGGGAGGAGGAAGCAAAGAAAAAACTCCAGAAGGTGGTGTAAGTACAGCGGCTTCATTCACACAAACATGCACACAGACGAGAAAAAAACTGTTCCCGAGAAAATCTGCTCGATTCAATCAAGCTTAATTCTATTTTGATAATTGTGGGTGCTGGGCGTCTAGGCCTGGCTCCACGGGGAAGCTGTGACTTGTGTACAAGACTGACAATGAAGTCGGGTAACAACAGCTGCTGGGTGGAGGGCGAGCTCGTGTACCTCGACGCTCAAGTCTTGTCAGTCACATTTCCCCTAATTAACGAACATCTGCTTTCCATTTTCAGTTACACTGCATCGCCAGCTTGTCTCGTATGAATTGACGACTTCTGACCTCCCAGAGGTAGCACTCACTGACAGAAGTACTCGGCCGGCGATGTACAGCGTTTCCCCTTTTTTCTTCTTTTATGAGGGCCACCATGCTACTGTGGGGAAGAAGTGGAGAGGTGTGTGGATTTTTAGCCCTCTGAGACTACTCTTCCTCCTCCTGTCCTGTGGGACTCCGACAGAAAGTGCACTGTTTGTCTTGTGCTGCCATTGGTTAAGCGTCCTCCTGTGGTGTGCCAGCCTCTATCCACCAAGGAGCTACAGTCCTCTTTGTACCTCTGCAGTTCAAGCCTACTCCCACACCAACCTGTGTGTGTGTGTGTGTGTGTGTGTGTGTGTGTGTGTGTGTGTGTGTGTGTGTGTGTGTGTGTGTGTGTGTGTGTGTGTGTGTGTGTGTGTGCGTGGTAAACAAGGCTAGCCTAAAACACACACACACCATATGACCAGTGAACAATAAGAGAATATTGCATCAGCTGTTGACATTATGCTTTTTCCAAATGATTCATATCAGTCCTACATTATTAAACTGAATCATCACCAAGAATGAACCAAGCAAGCTTTTCCAGTCCTTACATCATAATCATGGATTAAAGTATCTGCAGATACTGAGTGCCGATGCTCTGCTCTGCACTCTGAGACTCGCAAGGTAAGGCAACAAGTTCAACACTCATTATATAACTCCATATAAAACAATATAAAGCAAATAAGAAATAAATATGTCCAAAAAATATATATTTACTAGGTCAGTATTTATTATTGTATGCCACAGAGATCAGAGATCAGTGCAGACTTTTTGTTAATTAATCTGCAGTACAGGTTGACTGACAGTTCAAACTGGGACAGCTTATACAACAGCAAAAGGACAGCAAGGAGGTTGGTGGTTCAATTCCTGGCTGCTGCAGCCTGCATGGCAAACATCCCTGTGGTGCATCAGTCAGAATAAGAACGTGTGTGAGTGTTAGACAGGAAGTGCTGGTGTGAATGGGCGAATGAGGCAAGTTGTGTAAAGAGCTTTGAGTAATATGGCTGCGTTCACACTGCAGGTGAAAGTGCATCAAATCAGATTTTTCTGACCCTACTCTATCCGATCATGGTGTGACAGTGTGAACGGCACAAATCCGATATTTTCAAATCCGATCTGGGTCACTTTCGTATGTGGTGCTGAATCCAACACATATCTGATGTTTCAGAAAGCGACTGCTGTTTGAATGGTCACGTCGCATTAAATCCGATCCGTCTTTTACGTCACTGACACGAGACAGACGCTGATTATCAGCGCCGTAGAAGACATCGTGAACGCTTCCTGGACATCCAGTGAAACTGTTGGGAAGACAACGTTGGAGAAACGTGAACATTTTATTTGTTCTGTATATTCTGACAGAAATCTGCAGCTATCCTTTGAAGCACCGCTGCTCTAAAACAGCAATAAGGATAATTATTAGGTTATTTACATTATTATGTAAATAATAATGTAAATTATTATTTACATAATAATTTACATTATTATGTAAATAACAAAATAACTTAAAGCAAAAATTGGGAAACGTAAAGTCCGAAGTCTTTATATTAAGGCCATCAGTCAAACATACTGTTGCTCTGGGTCTAAACAGAGCGCGCTGTGTGTGACGTCTTATTTTGCGCATGCGGCCGCTTTGAGCATTCACACTAGAGCGCGTTTGCTGTCGCATTTTATTTGTAGTGTGAACAAGCAGACAAAAAAATCGGATTTGATCAAAAAATCGGAATTGAGCATCAAGACCTGCAGCGTGAACGTAGCCTTAGAGTAGAAAACATATAACATATGACATTAGGCTGTGAATGGGCTCATCACATGAATCTGTCGCAGTCAGTTTGTAATAAAGCCTCAGATACAGTGTAAACTATCCTCCATCAGCTTCTAACAGACAATACATGCTGCCACTGTTTTGGCTGGGGTCATTAATGAAGATGTTTTCTGGGGTTACACAGTTTTCTTTCAGTTTATTAATGATGGTTATTATATAGTGATGATGTCACTATTACAATTATGAGAACAGGACAGAATCGTGTTTTGCTCTTTATGTTAAGAATCAGACAATAAATGAAAAAATGTGAAATCAGTCGGAGGAGAATAAAAGCTTATGAAGTGCACAGTGGCCCCACTCAGGTGTCACAGTGGGTGTGGCTTGTACAGAATCCCACAGTTGCCCTCATCTCCTCCATTCCAGTCGTCATTGAAACCTCCGATGCTCGTCACACAACGGTTTGTAACTGCTAATGTGTGTGGGTGACATAAAACACTGAGACCCCCAGCCAAGCCTTGTAGCCTCAGCACAGAAACAGACAGTCCATTGAAGTGCTGAGTTCTCCACATCCCACATGACAACAAGAGAAAACACAATCTTTCATCTGCCTTGTAATCACATTTCAGACTTTTAGACACTGTGAAATATTTAGCGCCAGTCCCTTACCTCCCAGTTCAGCTCGGAAGGGAGTGAAATCTCAGTGGTTCTGAAAACAAAAGGGTAAATGATTACATTTAAAAATAATTAACAGATGGGCGCAGGCTGGGGAAAGGGGGGAAAAATGTGATTTTCTACAAATGATTGCATTCTCTTCCCCCTTTGGTGTGAAAAGTAGATTCAAGAACACTTTTAAATAATTTGTTCAATTTGTTCCACAGCCAAAGAAACGCGGCTTGCTGGAAATTCAGATTCATTAAAACTTAATTAATATGCATCATTATGTAAATGAGGTTGCAGTTAATGAGTTCTTAAAAGAAGCCTTCCTTAATTAGTTCACTTTTAATGGCATCATCATTTATCCTTTTTCTTTGAAGCAGAATGACGGCGCGGAAGTGGCCACTCCCCAAAGTACTCCAAATTTTGCATTTTTAAATGATTCTTATTTTGTTCATTTTATATGATTAAGATTACATTTAAATGGGGGGAAGTGGCTCCGGCATACCTGGCTGCATGTTTGCACAGCCATCATCGTAAACTCGTCCACGATTTGTCATCTGCATCGTCCGACATCTGGGGCGTGTGCAGTGTTTGACACCAGCATATGGAAAGGCTCCGTTTGTGGCTGGCAAGAGTGCGAGTGCAGCGTCTCCTTAACAGGAGTGGAGGTGAGGGCCGCGGCGGCGAGGCCGGCGCTCCGTTTCATGTTGTCAGGAGCCTACCTCGGCTCCTAAGTGATAACTACTGGCATTTGATCTGAAGGCGTTCAAACACCCAGTCTATCTTTACGCTCCCAATAAGAAGAACCATCTGTTGTTACCCAGGCTGCCTTTCATTAAATCTAATTTTCTTCTGCAGAAATCAGGTTTTAATTGTACATCTCACGCACGGGGTTACTGTGAGGCGAGAGTAATAGCTTTCTTAGCGAGATGGGAGGGCTGCAGGCTGTAAGCAGAATGCAGAAGAGATGGATGGATGGATGATTGATGTAGACTGTGCAAATCGGTTTCGCTCACTGAGGTAGTTTTTCACCAGGGAATGTTGGAGAGGATTGCACCGTGGTAATATACAGTAGCAATATTGTTAGCAGCACAGAGTCGTATTGGCAGGTGACAAAGAAAAGCCAAGACTTTGAAACATGAGGTGGAGATTTACATCACTATTGCAAAGCTTTAAGAGAGTCCTTGTTTGTCTGAAAATCCACTTTTAGCATTGCATTTACAACAGGGCTGTGGTGCAGGCCTGCAGCTAGCACGGAGGAATGTTCACATGTAATATCAGGAAAGCAGGTGAAAACTTCACCACCAGCCTGGAACACGAACGTGCGTTTCATTTAAGGACTCGGTGCACATTATGAGCCCCGAACTTCATTTCCTACATGTTTGCACACTTTATGTTAAAAACACATTTATTTATAGAAAGAGAACCCTACTAGCACAGACTGCAGCACGGCTCACTCTGGATCTCACAGGTAACAATATTGCAGACTTTCTATTAATTTCAATGTGGAAGATTTTTTTTTAATGAGCCAACACAGGAGGTAACAAGAAAAAGACACAGGCTCTGTGTGTGTCTGTGTGTGTGTCTGTGTGTGTGTCT
>NC_140575.1:1600401-1700401 GCF_057381845.1 Rhamphochromis longiceps | reverse complement strand
ACTCTAAACTCTTAACTTTTATAAAATCAAGTCCTCCAATAAAGTGAGTGATCCTAGGCTGGGGTTGGCTACAGCATGAAAGACAAGATACTTCAGATCATTTCTAGTCCTAATGGAGCGCTCACTGTCTAATGACAACACTTACAATACTCCACTATAAGGAGACTATTTGTTTATTCAGTGAGTAACAGAATACATGTACCAGCGTTACGTATTTAAAATACAAAATATGAGTAACTGTATTCTGTTACAATTACCGCTTAAATAGGTGATATTCAGAATACAGTAACTTTGTTGAAATACATGGATTATACGGTGGCTAGGCCCTCTCTATTTTTGGTAATTTTCAGAAACCCAAACAAAACAAGCAATAAGAGGCTCTAATGTTAGCGTCCTGTTAGCGTCCTGGTGGTGGTCAGAGGGCCCGGTGGCGCCAGTGTCCGGCAGCCTCGCCTCTGTCAGTGCGCCCCAGGGCAGCTGTGGCTACAATGTAGCTGCCATCACCAGTGTGTGAATGGGTGAATGACTGAATGTAGTGTGAAGCGCTTTGGGGTCCTTAGGGACTAGAAAAGCGCTATACAAATGCAGGCCATTTACCATTTAATGTTGGTGGTGTCAGTTACACAGTGGACCCGGAGCCAGCACAACAGCTCCAGCAGTGCACGGGCAGGAATGCATTTCCTACTTGGAAATTCCAACACCACTTCACATTTAAAGAACAACAGGATGAAATCTGAGCACGCAATGCAAACTCTGTTTGTCAGCAACCAAGCTGCTCTCAGCGTCAAAAGACTCACACCTAAAGACACATCTGGAAGTAAGTTCTTTTTAAAAGCTAATGTTAGCCTCCTGCAGCTAGCTTATTTTAGTTGTGGTAGCTACCTGGGTTATGTGCCACTGCAGTATCTTCGATGTACTATTGCTGTGTGATTTATTACTATTACTGAAGGCTACTCACCACCAAGCTAACACGGTTAGCTGGTGTTAGTGGAGGCTAGTTCATAGACTGCAGACTGTTAGCCTTGATGGATAGCATTAACAACCTGCAAGCTGCAAATATAATCATGTGCAGTTCTGAAAGCAGTCCATGAGCTAACCTCAGCTAACGCCAGCTAACAGTGTTAGCTTGGTAGTGAGTAACCTTCAGTAATTGTAATAAATCACACAGCATCAGAACATTCATGTAGTTGTAAAAAACATGACAGTAAATTAAGTAAGACAAAGTATTCAGAATACATTGAAATGGCTACTTACCACTGCAGGATTTTAACCCAGTGTTTATAACTGTAACCTTAATGTCACGCGTCCAAAGTCAAAACCTTACTTTTCCCTATTTCACCTTTGAGTGCTTTGTGTTATGTAGTGACAAACACCAGCATGGTTTTTATGTTGGTCTTGTTTAAAATAACACCAGTTAGCTTAAGTTCAGCCTTTGCATACTGTTTGTATCTGATTAGTTTTGATCCAGAACTTCCTCATAATAAGTGTCCATACCAAATTTTGAACTACAGATGTGTTTAGAGAAACACGCCTATCTCATCCTAATAAACAGATCTCTAATAAATCTTACAGAGAGCAGGGAGAGTATGTTTTAAGTTCTGTAACAATCATTTTTGGATAAAAGCATCTGCTAGCATTGTTCTTTACAGGCGCAGATGTCAGGTCTTTGTCAACACACCTTCTTTTGAAGCACCCTCTGATGCCTGTAAGGCCTGTGTTCCACTGCACAGTGATATAGAACAGCCTCAGTGCACGCAACATCTACATGTTTGAAAATATTTTCACTTCTATGTATTTTGGGTCACTTTATGCAATCTCCACCCATCAAGTTGTTAATATTTGTGCCAAAACCTTCCTCAACCATAATAATGCGATGCATAATGACAAACAGTACGTCTGACCTCTGTTGCTCTCTGACCTTTACTCGTTTCCAGGGTAATGGTGCTTTTAAGTGACTGGGAAATAGCAGGACTTGAAGATTAGCTGCTGCTTGGAGTGCAAGATGAACATCCATAAAAATGTACATTTAAGTTACAACTGCTGCTAAAAGTGTGACTTACAGTACAGACCCCAAACTAAAGTAAGAATGAGTTTAAAACCTACAAAAACATGAAACCAAAGAAGAAGAAAAAGAAAAGGTTGAGTATTTGTGACAGTTGGTTGCCAGATTTGTCTCTATGTGAAAAGACATAATGTAATTATGTTTTTAAACCTTGTCTTCGTGGACTTAGAAGCATCATAAAGTGACCTGTTTATCTCAGCTTTATGGAAATCAATGTGATGTAGACAGAAAGACGCCCCGCAGCATACAGGCCATAACAGAGACGATCAGCACAGCCAATGTGACACGAGAGCGTTACCCAGCGCCTCTGCTCACTTCAGACCTACAGTTGCATTCAGATTAGCATAGATGTCCATTTAGCACTCAGCACTCTGCGGTCTGTGCTGCGTGGAGAGATGTAAACATAAATGACACGCTGCCCTCAGAGGAAAAAGAGACGCACGCAAAAACAACGAGAGAGAAGAAGAAGAGGTGAAGTCCATCCTAGCTGGAGCGACACCCCTTCCTCCCCCTCCCGTGCCAAGAGACAGGCCCAAAACAAGGAGAGGCAGCTGTGGGGAAGAGGGAGGTGTGTGTGTGCTGAATGCTCTCTGACAGCTGTGATGTCCACAGTTTTGCCGGGCCATTTAGTGACGCCCCCTCGCATTAGCAGCAGGGTGCGAGGAGCATGAGATGATGGACTCTAACATGTTTTGTTGCGTTGCTCTTTTGTCCCCTCCTGAATACGGCGGTGTGGGTCGTGTGTTCGTGGCTGTGCTGCGATTTAAGGTTCAAGCTGCACAAAACAAACTGAGAAATCAAAGGACAGTGTTTGGGATTGGAGCTGGTGCAGTGTACTCAGTCAGGGAGATGAAGAATCGTCTGTGTCGTGTTACTGTTTGCTCATTTATTTGGGTGCACTTCCTTCTGGTCCCCCCAGACCCCCGTTACCGCCACCACTCCGTCCGTCTAGGAGACAGTCCATGTATTAATATGAGAACCCACCATCATATCAACACACAGTCTGCTGAGCCAAAAGCAGTAAAGCAAAATATCCTGTAAGTGAAAGTTTCTGTAACGGAGCTTTGTGCAAATCAGCATTCTTCCAAATGTCATTATAACCATTTTATCACATTACCATTAAAGATGTGAAAAACCAACCATCAGCTTTGTTCCAGGGCAGCTTGTGTGCACTACATTGAGCAACAGACACACAGAGATGGACTGCTCTCATTGCCCTTATGTCTTTATTTTCCAGTGGTGACAGCAGCTCCACGTCTGTGCAGGTGCAGTAAAGTCAGTCAGTGCATCACCAGTGAAATCTGATCCGTCTGTTTTCTCCTTTTAGACACAGTCTGCTGTAGCTGGTTTCTGGTCGCAAACAGTTTCTCTGAATGTACGTAATTAATGAGGGTTTGTCGAAGGTTAAGACATTCAAACACCTTCATCCGTCACCGACTCTTCCCTGCATCCTGTCTCCTGCACTCGCCTCATCTTCTCATTCCAGGATCCACACTTTGATTTTCATGTCTGCGTCTAAAAGCAGCGTGTTAAGCATTTGGCTGGGGCATGTTGCAGGCTGTATTTAGAGCAGCCGAGCGGACTGGGCCCCCCCTTTGTTTTGAGCTTGATGAGGAGGAAACCCTGCTAGGCTGCGACGAGTTCTCATCACACACCCTGCATCTCTGCCAAGCTGCCGAGCCCCGCGCAGAGCCGGGTTGGAGGCGGGCTGCTGATTGACAGGATAAGAAGATGCCTCAGCGGAGAGGGAGAGATCTCTATCCGCTGCTAAACTGTGCCTCTGTGTCGCTGCTCAGCTTGGAACGGAGACGACTTCTCAGAGGACGGAAGCGGCTCGGCTCGCTGCGTCAGGACGGGGTCAGAGATGTGCCCACATTTACTTTGCACCCATAAATGCCCCACCGACGTTTCATCTGTGCCTTAAACTGTGTTTGACACATGTTTGATTTCAGGGACAGAGTAGCTGACAGCCCCATGTGTGAGACTAGCCTTTGTTTTCTCTGCCTTTACTGTAGAGTCGCTGCTAATGAGACGAAACTGCAGTAATGCAACAGTGTGTGTTGTTTCTAATATCAGTACAAACACATTATTCAAGTTTTGGGACAAAACAACAATTTCATGGGTTGTTTTTTATTTTATTTCATTTATTTTTTTTGTGTACAAATGTCTTAATTCCATGTAAAAAACATGTTTCTTGTCACTAATAAGCCGACTATTTTAAAAATCATGTCTGTGCAGATTTATCATCATCCGCACATCTTTAATACGTGTTGAACTCTGTCCTACTTTACAGAGTAAACAAGTTTAAAGCTGCGGTTTTGTTAAGGCATTAATTCGTTTTTTATTATGATTCACATCATATGCATCAAGTAAATGAGGATAAAATAGAATTTTTAAGGTAGCAGCTACTTGAACATGCCGTACTTAAATGTGAGTTAGCACTGTTATGAAAATGCTCTTTACAAATCGTAGCTGAGCAATTTTATAAGACTTAGAAAATGTCAGTGTTCACAGTGTGAGGGGGGTTTGTGTGAAACACGCGTGTGCCTCGCACACAGCACCGCAGCTTCAGTCCCAAGCCTACTGCTAACATCATGGCACCAAAACCACACAAACTTCTGTCGCAGCAGAAATGCTCATCATGCTTTAGGTAACACGCGTTTTCCTCAAAGTCAACGTTGATCAGACGTCTGTGAGGGAGGCCAGCACGTCTCTGAACATTATATTCTGGGGCACCATGACAGAGACGATGAATCCCATTATTGTACAGAGCACATTAACACCAGAATGAAACTGATTCCTGGTGAATGACAATAATTATAATTACCATGCATTTCTGTGTACGATTCATAAAAACACTGCTTTGTGAGGATTTTAGTAACATGCACGAGTGGGACAAACGTAAAGCATCAGTCGGGTCCACACACGATCCAGGCGTCACGAAAAGTTGTGAAAACTAAAGCAGGTACATCCACAGTCATTGTCAGACTGCTGGTGGGTTTTTCCCTCCCTCCCTCTACAACATTCTGCATCAACAAAGCAATTTGTTTCCCCGGAGTGTGCTAATTTCTAGATTTCACAGTGCCAGGTGTTACGACTGCCAGTCATTACATGAAAATCAGCAAAACCTTAACCACGGTGCTTATCCCCGGCGCCAAACGCGCCCGGATGAATTCTCTTTGATTTTGGGGTGAGGATGGGGGAGAGACAGGAAAGGAGGTTAAGTTCCAAAGTGCATCTTTTATTTAAAAAAAGAAGAAGCTCTGCTGATTTTTCACTGTCTGGTAAAACAAAACGTCTCCTGTTGAAACTGTGGCCGGCGTCCCAGGTTTGACCTCCAGCTTCAGGACAAAATCCCCCGAAGTGCTGCAGAGGAAATACATTTAACGATATAGATTTCTCAGATGGAGCTCCATTTTTTGTCAAGTAATATGCAAACAAACGCACGCGTCTTTGGAAACAGGCCGATTACATGCAATGTAAATATTGTATTTTCCTCAGAAGTGATGCTGTGAATATTTAATGGAACGAGCTCCTTTTTAATTCACTGCTATTGTGTGATTTATTTGTGGATGGCTGCGAAATAAAATGTGCATTCGGGATGTGTCGAGTTATTTTTAGAGCGGTTAATACGCAGCATTAATTATGCACATATATGTAGCACTAATTAAATCGATCAGCGGCAGACACACAACGCAGTTTGTGTGTCGAAACTGAGCTTTGTGTTTTTTTTACATTTTATCAACGTGCTGCCGTGTTTTTAAATTATGCTTTCATTTGACACAGAAAACGACAGAACGACATCGGTTTTTAATGATATGACAATTATTCTATTGATTTCTATTTTTCTGTTGTTTTCATTGTTTTCATTTAATTCTCTCATGATTAACATACAAGAAGCTCGAGCGTCACAAACACGTGAATTTATTTTAAGGAAACCCACATGAAATAAATTATTTAAGGCTGCTGGGAGTGTGTGTGTGTGTGTGTGTGTGTGTGTGTGTGTGTGTGTGTGTGTGTGTGTGTGTGTGTGTGTGTGTGTGTGTGTGTGTTAAAACTGCTCAAATAAATAAAAATAAATAAAAATAAATAGCGGACTTCTGTGTTGCCCTCTTTACAGCAATGTAAATTTTGCCAGCCCTCTCACACACACACACACACACACACACACACACACACACACACACACACACACACACACACACACACACGAGTTCACACTGATGTGTGACGTGTCCGACAGTTTGATAGGAATCACTTGGAGAATAACATGTATTATGATAAATGCACCAATGAAAGCAGTCTTCCATGCGCAGGTAGAGTTTGATGAATATGCTCCTAAGCAGCCAACATCTGCTGTTACCTTTGCTTCCTATTGTGCATATTTCATTAATTTTTAAATGTATAATTAATCCGTGCTAATGAAAATCCATTCTCATCTTAAACAGCAATTACACTCTCCAAAAAACAAGTTTTTATTTCTTTTTAGTAAAACTTTCCTGTGTTGTGCGTCTCTGCTGTGAGTTGTCTTTAAAGTTGCTTTTATCAATTCAACTTTTTGTTATCATTATTAACAGAAAACTGTTACATTTTAACTGGTTTTCATTCGCTAATGCTTTCAGTCAGGAGCATAACTGTGAGCGTGAAGAGGAATACAGCTTTCTCTGTTCATTGTCGTATCATGTGTAGCTGAGGTGAGGATGACGAGGAAGAGGAGATGAAGGTGGGGGAGGGCAGCACGACATCCTTCCTGTCAGAGTCTTCTTCGCCGCTTCAGCTGTCTCCCCTCCAGTGGCCACGCCTTCCAACGCCGCCAAGCCACAGGCACCGTCGGGTAGCCGAGGCAGGGGAGCCACGCAGGAAACAGGAAATGGTGAGGCGCAGAGAGGAAGCCGTGAGGGTGTGGGGCGGTAGAGATGGAGGAGCCGTGAAGTGTCAGAGCTGACATCGATGCTCTGAAAGAATGACAGAGAGGAAGGAACCGGAGGAGCTTCACCTGGTGGGCTGAGCATCCCAATTACCTCTCCATAAACAAAGGAGGAAGTTTTGCCACACTGGGGGCACAGATCTGCTCTCCTTCTCCACCTGCCATCACACCACCTCCCCACTGCAACCCAGCAAGAGGCTCCTCTCTCCCTCTTTTGCCATCAAATAAGAGGTGTTCAAAAGCACCACAGCCCCTGCTATGATCGCGCGAGGTGTCACTTATGAAAGGCAGCGTCCCCACTGAATACGTTCGCGCCGATGAAAGGTCGGCATAACTCGAGTTCACACACGCCGCACTGTTTCTTGTCTCTTGTCTTCTTATTTGTTTGAAGCTGACGGCTGCCTGCTCCTTCAAGGCCTGTACCAAGTGTCATCTGAGCAGGAGGAGAGCTGCACCGGCTCGGGCTGCTCCGCCGCGCTCCTCAAAGCTGGCGGTGAGTATTCTGATGTGGTGCGGCACTTCTGTGCAGGTTTGGGCTCCATTTGACTTTTTGCTTTACTTCCAGTCCGAGTAAATCACAGCACTCGTTATTCCAGCACTGCTATTGTTGGAAGAGTTGGTGACAGGGCCGGAAATTTTCTTAGGGTGGCAAAATCAAAGCCTTTTTTTTCAAACACACATGCAGGTGGTTACATATGGTTAAATGATTCAAATGCAGTAAGTATGCACGTTTGTCATATATTTATATGTCTATAACTTCATTATTGTAGGTAGCCCACATAATTACACACTTTAGTTACATAAAACATGTGAGTTTTGATGTTACGTACTGTATAGCCTGTATAATAAATACATATGTAGCCCATATGAACCACCACTCACAACCACCAGCACTTTATATAGCCTCTGTAGAAACTATCTACACCCTCACTTATCTTAACTGCACTACTGTATAGCTCTGTGTAAATAATCATTCTGTACATACGATAATCTTTAATCCTACAACTGTTTACAACTTGCATAGTTCCCATTTCTGTATAGCTGTATATCTCAGATTCTGTAAAGTTATTTATTTCATATTCTGTATAGTTTTTCATATTTATATCCTGTTCATAGCCTGTACATAGCTTGTACTCACTACAGCCTGTACATACTTATAGTTATAGAATATTCACAACATACTTCATACCGTGTACATTATAACATACCATAATAGACCCATTTCTGTAATATACTCACATATCTATATTATTGCTAATATATATTGTAATATATCTATATCACTAAAGGACTTCTGGATGGATGCAAACTGCATTTCGTTGCCCTGTACCTGTGCATGTGCAATGACAATAAAGTTGAATTCTATTCTATTCAATAAGTATAAAATCCAGAAAGCTACACAACATGGGGCGCTTCATTTACAAACACAAGTCTAACTTAAGTTTCACTGTTTTTTGTTAGAAAACAGTCACATTGTTACAGCTTAAATTACACAAAATGTCAGAAATCTGCACCGTCATGAACAAACATCTAAACCAAATTTTTCATGATTTGTTGGATGAACTCTCTGAGGTCTGAAATACAATCGGCCATTTTTGACTCCTTTTGAGTTTACGTTTGTGTTTCACCCTCAGATTGTTTCATTTTATTTTCCTCCTCTTACCTTGTTTGGTATCTTTTCAGCTCAACTGAATTTAGTTGTTTTTTCACTGACATACTGCATTAGTGTTACTGATCTGAAATCACAAAAAGAACTTAAAATCCTAGTAGTATTTTTACTGTAAAAAAACCACAGACACGTTGAGTAAATTTCTATAACTTGAAATGCAAATATAAAATGTACATTTTGTAAACATATACAACTATTTATCTAAAAATGCACCCGATACATCTGCCGTTTTTTTCATTTTCTACAACCATTTAAAAATATTACTAAAACTAAAATGAGAGAACAATTAGGTGTCTCAATAAGATGCTCCACAAATGATGTGTGTCAGTGAAAAACAAGTTTGTCCACCAAAAGACAGAAGAGCACAGGGATAAACCTGCAGGCCTGACAACAGCAGGTGTATCACTCCACTGGTTTTCTACTCAGTGTTTACGTTGCAAATGTGCCTCTGTGACAGTCATTAGTGCCGTCACTGACACACTAAACAAAACGACTACACAACAGAACAACTACACAAGACAACACAAAACACTAAGTAAACACTCCACACTAAACGTCACAAATCTGCCACATCTAAAAACTCTCTCTCTCTCTCTCACTCGCTCGCTCTGTCTCGCTGCCGTTACCGTCACTCCCAAAACTTTTCCCTCTTCCTAAACAACCAAATCCTACTTGTTGACATTTTTTTTAATTGGTCGATATGGTGCATTTTTCCACCAATAGGAAAGCGGTGACTTTTTCCTTTCTTTACTGTTTTCGCGCTGTCCTTAGAAAACGCTTAAAACACATACAAACACACACACACGTGACGACAGTATTTAGAAAAAAGCGTGGCTGATTTAAATTATCATAGCTCTGGATTTACTGGCCTGTAATTAAAATGTAAAAACTTTGAAGTCCGAACTTTCAATGTAGCTGAAACAGAGAACCAGCGTGGCTGCAGCTTGTTGCTATGGCAGCTTACATCAGTCATGTGATCTGGAGGTGCAGCGTGTCCGTGGACCACAGAGGGTTAATAACACTCACCTTCCTTCCAGTTCCAGAGTGTAACATCCACCCAAGAAAAAAGCCGGTCCCGCTATGGGCTGAACCATTTGTTACTGGTGCAGGGGGGACACTATGCAATATTTTCAGTTTTAGCATTTATACTCACTGCTGACTGTAACTACGCTCAAACTGTTAATGCGATCTTATTTTAATAAACAACACAGTCATATGCAAAACTGGGGTGACACTTGGGGTGGCAAGGGATCATTTTAGGGTGGCACTTGCCACCCCATGCCACCCTTCTAGATCCGCCCCTGGTTGGTGAATAAATATGAAATGGCGATATTAAACATCAGCACGAGTGAACAAAGGATTTGGGTTTTTCCCTTAAACCTGCAACAACACATTTTATAAATCTGTTTCTTTCTGCAGATCAGGTCGTTGTGTTCTCATCACATCGACTGTCAGACATCACCTGTGGAAGCACAGCAGTGATGCACTGGCTGCAGCGATAACAGCTGCTGATCGATTTGAGTTTGTGTATTTCCTTTTACAGCCATACTTGTTTAATGGGAGTTACAATATCCTCTTACTAATAAGAGCCCGTACATCACAGAAAATAAATCGTAAGCCTTTGGTAACTTTGCCAAACCAACACTTGTGCAGAGCAGGCTGACGGTGCGCTGCACAGGACCGTGACATGGAAAGAGTGTCCACCTGAGAAATGTGCAGGTTTCCTACAACATCCACTGGAAAATATGATGTACGATTATTTGGCTGCAGAGTGTGCCAGCTCATCCCTAACTCAGCTGTTAGCTGCTGAGTCTGGTGAGATTTAGCTGATGATGAACCATAGCACCATAGTGAACACAGTACAGTCAGGTTCATTCAGTTCAGTTTTATTTACACAGCACCAAATCACAACAGCAGTCGCCTCAAGGTGCTTTATGATGTAAGGTCGACCCTACAGTAATAGATACAGAGAAAAACCCAACAATCATATGACCCCCTATGAGCAGCACTTTGGTGACTGTGGGAAGGAAAAACTCCCTTTGAACAGGAAGAAGCTTTACCAGTAAGGTAAAACTTTGACAATTCTGTAAAGATTGATTTTTTATCATTTTTAGGTCACATTTAAAAACATCCATGTCAAAGGTCAGGCACCTAAGAAGGGCGGTGCAGTGGCTGAGTCAATGTAGGACCAGCTCACATGTACCTTATTATGTTAACATCATCGTGTAATTTCAGCCGTTTTATTTCATGAATGACACTGTAAGCTTGAGCTCAACATTTTTGCTGCATTTAACACATTTTCACATGAAACTCGGGCCTGATTACAGTTTACAAACAGTGTGAGTGGTCTATCTTTGATGGATCTTAGTTGTGAACAGGCCTTTTTACTGCATGAACTACATTACAAACTGGATCCCATCAAACATACAACAAACGACAAGGCAAGAAAAACTTTGACGTGCAAAATGAAACAAAATCAGGAGAAAAACATAAATATTACCCAGAATGCAGTTTGGTTGTATCTGCACTTTTACAGGACCGGGTTCGACCGATTGCAAACACACACACACACACACACACACACACACACACACACACACACACACACACACAATGAAACCGTCCACACCCCCCTGCATCCTAGCCTAGTGTATTTACAAAAAGAGGAATGTAATATTGTAACTGTCAGACATAAAAGCCACATATATGTATGTGCTTAGTTTGTCAAATACGTGAAACTAGACTTTGAACATACGTTTCTCTTTCAGTTCCAGTATTGTGCCAAAGGTCATGCTGAGTGCAGAGAAGCTCAGAGTCACTTCAGTGGACTTGACATGTTTGGTCCTTTTAGCTGTGCAGATTTGTGTTGCAGGAATAAATGGAGGTGTAGCTGCGCACGTCTGCAGAGGGACTCCTCTGTTCTCCGCTAACATCGCTGGACTACAGTTCTCCTCTTCCATCTACATTCCTCAACTCATTCGTCCCTCCTGCGCTGTTCCACGTGCCTCGGAGAAACAACCACGCCACCTCCCTCCCCGCGCCTTTTGAAGGAGTAAACCAAACCGTTGAGCTTAACGCATTTCTAATGAGCCAACAGTTGGAGTCTGGAGATTAGTCATCGTACAAGCACACCGACGATCGCGTTCGCCGAGATGAACCATGTATCATCTCGGCGGCGCCGTCGCTGCCTCGGCTGAAGCGCCGCGAATGAAAAAGCTGCTCCATTCCAAATGATTAACTTACTTTTGCTGATGTCATAAAAATCTAAAAATCAGCGTTTGTTTGGCTGCTGGCTTCATAAAGAAGCGGTTCAAAGGATTTAGCAGGGACTCACTTCGTGTTTGAGGAGGCAGTTCTTCAATTACTGTTTGACAGGTGGCATTGTCTTTAGATATGCTGTCATATTCATATGAATAAGCCTGGATGGCATCATCCATTCAGCAGTGACAGATAAAAGAAGAACACAAAGTGCCTGACAGGTGCTAAGAAGGCCCTTCTAAGTCACTGCTGAATACAAAGAAGGTATTCTCTGTATTGTCTTTGCTGCTCGGTGTCTCATTAGCTCCTAGCTTTTGATCTGCAGAGCTGCCGTGTCTAAAGAAGTGTCCACCCATTTCCAGCAAGTGGACAAGTCATTACGGCTGTCTCTCTCAACTGATCGCTTAATTTGATAACTGCAGAGATGAAAGTGGGTCCAGGCAGGAGGTGACAGTATGCCTTTATTTGCCAAGGACAGGCTACTAATTTCCAGCCTTGCGGCAAAGCCTTTTAACAACACTCCGTTAACACCTGTTCACTTCCTCGCATGTTCAGACGTGACGCTCAGGCGCTGAGCGTGGCGTTCAGCGTTCAGCGCTGCTTATGAACCGTTCAGGCTTTAACCCTGTAATGCCCTTTGCATCATATTTGATACGTGAGTTTCTGACACCTCTATCTCATCAACAACTTCAACTTTATTGTCATTGCACATGTCACAGGTTCAAGGCAACGAAATGCAGTGATGATCATCAACGTGATCAATACTTGTCATAATTTCAACATGTTATGGACAAAACTCTTTTTTTCTAAAATTAACATTGTTTTAACAAAAAGTTGCCAAAAACCCATATTTGATACAAAAAAATATAATAAATATATAATAAATATACAATAAAAATATAATAAATAAATAATAAAAATATCATGCACAACATGATATAGCAAAAGAAAATTGTAGATTTTGTTATAAGGTTAGTAAAACTCTCAGTAAAAATCAGAACTTTCTGGCTAATTTTTGAGGTGTTGGGTTTGAATGAGAGTCTCCATTAATAACAGGAGGAAGACGTGCTTATTATTGTTGTTATTATTATTGTTGTTATTATTATTGTTGTTGTTGTTGTTGTTGTTGTTGTTTCTATAAAATGAAATCTGAAATGAAACAGATGGAATGACTTCTTCTGTGCCTCGTCTATATCTGTGAGGAATCCCTGCACACAGACACACACACACACACACACACACACACCTGTACACACACACACACACACACGCTCACACACACACCTGTACACACACACACACACATGCTCACACACACACACACACCTGTACACACACACACACACACACACACACACACACACACACACACCTGTACACACACACACACATGCTCACATTCACACACACACCTGTACACACACACACACACACACACACACACGCTCACACACACACACACACACACACACCTGTACACACACACGCTCACACACACACACACTCACACACCCACCTGTACACACACACACACACACACACACACGCACACACACACACACACACACACACACACACACCTGTACACACACACACGCTCACACACACACACACACACACACACTCACACACCCACCTGTACACACACACACACACACACACACACACACATGCTCACACACACACACACACACACACACACACACATGCTCACACACACACACACACACACACACACACATGCTCACACACACACACACACACACTCACACACACACACACACACACACACACATCATTCTAAAAAACTGGACGTCAGATTTTGCTGCCTGTAAATTCTGACACAATAATTACAAATCTGATTGTATTTTGTGTGTATTCATGTCGAGGTTGTGTTTAAGTGCAACAAAAACATTTAACCAACATTAAATAAAACAATGAAGGGATTTAAAAAAGCATTAAAATGTAAATCTAATCATTTAAATTGGTTTTGCTACATGTTACCAAAGCAGCTATGCGAACATGTATTCAACACTTTGTGTCTTTAAGAGTTCAGGCCTGAACCAACCCAGGACACACCAGTGAAAGCAGGCCGTGCACACAATCATTTTTAGGAACATGAATGATATTTATACAAACACATAAAAATGATGCACTATAAATTATGTGTGGGCTAAATGTTACTGATGATTCTTTATGATTATAGAGGGTTTAAATATGACTTTAACTTAAGCATTTTAAGCATCGCAACACAACACAAATGGAAAACAGTGTGTTTACATTTTACTTCTTGGTCACTAATAATTAAAAACACATCATTCATGAAAGAAGTGCCAACACGCGTATACACAAAGACAATGCAGAGTCCAATTCAAGGCAAACACAGCACACATCTGTCTCACAACTGCTACAAATGCAACAAAACCTGCAACGTGCAGCATTTTAGCCGTTTTACCTTTGAAATAAAAGGGAGAACTATTTATTTACCCAGACAGCAGGCTCCTCCTTCAAAGTGCATTTTATTTGTGCCTGAATATTCACAGCCCTGTCTCCTCACCTGCACACAGGCCATCTACAGCTGCCTCCAAATGAGCCTGGTGACCTGCAGAGTGAAGCCCGGACAGCCAGCATTATCCACCTGCAGCAGATCCCTGTCCAAAGTGACGTGCCACTCCTAATTTGATTGGCATATTCTATTTATTGCCATGCAGCCGAGTGTTTCTCTACTATTTCTTTCAGATTGGACCAATAAGAATAAAGAGGAGAAGCTCCCCCTGCAGTGTGGGTGATGTCACCAACACCCAAAAGACTTGATGTTAAAGTGGAGGAGACGGAGAATGTGGTGAAAGAGACAATTTAAGGGGTGCCATTCCAATTTTTAGGGCCTCTGCATCAACCTTGGTGGTGTATTTGTTTGGCGTTAGCAGGTAAGTGACCCGAGCACAGGTATCAACACGTCTGCAAGCAAATGACACGTTTAAACATTTGGAGCAATTAACCATCAGTCTGAAAAAGGTGCATACGCTGAGACTGAACCTCTTTTCCCTTCAAATCACAAATCATAATGCACCGTTGAATCTCGACTCCGTTTCCTCCCACAAAATTGATTTGTAGGATTTTGGATTGAAAGCCTTCCTGTAGTTGTCTCTGCTGGAGGACGGGAACAAATGTTTGATTCTTCTTTCGTTTTCTTTTTTCCCCTCAACTCTGACATCGCTTCTCTCAGTGGCAGCATATCGCCGCCTGAATCTTTCCATCCACATCAGGGGAGCAGAGCTGTGACTACTGGGATTAGGCTAATCACACATTCACCCAGGAGGCTGCGCATACAGGAGATCCTGCGTGAGGCATGACCTTATTTCTAATGTATTTCCATTGCCTTTCTTTTTACTTGCCGGCGCGAGTAAGAGGGGCTAATGCGCCAGCATTTCGTTATTCCCTGTTTTATCTGCTGAGACCAGGCTGTGGATGGGAACTTTAATGTTTCTTATTGACGTGATAAATCGTTAGGCGTAAATGCCCCTTAGCTGCTGCATCGATGCAAGGTGAGAGGTGTGCAGCTGCAATTAAAGCCCCACTTTGTTAAATCACACCTAAAATTATTTCGATGTAAAAGTTGGTGAAAACATACGACCGCTGTCCTGTACGTGTGTACGTAACAGTATTTCACTTTGATTGGAGCTGATACACAGGAATGAATAATTACATTTAAAGGATCAAATATGACATCCATGTAAAAATGCTGATATTAGAAAGAAATCCAAACTGATTCTTTTATTTATCGTGTGGCTGATCAAGGCCAGCTCTCAGGCTGGGATATAAATAGTATGTAGGTGATGTTTGTGTGGTCCAATTTTGATAAATGTACAAAATACAAATAATATAAAACAATTTGCGCCCTGTGATATTTATATATTTTATTTAGGCAGCATTTAGAAAGCAGAAAATGTAAAAAAAAAAAAAGACATATTTTAATTCATTTTTTAAAAACTGTGTTCAGGCTGTGAACCCCAGGATGGCTGAAGTTTACACTGGGAATTTTTTCTTAAATCCTGGCTCGCTGCACTTCAAAACTAATTTTTCACTGAAATATTCACTTTTCTTTAATCGCTGAAAATATGCGTGCAGAGAGCACAAATGCAAAAATATAAATTCTAATGTCTCTGGAGCTCAGCGGGTGTATTTTCTTCCCATTTCATCCAATGTCGACCCCCAGTTTAGAAACAAAAGATGTTAAAGAAGAGGGGGGGGGGAGAGGGGGATGGGAGGGGGGGGGGGCACAGGTCCATCAAACTCAAATAAGAAATATTTAAACCCCCCACACCTCCCACTCCCTTCCTTCCTTCCTTCCTTCCTTCCTTTCTCCTGCTCCATTCTAAATCAACACTCGTAATTTATGAAATGTAACTCTGCCCTCCACTGGCACGAAGAAGGTGCACACACATACAGAGCACAGGCTCTCCTCTAGTAGACCACACCATTCAGGAAAACAGTGTGTGTGTGTGTGTGTGTGTGTGTGTGTGTGTGTGTGTGTGTGTGTGTGTGTGTGTGTGTGTGTGTGTGTGTGTGTGTGTGTGTGAGACAAAACGTGTGTTCTGAAAAAACAAGTTTAAGAAGTAGGTGATTTGTAATTTGGCCCTAGTGAAAATTACCATTATCCAGCAGACTCTTCCCCCTATTAGGCATGATTGCTTGTCTTTAATTTAGCTGCGATTCAGTGGCATAATAAGCATAATAATAAACATTTATGTAACACTCAAATTAAATGTAGTCGATGAATATTTTGGCTGTTTGGAAAATGCAGCTAATAGCACGAGAGTGGTGAGGCTCGCTGAGGGTGCAGAATTCATTCAACACTTACACACGTGTGTGTGTGTGTGTGTGTCTGTGTGTGTGTGCATGCGTGAGTGTGTGCGTGTGCGCGTGTGTGTGTGTAAGACAAAGAGACGGGTTGAGAAACTGATCCCCAGAGTTCACCAAAGGATCTCTGTCTTCCAGGTGGGCTGAGGGTCTAAACCTCAGCCATCCAGCTATTTTTATGGATGCCTGTTAGACTGCTCATGTGTGTATACCCCCCCTAGCCCCACCCCCAGCCAAAAACTTTCCACAACCACCCACCACAGGGTGCCAATAGAGCCATTGTCACCCCAGGTGATAGCAGGAGCACTGGGGAGGGTTTGGAAGGTGGGGAAGGGAAGCAGTCCCGCTCCTCTGAGAGCTGGGAAACAGCACCTCCCCCACCCACAGACACATCTGCCCCCTCCCAACACCCTCCAACCAGTTCAGTTGAATGGGTGAAACCACAAAGTTAGACATTAGAGGGGATCAAGGTGACTGTCAGCAAAGTATTCAGTTGAGTCAATAATTAGGTATGCGTTGGATTGCACTTTAAATTGAATATAGAGTTAAATAACGAGCTGTATATAAAATTCAATTATATTACATTTTAACAGTCGTCTCATCATATTGCAGAGACCCTACAGTATTACAGACAAAACCCCAACAACGATGAGCCCCTGTGATGAAGCGCGTCAGCAACAGTGGGAAGGAAACTCCCCTTTAACGGGAAGAAACCTTCAGAGCCAGGCTCAGGGAGGGGCGGGGCCATCTGCTGCAGCCAGTTGGGGGCAAGAGGAGAAAGTCAGGAGAAAAGCTGTGGACGAGATCCAGAGATTCATGATGATTACTTATTAAACTCAAACTGGTGTATAAACAGTAAATAAACACTCAGCATAAAAAACTATTGCAGTGTAACTAGTGCAGTTTATCATTTTCCATCATGTTTTCTTACTTTACTCATGGCTGACGTGGAGGGCTGCAGTGTGCAGGGTTTTGCCTTAAACACTTCCCTTGGTTAGGTGACTTTATTTAAGAAGGCATCACTAATTCTTTTGCTGTTCTCAGAAACTGACAAAAATACGTGATGATGAAATCCAACTTGTGCTGAAGCCTGAGCTCCCAACTCACCTACAACACCTAAACCGGTGTGAGCTTCATGATGTGTGGTCCGATTGGTTAGCCAGGAGGCGTCATAGACTTAATATGTTACATTCCAGGAGTCCAAAATAATGGAGCACAGAGCAAATAAAGAGGGTGTGGCTAGCACAGAGAATGTGGTCATTTTCAAAATAAAAGCTCTCCTACAGATCCCAGTTTGAAACCACGTCAGAGACACAATGTAACTAATTTCTCTCTCCTACAAAGTAACACACACACACAAGAGTAACAGAGTACATGTACCACCGTTACGTATTTAAAATACAAAAATATGAGTAACTGTATTCCGTTACAGTTACCGTTTAAAAAGGTGGTGTTTAGAATACAGTTACTTTGTTGAAATAAATGGATTACACGGCGGTATTTTCCTGTTTCATATGTTCGGCTATGCCCTCTCTATTTTGGTGATTCCACGCCGCTGGAAACCCAAACAGAACACGCATCAAGAGGCTCTAATGTCTGTGTCTCCGTCTCGCAGCCCATGTCACCTCTACTTGCAGCATGAAGAAATGATTCATTTTTAAGTAATCCAAAGCATTCAGAATACGTTACTCTCATTGAGTAATGTAACAGAAAACATTACAGAATACATTTTGGGGCATGTAATCTGTAATCTGTAGTGGGATACATTTTAAAAGTAACCTTCCCAACACTGGTTGTGCTGCACTGCCAGTAGAGAAATAGAAAAGCTCATTTGCAGTGGGTGCCAGGAAGCGGCGGGTAATTAGATGTGAAGGAGGAGTTTTCTTTTACTAACCTGGGTGCACTGGAAATGAAGACACCTGCATCTCCAACTGGAAAAGTGCAGCTCGAAGCATTTGTCATTTTTAATCTTGTGTTTCCAGTGGGACGAATGGATGTCTGCAGATCACAGAGACACACTGTGTGTTTGACCACTGTGTGTTTGTGGCTGTGATCATAATGATGGTAAAGTTTGACAAGTATAAATGATGTGTATAACTACACGGTGTTATTTTCTTCAGGATCGTCTGCAGACCTCTAACCACACTTAATATGTAGCAGAGATATTGACGGGGATGAGTCTGCTTCCTGTGGTGCGAAGGTCAAATTATAGCAAGAAGTGACGTCGTAGTGGTCACAGCTCCCACAGCACAGACACACCATCCTCCATCCATCCTCCACATTAATATCTGAAGTCAAAATATTTCATAATGTTGCTTTAACACAATAAACATTCACATTGAAAACATTGTGATTCTGATTTATGTTAAATATATCTCCCTATCCACTGAAAGGAGGTCGTTGTTACTGTGCAGCTTTTTCTGATCACTGTAATGAAGAAGACATTTAAAATCTCATGTCCAAGTTAAAACAACCAAATTAGCCCCTCTACTGGCAACTTGGGCCCTCCTACAAAGTAACTTCATCTCCATGTACTTTCATGTCAATACGTTGAACTGAAAAGCTGGGAAAAGTGTGTTGATTCTGTAGCAGATCAGTAAGCATCTTCCTGTTTTCCTAAAAGTCTGCATTTTTCTTAGAGATCTTGGACAACTTTAATAAAATGCAACAAAGTAAAATAATAATAGTAATAGTATAGCACCCATATATAAAGAATAAAAAGCACAAATGAGCATTTCTCTGGGAAACTGTCTCAGGGTTGCATCAGCCAGCCCTGATTGGATCCCCTCACATTTCAAATTTCCAAGCCTTTGTCAGCTGAAAAGTTCAGATCTCTCCAATGTGAAGTCTTGAAAGGTGAGGCGAGGACAGGTCAAAATAGTCAACAAATACCTGCCACGGTGGCTGGAAATGTGGCACATTTCACACCACGCAAATTCAAGGCTGGCTTTCTGCACAGGCAAGCACTCCTGCACATCCTGACCCCCCCACCCCCACCCCATTTTATCTTATCTTTGGTTTGCTCTGAAGTTCAACATATAGACAGAGACCCTATCAAAACATCAAAACCAGAAAAGAAGAGAGAGGGAAGCAGGCAGAGATGAAGAAATGCTAAAAGCACTCTATGTTAGTGCTGAAACAATCCAATTACAATGCCTATCAAACTTAGCTTCACAGGTTATAGCTTCTAATTGCCTGACAAAAAATTGACACTTCAGTCGCAACAGTGTAATATAATGGGGGCCAAATTAAATTTGATCGAGGGGCAGAAAACGATGCTATCACTCAGCAGTGCGGAAAAAAGGAGATCAACTAGCATGATATAATGGATCAAAAATGAAAATTATTCATTAATCGCATTGGGTTTTCCAATAATGGAAATGACACAGTTCAGACGTCTTCCTAAAAACACTATTAATTAAAGGGATGATAGATCTAACAAGGCATGGAGCCCAGAGAAATCACTCCACCTCTTCTTTCCTCTTCCTCTCTCTGTTACTTTACATCGCTCTCTCGTCTATTTAATAGGTTTGCTTTGCTCTTTCTGTAGGTGACTGCAGCGGGTGAGTTTGTACATCCTTTCTAATCAGAAGCATCAGCTTCAGGATGTTGTAGTGACCCATGATCTTAGGTAGCTGCTGTTCTACAGAGGTTCCTTCTATACGTGTGATTGTCATTGCTAAACAACAGAAGGTAGCAGAACTCAAGCATGACTCTACAGTCTGATGGTTTACCACACGGACTTACATAAATGCAAGAGGCTGCCTACACAAGGTGACTTTAAGTAATTCACATGAATCAAATGTCATCTTTCTGCTGACACTGGGCAGGTATATGTGCAATTTATGACATTTAAAATTCTACCACCAACTAAGATGCACGAGATAACCGGACTCCCAGGACTTTACAGTCTCTCAGCATCAGCAGCAATGAAGGCCAGACCAATGATCCTGATACCTGAGCTAGTTTTCCTTTTGATTTTAGCTGCTCACGCCAATTTTTGCTTGATTAGTACTGGAAATAATGTGTCACAGATCTTGTCTGCTTGATTTCTGCAGGTGTGGAAAACTAGGTCACACTCATATATTACACATGCTACTATCACATTTCTGTTCTTCACAGGTAAGCTTTAGTCAGTCAAAAGCAAAAGTAACACTTTGTCTTTGAAGACGTAGAAATAACAAACCTCAGGGTCCATTTGGAAACTGTTTCATCACTTCACATTATTTTTTTCAGCAGATGTCATGAATTGTTAAAGAGTTCTGGTTCTTTCTATGACTTTAAAGACTTGTCATCCATGATTTTCACATGGTATTACCAAACACTCCAGAATGGTCCTTAAGGTGGAATTGTTTTGTAATGTGTTGTTTTTGAGTGTAGCTCAGCTTTGAAGCTCAAAGACGTGGCCTTGATGCTCAGGTGGGAACGACTGTGTTCAAGCGTCCATGTAGAACTCATCTCTGTCCTCTGTTCTAAATGAAAGAGACTCTGAGTTTGAGTGCCTCTGAGCCAGGCAGCTTCCTCTGCTCCTTTTGGGAGAGGTATTTTATCCCGTGGCCCTTGAACAACCTCACCATCCACGCACGAACACTGCTCCACACACACAGTGACACTGGATGTCCAGGACTAGGCAGCAGGCTTTATTTAATCTGTTTTCCTCAGCGTTAATTGGGTCAAAGCTTCCTTCTCTGCCTTCTTGATGTGCAAATGAATGTGGCATCGAGGGACTCCCGCCCATCACTCCACAGGCACATTTACAGGACACCTCAGGGTGCCGGGCCGCCGTCTGTGACCTGTATATGGCAGATGAAGGAGGGGCAAGGGGGCGTAAGGTTGTCAGTACCAACCTGGATCAGAGAGACTGAAACGATGGAAAAAAATCCCCCAGTTAATTATTGCAGTGGAAGCCTGGAGGCCATACATGTCAGCCTCACTTCTAATGAAGTTTACCTTCACAGTCCTGCAATACTGGAGTTTCTATGATATTTAATAATGTATGTGGCAGATCAGACACGTGTATGAGAAAAGGTCAGAAAGAATAACCACACGTAAGCACTGCCAACAACCTTGATGCATCATTCTGTTGTGACCGACTTTGCAACGCTTCCACTAATGTGACGCGTTTCGTGATGTTTCCACGCTGCTCGTTAGCTCAAACTAAACATCTTTGATTTCCAAATGAAGACGATAAAGTGATATTTAACAAGCACAGGAGAACTCCCATCAATAAACAATAAACATCAAAATTTAAACCTGTTTGTAATTCTATTGGAGTCTTTGGTCATTAATAAAAACATCAATTTGACCACATGGGGCAACACTTTACAGCCTACAAAAATAAAATGAGTTCAGAACAGTCATGTGTAAATTGCATCCACTTATTGCACCTTTTGGGATATGCTAGCTTAGCGTGCTATTAGCTGTTAGTAACTAGCAGCATGGCTTGTCGTTAAAGTCGTTAGCACCTCCCTGCTCAATGCTCAAACGTTTAGTTCCTTACCTTACTAGCCTCACTAATGATGACATGTGCTCCTTCTGCCTGTCCCGGAAATGATGTCGTCAAAATGACCCCCTGGGCATTTCCAGTGCTAACTACACTTGTCTAAACTGGTCATCCTGGAATCTGCATATACTTAGAAATGGCTCCAAGAGACCTCCCCACCTTGTGTAAATATGCTGTTGTGCTTTTTAGATCTTCCTTCATCTACTTTCCTATTACTCTGAGTATCCAGTGAGTGCTGCCAAAAAAAAGACTACAGTTGTAGTAACTCGTGCTCAGTAATAAGAAGTTAGATCTTCTCAAGTTTAAAGAACCTGTAGAAGCTTTGCTACTTATTCAAAGATCAATGTAAGTGTGTGTACATGTCATACTTGTGCTTTTGTGATTTTCTGTGCGTATACTCGAAAATCCAACATAAATTAACTCATTCACTGCCAGCCATTTTCAAATCAGGTAACTCCCCACTGCCAGGGTTTTTGAGCATTTTTACTCATTTTTGAAGAGCCACAGAAAACTGTGTGTTATGATCATATAAACGCTGAACCTACCAAAATGAAGAACAGACTCTCTTCTTTCATCCAAAAAAGAAAAGCTTGTTTCTACCATTTTCCATTCGTTAGTAATCAGCTGTAGAAGAGAGGTGGGTTCCACCAAAAATGCCTGTTTTGACCAAAAAAAGGGAGAAAACGAGCTTTTTGTGAAAAATACATTTCAAGCAGAAAAGTGCCTTTGACACTAATATTTCTTGCTTTGTGACACCTCTAACATATAAAATAGTTTTTCACGTCTATAAAACAGAAATAACACTGAGAAAGGTTATGTTTTATCAAAACAATTTATTTACAAATATATGAAAAAATAAAATTCACTGACAAGCTGCCCGAGGTTGTATTCTAGCCCCTCCCATTGAAAAACGTAATTGACGTCTATAGACGTCAATGGCAGTGAATGAGTTAAAACCTGAATTCTTTAAATTCATTAAAGATGTTTTTTCTTCATTAAAAAGAGCAGTTCAAAGAAATGATTAAAAAACAAAATTAATTCTTGTCCATGAGTATGAGGAGCCTATATGAGTATGAGTATATGTACACTTCAGGCCAAAAAACAGGTCTAATGTTTTTTGGCCTGAAAACTATGTTCATATCATTAGTTTTTTATCTCCAGCTTTTGAAAGGTTTGGATCTAGATTAAGGTTCGATGTTTTACGAGCCTTCTCCTTTAATTCTTGTGAGGAGTCTACACATGGTGCAAAGACTTTCCATACAATTACCATGTGAATATGAAGCAATCAAGGCCTATAAATTGAGTCCTTTTCTTTGATAACAACCTCACAGCTTGACTCTGAGAAAATCATTCTCTGGCTCACCATCAATGGACATAATTACATTGACCATAATCCTGCAGCAAAACAATTTATCATCAAACACAAAGCATAAAGGGCCCCTATACCCCAGGCTGGGAGCTACTGGCACCCTTCTAGTCATATAATTGGGTATCGATGGCCAACGATCTCCTTCATTTCGTCGTTTTCCACTTGGGCACACGCTGGAACGCCCAGACAACCCAATCACACACCCCGCTGGGAGGGCGGGGTCCCAGCACCCCAGAGAGAACCACCATGGACTGCCTCCTCCCATCCTCAGTTAATTGGATAAACTTCCCATGGAAAGTAAAGGAAAGGTGGATGGAAAAAAGCAAGCTGCAATTTCAGCAGTTCCCACAATTTAGGGGATGATTCCAGTTTCTCAAAACTTGCATTATTTTTTATAGTTGTGGCAAATCTTTCCATCAGAGGAGCAAACTAACGGGATGTTTTTACATTTGGGCTTAAATCAAGAAGCTCAAATCAAATGTAAGTAAAGAGTTCTTCAAATCATCTGTATAAGCACATGCTGAAAAAACCCTTTCTAATCAAGACTCCTAAAGCATTTTGGTCTTAAAGCTTTTCTATTAGAGTATCTGGGTATAGGTGACATTTCTATATAACAGCCTGAACACTGAGCCAACAATGGCTAATACGAAGCCAACAATGATCATTTCAAACATTGATGGATTATTATTATTATTATTATCAACAGTTTCAGTCAGATCTTTGAGCTGAAGCTGCTGACATCACTGCTCACATCACCCCTCCCTCCTTTCACCCCTCCTGCTCACATGCAGGACGTAAAGTTCAACAGGTTCATTTACAGGAAGTCAGAATTCAAACACAAGGCACCAGATCATGAAGCTCTGGGGTCCAGGGAGGCAGGGATATCCACTGGTCCAAAACCCACAAACTCACTCGCTCTAAAAGCTCGCCAAACATAGGAGGCAGGAAACACACAGTAAGGAATCCACAGGGAAAACCAGCAGAGTAAAAACACAGAACAAGGAGCCAGGCTTCAAGTTCAACAGCAAACACTGCAGGCCAGCCGTTACCTTAGGTGGTGGTGGTAACGAGCTCATCAGGATCAGGTGCGATGCACATCACCAAGAGTGAATGTGCCCGACAAATACAAACACAGACAGAAGGCAGAGAAACAGACTCTGGACCGAGGGACCACGACACCTTTAGCATTTGGCAACTCTAAAGCCAGTGGCAAGAGGGAGGAGGACAGAGTCTCGTGGCTGTTGGATCAAGAACTGTGGAGTCCAGCCTGGGGTCACCTTCAAGGCCAGGCATCATAGAAATCAGCCTGACGTGTTCACCCAAGCCTGCATAAGCCTGGGCACTCCAGCCAGTACCAGGACTTCCAGCTCTCCACCCGCTAGCATCTGCCGACCCCTTGCTCTCCTTCATCCCCAACTACACCACTGCCCCTTCCCTCCAGTGCCAAGCCTCATTTTAACGGGTGGATTTGGAATGGATCAGTGGACGGGCTTCCAGGCTTCCAGGGCCTTACTTTGCAAGTCTTAAGGTGCCTTCTGGTATGTTAAGTATGATGCCAGGGAAAGAGCTTATACAACTGCTGTGTGTGTGTGTGTGTGTGTGTGTGTGTGTGTGTGTGTGTGTGTGTGTGTGTGTGTGTGTGTGTGTGTGTGTGTGTGTGTGGAGGACAGCATGCTTGTCACTGGAAGACGAGATTTCAATGACAGTGATGGGCCAAATCTTAAATTTCAGAGTCCAAATTTTTTTAACCATCTTCTGAATCTTAATAAAGCAAACTGTCCCTGTCAGTGCCATTAAACTGATCTTATTTTAAGATTAAATAAAAACATGCTATATTGCTTGTCTGTCATCTTAATTGCCACTTGTTTGAGTCATTTTTCATTAACTGAAATTGAAAGTTCGTCCCTCGCTGCTTTCTGTGGCATAATTTTGCACAAAGCACTGAGGAATGAGGGAGAAGGAAACGTATCGGACAAGTGGCTCGTACAATGTAGTAAATTAATCGTTCAGTTATAACTTTACAAAGATAGTGCTCACGGCTAAGTTGAAACTTGCCAAACACAAATAATTAAAAAATGCACAGAAACTGTTTATATTCATACAAACACAGCTGAAATGAAAGAAAGGAACACTGCAGGAAAGATTTTTCAATCAGAGTATTAAGTTAAACTTCTGGGATATTGATCGGCAAAGCAGTCCAACGTGTTTGATTTGGTGCTAATAAAATTAACAAGTGCAGCAGAGAAAGAAATTCAGTTAAACAGCAGAAACAACAAGGCTCAAAGTGCTGTAGCGCGAGGTAGAGACCCTACTACAATACAGAGAGAACAGGTAACCCCACCAATCACACAACCCCCCCTCTGAGCAAGCCCTTTGGTGACAGTGGGAAGGAAAAACTCCATTTTAACAGGAAGAAACCTCCGGCAGAACCAGACTCAGGGAGGGGCGGCAATGGCGTGTCCAGCGGGGTGGCCTGGGGGGGCACAGGCCACCCCCCCAACCAGACTGGCCACCCCAGGTGCCACCCCAAAGGCAAAAAATAAAATTCAATCAAATATCAAATGTCCGATTATGTTTTCACGGTGACGCTCAGATATCCGAGTGTAAGTGAATGCAGCATCGGCTTCTGCGCTATGTGCATCACGTTAGCAAAGGTAGGAGAGCCAAGCAGAAAGACGGCACTACAGTAAACAATTTTTCGGTGAAAGAAAATGAGGACAGAATAAATGTCCCGGTAAGTAATATTAAGTTTGTTGAGTTTAGTAAACTTCGGTGAAATTAGAATACCAAGGAAAAAATAACACTTAAAGAATTATTGCAGCTGTGGAATATTTCAGACAGTATGCTACTGAGGGCAGCTAACATAAGAGTTCTGAGTTATAAGATGTAATCTAAGTCGTAACATTGCTGTATGGAGTTGCAGGTTAACATAGCTGGACTGGCCATCGGGCATATGGCCTGTGACTTATTTTTTATTTTTTTTGTAACGGCATGAACAATGAGAGGTGGTGGATTGGCCAGATGCAGGTCGATGTGTAGAAATAACTCCGTTGTTTGGTGGTGGCTATGGCGGGGCTTCCACAGAGGCAGTAGGTGGATGAGGGAAGGGGAGGCAGGAGGAGAGCCCCGAGGCAGCCACCAGTCCGAGTGTCAGGTGAACTGAACTTCAGGTAAGAAGTTATGACCTGCAGTCTATCTGGGTCAGATATAAACTAAGTTTAGGTGGAGTTTATTTTCGTTGTGCTGACTTTTTACTGTCAGTTACAATAACTCATACTGCGTTCTAGCCAGCTTGACGGAGTTTTTATACAGCTGTTCGGTTGCTATGATGTTACTGATAGTGAACTTTATTTTATTCATAAGGTTAGTAGAGTTGCCAACGGCTCCTTAAAAAAATGGAATGGTCCCTCATTCAGAGAAAATATTACACGTTTCGTATTGAGCTGAGAAGAGACGCAGTTTGTCCCGGACTTTAGCTAGAATGGAAAAAAGACACAAAGCTGGAGTTATTCTGTCTTTACGCTGCACAGCTGCCTCTTCTTCTCTCATTCTCTCCCCCTCCCTCTCCTGTTGCTGCTTCAATCATGAAACTGATCAATGATCAGCTGATCGGCTCTCTTGTTTATCTCCCACTTTGTGCCAGAAAGAGGAAACCAGCGGATGTCGCGCTAAACAACAGCAGCACGTTTAAGCTTGATCAGCTGTTGTTAGAATTAATTTAATATTAATTTCTACTATCAGCTGATGTTTGCTGGAGCCACAGCTGTAAAGCTGCTGGTCATGATGTCGGTTTGGATATGTGGTGAGAGGGAAACATGAAACCAGGAGATGTCCTTACTGAACCATCAGAGCTGAACAGGTGATGGAGAAACAGGTTTACCTTTTAGGTGACATGGATGAGTTGAAGTTATGAACTGTTTCTGAGAGACAAATAACACCAGGATCCTTTTCTAAGTAGCTGACAGCTGGTAACTGTGCAGGGGCGGGTCTAGCAAAGTGTTGCCAGGGGGGCAGGTAGGGCATTAACAGGGAGAGGGGGGCACAAAGACATACTTTTCTTTCTTATTCTCATTTAAAATATCTCGCTTTTATTAAATAATTATCTAAATCTTACAACCAAAGTTTTTATCTGACGTAAAATGTATAGAAATCATACATATACCAACAAGACTGTACATCACTGTCACAACAGGGTTTGTTTTCATTCAAAGTCTTTATGGCTTTACTACCTGGTGGGCCGGTCTGTAGTCAAAATGCCCGATTTTCTGTCCCAGTCCAGCCCTGCAGGTTATACTGGCAGTGTCACCATGCCAGCTGACTGTATTTCATCATCAGCCAGTGTTGTTCTTTATCAATATTACCAAAGTTTACCATAAGGCAGCATAGAAAGTATTTACTTGCTTTCAGGTTTCATTCAAATATTAGTCTTTTCAGTTGTTTCTCCACTTTTTTCCTGTTTCAAAATCAAACACCAGTTTGTGAGAAGATTATCTTCTTTTTTTAACAGGCAGATAAAGTTTTGCATTGGCTAATTTGTCAATTGTTTGTTACAAATGTTCGTATTTTAATATTCAAAAATGTTTTTGCCCAAAACATATGTGCACTATATGTCAGTAAAAATACTATGCAAATATTGATGTCCTTGAATGCTGAGTAAACACTGACAAAGCACTGATTGTATCTCTTGTACTTTATCAACGCAGTATCTAAAAACTTTGCACCGTAGTGGTTAAAATCTCATTCTAATAAGAGTTAAAAGCGCATTCGGTTATTAGGTTTATAGGATTATTGAATTATGGTTAATGGTTGGTAGAATTTTTTTTTTTAAACATTATCTGCCAATTAAATCTGCCACCCTTCTCCAAATCTGTGCCCCTACCTGGCCCCCCCAACAAAAATTTTCTAGACACGCCACTGAGGGGCGGGGCCATCTGCTGTGATTGGTTGGGGCGAGAGAAGGAAAACAGGATAAAGACATGCTGTGGAAGAGAGACAGAGGTTAATAATGATTAAATACAGAGTGTTGTATAAAGAGAGAAACACATGTGACAGCACATGTAAAGTTTCCCCGTGAACATCTGAATCATTCAGAGACTGAGTGCTGTGGTCACATAAAACTCAATCCAAGCTCTTTCACATTAGTTTGACTTTGATTCTGCTAAATATGACCTAAAGAACACCATCAAGCTCCGAGGCTCTGCACAGCGTGACTTCACCACATTGTGGGGACACTGGACGAGGCCGCGTACCCTCTGAGACAAGAACTTCCTTCCTTAAGCCAGAACACTGAGGAATCATGCTTCTTACCTTAAACAAACAGCCAAGGCATAAAAGGAGTGGCTAAAGAAGAAGCATCTGAAGGTAATCGAGAGGGCTCGCTGCTCTGAGCTAACACCTTCAAGTCCCAAAGTCTGTCAGCTCACACATCCAAACCTCCTCTTTTTAAACTGCACTCTGTATCAACATCAGCCTATGTTTGGCCTGGTAGGCAAGAGTCATAATCAGTTAATGTTAAAAACTGGAAACAACAATATTTTTGGAACAGTGACCATATTTATATAAGCAGGCTTACAGCACAAAACGTTTAATTAAGCAGAGAAATAAAACCAATATAACAGAATGCTCTGCAGAGCCATCAGTAAATGGGAGTGCAGCCACAGTCTTATTGAAAGTTGCTCTGCATATGGAAACATGTTCTCTCAGAATAAGGACACACTAAAGTCTGCATCGTCAAGGGCCTTTTATCTGTTACTCGAGTTATTTTCATCAGTTTCTTCTTAATGCTTTTCCCCCCTTTTGCTCCCAAATTCATTATTTTTTCAGCTAATCTCCACCGAGGATAAAAAAAAAAAAGAATTAAATCCTTCCAAACCACTTTTAGCCAAGTGTCTGAAAAAAGAGCGATTGCCCTGTTAAATGAATACTCGGTGCCAATAATCTATTGATATCTTCGCTGCTTCTTCAAAGTTGGTCTGACACCTGGGACGGCAGGAGGGAAAATTGCAAAAGATTTTCAGAAAAGAAACAGTTGAGGGCAAATTGAATTGCCATCTTGAACTTGCCTTTTAAGGATTAGTGGTTAATTGTAATTAGTCTGCTGCGTCCCCGGCCATCGCTGCAGCGTGGCTGTAAGTTGTCTGTGAGCCGGTGATAGAATACTCACCGCTCCCGCGCTCATAATTGGAAGCAGAAGAAGACGAACGGCAGAACAACACAGATTACTTTACACAGAAGAAGCTGGGGGCGGCAGCAGTGGAGTTTTGTTTTCTTCAACAGGTCTGACACTTCATAACATAACCCGCTTCAAAGAGTCTTTGTTTGTCGCCAACTGTTTGCCACGTCTTCCAGTCTGCCCTTTACAAGGCAGCGAGACAGGAAAGCGTATCAATTAAACTGATTTAGTATTGTTAAGTCGCTCGTCTCAGGAGGACGCATCTGACAGTCGACGTGTGGGAGTAGTGTTTGTACACGCGGGGATGAAATACAGTGTGTGTGTGTGTGTGTGTGTGTGTGTGTGTGTGTGTGTGTGTGTGTGTGTGTGTGTGTGTGTGTGTGTGCCTCCCAACTCTACATTTTTAGAACTGGCACTTTTTCTGTCATTTCCCAATAACGCACTTCTTAAACATCACGGGTGACAGTACCATATGTTAACTGGAAAGACAAAAAAAGTCCAGTAAACTGAGTGGGGTTGTTAATTTGTTGCCATGACAACAGATAGCTGGAGACAAAGGCAAAACAGCTGAAACTCAAAGTTAATAAAAACAGTCTTTCCTTTTATAGACGGAGCCTCAGAAACAGAATGTAGCTCCATTAATCCCTGATGAGACTTTTGTCTTACTAAATCATCCACATATCGTTTTACCTGAAATCACTTCTTTGTCTTCTACATATTTATGCTTGTGGGTGCTCTGAATGTTGACAGCTACATGCTGACCACGCAGACACACAGCTGGTTTAGGGCCACCATTATGGACTGTGGGAGGTTTCACACACAGAGTTGTGTATCCAGGTCTTCAGAGGACATACAGTTATACTGCTGAGCTTCACCTGAACTACTACAGTATTTGCCTACTCGTCACACTAACCTTAAAGTGATTTACATTGTTTTGTTCCTGTAAGGAGTGCAGATTATAATGCAGATTTAAGTTAAGCACACACTCACAGACACACAAACACAATGCACTGCACCTGTGAATGTCTGTGCACAGACAGACTCACTCATAGATATACTCAGATATAACATAGCATTGATTGTGTCTGCATCTACGAAAGGAGACACAAACACACTAATGTGTGAACCCATGCATTCCCACCTCACTGTAAAAGCACAATGCTTACACATGTACTCAGTCAAATCTGAGGACAAACACAGATTACTCATCACACCCTGCACGACCACCTGAGGACGGACTGCTCTCAGTTTTGTCCAGTGGTTTGGGCTCTAAGTCTTAAAAAAAGAGCCATCATTTAATGTCAGTGTGATGGAATCATGTGGACTCACTGACATTTGCTCTGTTTCCATCCATCCATTCGCATCCGCTTATCCTTTTCAGGGTCGCGGGAGCCTATCCCAGCTGTCATAGGGCGAGAGGCGGGGTCCACCCTGGACAGGTCGCCAGTCTGACACACAGGGACAGACAACCATTCGCGCTCACATTCACTCCCGCATTCACACCTATTTAGATTTTTCAATTAACCTATCCCCACAAACTGCATGTCGTTGGACTGTGGGAGGAGTACCAGGGGTGAACATGCAAACTCAGACCCCGGCCTGATGGTGGAACTGAACCCAGGACCATCTTGCTGTGAGGCAACAGTGCTGACCACTGTGCCACCGTGCTCTGTTTCCTTTCACCAAGTTAAAGGAGCATCATTTTTACATTGTAGGATACTGTGGTTGTAGTTCTGTTCTCTTCAGAACCTGTTCCTATAAAACTATAGTTCATGCAACTTTTCTTTCTAGTAACAAGATTTTTCTTCTATTTTTCTCTATTTTTCTATTATTGGACAGCTTAGAGCAGAAGCAGACAAGAAGCACTTTATGAGACTGGATGAGTGCACTCTAACCACTTACCCACAAAGACACTGTAGATTTGTACGTTTTCTGTGGAAAAGCACCAACAAAACTAAATATTAGTTCAAACAGGCCAAGAAGCCAAGTCTGTCCCATCATCCTGGTAAATAAGCTGACATTAATGCCAGAGTTTATTCTACAGCACAGTTCTGTTGTAACGTGTCACACATTAAATATTTAAAGGTCTAGTGGGGAAAAAACACCCTGGCACCTTCCCCAGCCTAATACAGGCTATCATTAAGCTAACGGGTAAGACAGTGACGTGATCTGTCCGACCCTGCACTGTAGCAGAGCATAAAGAAGTCGTCTAATGCTAACAAACTACACAGGACTCCCATGAGGAACGCTACCATGTGACCCACTGTGGTTTGACTCGAGTTTACATTACAGTTTTCTTCTTAATCACATCTCAAGCTTCCTTTCATTTAATATAAATACATTCTCAATAAACTGCTGTATGATGACGTGGCTGTGTATATTTGTGTGGCTCATATATAGGCAGGAAATGTGTGTTTGGTCAGTTGTTTTTGTTGTAACAGTGCTTGTTGGCACAAACTCTGTTGGAAAGCCTGTTTGTTTCAGCTTAAATGGACCCACATTTGTAAGGAAAATACATTTGCTGGCTGAACAGCAGAGTTGAGGATGTGGGTTCTTCTCTGCTGATGCAAAACCAAGTCACAATATTATTTGGAGCGAGCCATGTCACCATCTCCAAACTGAAGGACAGGTTGTGTATAATGGGGACATCAGAGACTGGTTTTCTTTGGACTGGGTGTCCCAAGAAAACAACATCACAACAAGGCGATTTCAACACACTGTCAGCACTTAGGAGCATAGGCAGTCTTCTACAGATTTAACCCCACTCAACCCCACAGAGCTGGCTTATGAGAGACCCCCCTCCAGAATGTGGCAGGTGTCAGGAAAAGCCCGCCTGCAGTCCTGACCTCCACGCCACTAAAACCTTGGGTATGGTGTTCATGCTAAAGTGACCAGCACAACCATACTGGTTAACTTAGGACAAATGCCGGTTGAGAAGGAGGTGCCAGGTAGTAGTAGCCAGTTACCTGCCTCTCCACAACATGGAAGCTGCTCTCAAGCATTATAGCAAGAAAGCTGAGCCGGCACATAAGTCAATATATGAGAACTGGCCAGAAAGGCATTGAAAATAACGCCACAGAGCCAAAGCACCAACTCGTTAAGAACAGCACATCAGGACTCGAGTAGTGTTTTCACTACTATAGTTCGTTTACTCTGTACGAATCAGCTGACAGCTTTGTAAACTTTTCGCTGTCTATGTTTGGTTTCTATTCACACAGAGAGAAATTCAAGCAAATTCCAAACAACCCTAAATGCCTCACTACAAACCACATGAGAATACTCAGTCCCCTTATTGGCCAAGATGTGTCTGGGGCACGAGCAACAAGAGAAAATACAGGAAGAAGGTGTGGTGTTCTGGACTACTGGAAACCATTTCACAGCTAACTGCTACCCGTACAGACCCCTGCACATCCCAGTGCCTTGCCACATCCCAGAATATAAAGCATACAGGAAGTTTCTTAGCTCAAACTTAGACCGTACACTTGGTAGTTGATTCAGATCCAGGCTGGTTCATGCTCACACCAGAAGGTTCTCATAGCGATAAGCCAGCTCATCGCTAAGAATGAGCATGAGCCACCTCCTGTACACCAGAGGTGTGGACTCGAGTCACATGACTTGGACTCGAGTCAGACTCGAGTCATTAATTTTATGACTTTAGACTTGACTTGAAAAAATGTTCTAAGACTTGTGACTTGACTTGGACTTTTACACCAATGACTTGGGACTTGAATTGGACTTGAACCGGTTTACTTGAAAAGACTTGATATTTCACCCCAAATATAAAATTTAACATGCATATTATATAGAGATTGAAAATGTGACGTCATTCACGGGTAGAACCGCAAAGGATTCTGGGAACTCGTGGCAAGCGGTACTAGCGCACGCAGGCTTTCAATTAAAATCAGTCACACAGCGATAAAAATAAACACAAAAATGTCAAGAAGCTGTTGTATTATTAACTGCAATAGCCGGTCGCATGACAGCCACGGGAAGCCGACGGGTAAAGAGATCGGTTGTTATCGGATTACGTCGTTGAAGAGAAATTGTTCGAGCCATGTTTCCGAAGTAACAAAGAGGCGACAGGATTGCAGCCATTCAAAGATCAAATATAACGTCCCAGAACCCTCCAGCTCACAGGTTAGTCTGCTCCAAGCATTTCCACAAAGGTCAGTCTGCTGTTGTAGTTAATGCGTCATTTTTCTTAACATAACTGGTGATATAGGTTACAAGCAAGTCTGGCGCTGAACAGAAATTGTCGCGCTATGCTCCTTTATTTATTGTGCATAAATAGTGAATTGTCCTGACACAATATTGCGTTTCGCTTCTGTTATTATGGTACATTGACAAAAACACATACTTTTATTCACAGGATAAAACAGGTTTTTTGTATCACTAATTGCCCAGTACGATTACAACATACAATATTATTGTCACTGCTACATTTCTGTGATGGGTACCAGAAATTATTTCCACTACTAATTAATTACCGTTGAGCTCAAAGGTCCTATTAATAAACGGTTAAGGAATGTGTATTTATGAAGACGATTTGTGAGACTGGTAAACTTATGATATGTACGATGGTCTTTCGTTCTACACGGTGCATTTCAAGGTCCTGTACCCATCCGTCGGTAAACTGTACCTGGGCTTGTTGCAGTGACCTGAAGTTACTAAACTTCATGAGTGTGTGCACTCACTCCAAGAACCGTATGATTATAAATATGCATATAAATATGCTACGATGAGATAGCTGACTTCATCTAACTAGCAAATGTTGTCCAGGCTACGTTGGTGATGCAGTTTTTTTAATGTGTATGATATTTTTGTCATGCGATTTTAAAGCCGGTCCTACAACCGCATCCAAGAATAACATGCAGCTTATCTCAGAACCGTCGGTGAAAATTATTCTTGGAGCTAAGTTTAATTGAGCTGCATTTTAAAGAGGTGCAATTTCACAATTTGTGTATATTTTCTAAGTTCACTATTTTGTCATGTGTTGAGAAAAACACAGATTTTAAAATTACATGGTCTAATATTTACATTTAGCATAACTGCAACATGCTTTTTTTCGTTTTTTTTAATGACTCGAAAGGACTTGAAATTCAAAGTTTCAGACTTGTGACTTTACTCGGACTTTTACACCAGTGACTTGAGACTCGACTGACTTGCCTGACATTACTTGAGACTTGACTTGAGACTTGAGAATAAAGACTTGAGACTTACTTGAGACTTGCAAAACAATGACTTGGTCCCACCTCTGCTGTACACTGATGATGTCACACTGTATGTCAGGAGTGAGCAAGACATGGATTCACTGATCCACCTCATCACAGTCTATGGTGAGGACATCAGGATATTATTTGAACTTTTAAGTGTGGCTGAAGTGTTGCAGTGATCTAACTAAAGGGGTGGAGCTACCAGAACGCTCAGGAGCAGAATTACAGGACCACTAGAAGTACCGGGGTACCAGGCTAATGATAAAGACACATGAATGTCAGCCACAGCCAAATACCACCAGAAGGAAGACGTGCGCTAAGAAGCCAGCTGAGTGATGCCAATAAGATCCAAGCCATCAATGCGTACACGGTCATCAGACCCCCAACTGTAGCAACCAACTGGCCACAGGAAGAGATAGATGTCACTGATGTCTAGTCATGAAGACTAGACCCAATCAAGGATGAGCCAGAGCAAGAATGAGGAAGGTTCAACCCTCACCCAAGATGAGCTGCTCCAAGTATGCCTTGGGAAGGTAAAGACAAGCATGATGAAGAACACGAAGAGGCGCCGGAAGTATGGTGCCGCTCCGAGCTGGCAGCCAGTATCAGCAGCTCCGACCTGACCATGTCCTTTTTTTCTCTTTAATATATGTTTCTCTGTTGTTTTTGTTTTTCTATTGTGGACTGCTGTCCCCCACAATGGAGCTCAGAATTCTATGGACAATCATGTTCTTTATTACATTTTTTACGGCGTCTTTTTCCGGAGAGCGCGTGGAGGTCCGACCTCCCATTGTTTACAGCAGGGATCAGCTGTTAGCCCTCGGAGCCTCTGCTGCCCTGCCTACCGCCGAGCAAGCTAACATCCCTCGCGAGGTGAGGAGGAAGAGACGCGGTACTCGGGCCGTCGCAGTAAAGTTAGGAGGTACTATGGGGAATTATGGGGAATGTGAGATCTCTCCCCAATAAAGTAGACGAACTGGCGGCTCTTACCCGACATCAGAGGAGCTACAGGGAGTGCAGCCTGATGTGCTTCACAGAGTCGTGGCTAACTGCGCTAACTCCGGACTCACACGTAAACATGGATGGTTTTCATCTGATCCGGGCCGACAGAACAACGGAGAGTGGTAAGAAGGGAGGAGGGGGTCTGGCTGTGTTTGTGAACGATAGATGGTGTAACTCTGGGCATTTATCTATCAAAGAGACGCTATGCTGTAAGGACATTGAGCTGCTAGTGGTTAGCATGAGACCGTACTATCTACCGCGAGAGTTTACACACGTGATTATGATAGCTGTGTATGTCCCGCCCTCTGCTAGCGCTGCAGCAGCCTGTGTGGTCCTGCACACTGTAACCAGCACCCTCAGGCCCTTTTCCTGAACTCTGGGGACTTTAATCACATCTCCCTGTCCTCCACTCTCCCACCTTCACCCAGTATGTCACCTGCTACACCAGAGACAAAACATTGGACTTATTGTATGCCAACACCAAGGAGGCATACAGCTCATCACCTCTCCCTCCCCTGGGGGGCTCAGATCACAACCTGGTTCATCTCCAGCCTGTGTATAAACCTCTGGTACACAGAGAACCAGTTGTGAAATGCACAGTAAGGAAATGGTCGGCAGAGACTGAAGAGGCCCTGAGGGACTGTTTCCATTCTACTGTGTGGGACGACCTCTGCAGCCCCCTGGAGGATGACCTCAACAGCATCACAGACTGCATTACGGATTACATGAACTTCTGTGTGGACAACACCGTACCCATCAAAAAGGTACGTTGTTTTTCTAACAACAAGCCATGGATAAATCCTGAAATTAAGGCTCTCCTCAAGGAGAATAAGAGTCTTTAGATCTGGAGACAAACAGGAGTTGAGAGTTGTCCAGAAGAAGCTGAAATGGAAGATAAGGCAAGGGAAGGAAAACTACAGGAGGAAGATGGAAGAGCAGCTGCAACAGGACAACATCAGAGGGGTTTGGAACAGCCTGAAGACAATCTCAGGACAAAAACCAACCCCACAGGCTGCAGGAGACTTGGGGTGGGTGAATGACCTAAATAAATATTTTAATAGGTTTGATCAAACACCCACCCCTCCCCCAGCATCGTCCCCCCTGCTGCAATCTCCTTCATCTTCAGGGACGTCCTGTCCTTCATCTCAGGACTTCACACATCCCAGCTCCCAGCCATCACACCCACCCCCGGCTTCTGTGGACTCCAACATACACACCCCTCCCCCGAAACCCCCTCTCTCCATCTCAGCACTTCAAGTGAGGAACAAGCTTCACAAGATCAAGGTGCGTAAGGCTGCAGGTCCAGGTGGCGTCAGCTCCAGGCTCCTGAGATGCTGCGCAGATGAACTGTGTGGCATCATAGGATAGCTGTTCAACCTGAGCCTGTCACTGGGGAAAGTTCCACAGCTGTGGAAGACCTCCTGTGTGGTACCGGTACCAAAGACCTCCCATCCCAAGGACCTCAGCAGCTACAGGCCAGTAGCCCTGACATCTCATCTGATGAAGACCCTCGAGAGGTTGGTTCTAAACCATCTGCGCCCCCTGGTGAGGTCTTCATTGGATCCGCTACAGTTTGCTTACCAGCCTGGCATCGGGGTGGAGGACGCCATCATCTACCTCCTGCACCGAGCTCTGACTCACCTGGAGAAGCCTGGAAGCACTGTGAGGATCATGTTCTTTGATTTCTCCAGTGCTTTCAACTAGAGATGGACCGATCCGATATTACGTATCGGTATCGGTCCGATACTGACCTAAATTACCGGATCGGATATCGGAGAAAAATAAAAAATGTAATCCGATCCATTAAATATCACGAAAGCACCTCACAAAACTTGCAACACGCCGTAACTCACCTCAGCACGTTAGCACGTCGGAGCAGTATGCATCACGTGATAGAGCGGCTGTGGCATGCGGGACCTGTGGTGGTCTGGATAGCATGTGGAGCTTCGCTAGCAACCCGGCATTTCATCTCCGACAAAGTTATCCCCGAGAGAAGTAAAGCAAGTGTGTAAGTCCATCTCTGAATGTTAGTAAAGCATTCCTGCGTTAAGCTTAACGAGCGACTGCCTCTCGCTCTCCGGCTGCTACTTCAATCATGAAACTGCTTAATGATCAGCTGATCGGCTTTTCTGTCGCGAGTCCGTGTCTCTAGTTTGCTTTTGGCCCACTTTGCACCAGAAAGAGGAAACCAGCGGCTGAACAACAGCAGCACGTTTAAGCTTGATAAGCTGTTGTTAGAATTTATTTAATATTACTTTCTACACCAGGATCTTTTTCTACGTAGCTGATGCTGGTAACTGTGCAGGGGCGGATCTAGCAAAGTTTAGCCAGGGGGGCCGATAGGGCATTAACTGGGAAAAGGGGGCACAAAGACATACTTTTCTTTCTTATTCTCATTTAAAATGTCGAGCTTTTAATTATTTAATATTTATCTGAATCTTACACCCAAAGTTTTAATTTGATGTAAAATGAATAGAAGTCAATTACTGTATATAGTAACTATTAAGTCTAATATATATACCCTAGTAAGCTATAGTACTTTTTCCTTTGGGAAGGTACCATCTGTGCAGTCTGCAATTTTGTTGAAGAAAGATGTTGAATCTATTTAATATTTCTTGAAAAATAATTGATTTCTATGCATTTTTTTTCACACTGCATCAAATTAAGGTTGATTACGTCGATTAAGCATCATGAGGTGGAGCGTGAGGGGTGGTTCCCTATTTTTTATTTATTTATTTTTGTTGTTGCTGGGAGTTGGAACCCTATTAGTTAGGTTGCTTAATATTTACGCTAAGTACTCTTTAAAATACCAGAATAGGGAGGATGGTGTAGGTTTAAGTTTATTAGATTGATCAGTATTGCTGAACTATGAAATATTTTTTTTTGCATACAGGTATAACAGAATAGCTTTAGTGTAGTTGTTGTTTTAAACTTGAGTATGAACTTATACAAAATGCAGCAAGATATTTAAAAAACAGTTTTGTTGATTAAAAAACACTATATCGGATTCATATCGGTATCGGCAGATATCCAAATTTATGATATCGGTATCGGACATAAAAAAGTGGTATCGTGCCATCTCTACTTTCAACACCATCCAGCCACGACTTCTGAAAGACAAGCTGGAGCTATCGGGAGTGGACCACCACATGTCCCAGTGGATACTGGACTACCTCACAGGACGCCCACAGTATGTGAGGACACAGGGCTGTCTCTGACACGCTGGTCTGCAGTACGGGGGCCCCACACTGTGCTGGCACCGTTCCTCTTCACCCTCTACACTGCAGACGTCTCCATCAACTCCCCACGCTGCCACCTACAGAAGTTCTCTGACGACTCTGCCATAGTCGGCATCATCACAGGTGAGGACGACTCAGAGTACAGATAGTGGACTCTGGACTTTGTTGACTGGTGTCAGCAGAACCACCTGCTGATCAACGCCTGGAAAACGAAGGAGTTGGTGGTGGACTTCCGGAGACGCAGACCCACCACACTGACAGCGGTGAACATCCAGGGAGTGGACATTGAGATAGTGGACTCTTATAGGTACCTGGGTGTTCACCTGAATAATAAACTGGACTGGAGCCACAACACTGATGCTCTTTACAGGAAGGGTCAGAGCAGACGCTACCTGCTGAGGCGGCTGAGGTCATTTGGAGTCCAGGGAGCGCTTTTAAAGACCTTCTATGACTCTGTGGTGGCATCTGTCATTTTTTACAGTGTTGTATGTTGGAGCAGTAGTTTATCGGCAGCTGAGACGAAGAGGTTGGATAAACTCATTAGGAAGGCCAGCTCTGTTCTGGGATGCACCCTGGACCCAGTGCAGGTGGTGTGAGACAGAAGGACTGTGGCCAAAATAACATCTCTGATGGACAGAGTCTCCCACCCCATGCATGTAGATGTTGCTGAACTGCAGAGCTGCTTCAGTGACAGACTGCTGCATCCTTCATTGGCTTCCTGTTAAATCCAGAATTGAATTCAAAATCCTGCTCCTCACATACAAGGTCTTAAATAATCAGGCCCCATCATATCTTAATGACCTTGTAGTACCATATCACCCTATTAGGGCACTTCGCTCTCGCTCTGCAGGCCTACTTGTTGTTCCTAGAGTATTTAAAAGTAGAATGGGAGGCAGAGCCTTCAGTTTTCAGGCCCCTCTTCTGTGGAACCAGCTTCCAGTTTGGATTCAGGAGACAGACACTATCTCTACTTTCAAGATTAGGCTTCAAACTTTCCTTTTTGCTAAAGCATATAGTTAGGGCTGGACCAGGTGACCCTGAATCCTCCCTTAGTTATGCTGCAATAGACGTAGGCTGCCGGGGATTCCCATGATGCATTGAGTTTTTCCTTTCCAGTCACCTTTCTCACTCACTGTGTGTTAACAGACCTCTCTGCATTGAATCATATCTGTTATTAACCTCTGTCTCTCTTCCACAGCATGTCTTTATCCTGTCTTCCTTCTCTCACCCCAACCAATCACAGCAGATGGCCGCCCCTCCCTGAGCCTGGTTCTGCCGGAGGTTTCTTCCTGTTAAAAGGGAGCTTTTCCTTCCCACTGTCGCCAAAGTGCTTGCTCATAGGGGGTCATATGATTGTTGGGTTTTTCTCTGTATCTATGAAGCGCCTTGAGGCGACTTTTGTTGTGATTTGGCGCTATATAAATAAAATTGAATTGAATTGAATTGAATCCTCGATGCATGAAGGAGCGTTTCTGCAGGTCCTTCCTCCCTGCAGCTGTCAGACTGTACAACCAGAACTGCTCCCAACAAACATAGATGTTTACATCTGTGCTGTAACTGCAATAAGTTAATTAACCGATTCGCACTACAACCTGCTCTGCCTCTTATCTGTAATTATTTTTATTTAATTTAATAACTGTACAGTACTCTGTTTATAGTAACCATTGTCCTTAATGTTTCTGTCCTGTGCCCTGTGTACTGTTTGTTTGTGTATGTGTCTTTTTGGTTGCTGTTACAACCACATTTCCCTTTGTGGGAGAATTAAAGGATTATTCTATTCTTCTATGGATGACCAAGCCCCTGCATGGGATGAACAAAGGACAAATGCAGGAAATGGTGGACATCAAGAAATTCTACTAGTACACAGCAAATTCAAAAGTGTTAAATGTTTTGGTGTTAATAGTCTTCTTGCAAAAGTAGAGTTAATTTTACTCTAAGTAGAGTCACATTCTTTTAATGTAACTCTGAGGTGTAAAATGATAGTAGTTAAAATCGAGTGTTAAAAATGAGTGTTTCTCTGTCAAATCTGGAGGTGTTACAATGGAAACATTAACTCTTGACCTCTTAACTCTGAACTCCTACAGGGGCTATGACACCAACAGAGTAAATTCACAGACTCCGCCCCCAGCACGGCTCCAATCGAAGCTGAAGCGAAGCCGTTTCAGAACATTTTGCTCTACATATTTGAGTTGTTTGCCATGCTTGGTAAGTCATTTTTTCAAAGATTGTTTCAATTATTATTATGAGCTTTTACTTCTGTGGCTCTTTGGAGTTGAGACAAAGCTGTGTGAAAGGCATTAGCCATGTTGCTCGCTGATAGCATAATATTCTGTTTTAGCTAGCTGAAAGGTATTGTTTGCAGGCAAATACCACAGCCTTGAAAAAAGCTTGCATGTGAATTTTCAGTCAAACTTTTGGTCAAATACACCTAAAACAATGTGCAGAATGTAAATGTTGGTATAATGGTGCTGCTTGAAGCCTGAAAACGATCGCCCATAAAAATAAAAAAAACACGAGCAAACAGCAGTAGCAGACGTCCTGACTGGATTCTACGGTAGCATAGATCCCTCCAGAGTTTTGTGCACACGGTTTAGGTAAAAATGAAAAAGGTTGAGGTTTTACATTTAGTTCAGTATTACCTGTTGCCTGTGTCCTTGGCTTTTGGGAAAATACTTTACACAAGTAATGGCTCAAAGAGGATTCCTTTTTTTTTTCTGTGCTGCAATTGTTTACTGGATTATTTGTGCCATTAATTAGTGTCAACTAATTTTTATTCAATCTCAGCACAGGATATGCTTGTGAAGATGGAATATGGGGGAGAGCAGAAGTGCGTTGAAGTTCCACAAAGGGATGAATGAAGGACATGCATATTGTATTGAAGAAATAAGTGATGAGATGCTGTTATTTGCATTTACCATGTCAGACCTTTTGATAAACAAAATTCTAATGAAAGTGAGAACATGTATACTGTTACATCTTTCAGAGAATGCTTTGAAATTGTGGTGCACAGTTCAGAATAAATGTTTTTCAAAAACCATTGCATCTTTTTAGCAAATGTTTATTTCCAAAATAAATTTCTAGAAGTTCAGAACAGTAAAATTCCCGCTTTTTAGAATGAATTAGAAGATAACTCTTACGTAGTTAAACTAAAATACTCTTTGAGAGTTAATATATAAACTCTTAACACCAAGTGTTAAATTATCAACTCCAGACAGATTTGGTGTTTAACACTGAATCAGAGTTAACGTACCAACTCTCCAAAAAGAGTTAAATTAACACTCTCTGGTGTGGACCCATATAGACACTTTAATAGCGTTGAAATCAAATCCGACAGTGTTAATTTGGACATGCTGGATTTGCTGTGTAGCTAGAAAAGGCCGGCTTAAAGGACAGTCCAGATTCACTGACCATCTGATGCACCCCATCCATAGAAGCAGGAGTCTGCCACAGTCGACATAACCCAAGTTTCAGACTTGTAAGATCCTTACTGGGACCAGGTACACTGGAGGCACAAAGCAGTGGGCGGGATAGTGCACAGGAATGTCTGTCCTGATTTGAAATCCCCAAGCTTTGATGGGAGACGCCACCAAACATGTTTGAGAACATCAGAGCAGGTTTTATTGGAATTCAAGTTGTAGACAGATGAACAGCTGATGGCCAGCTAATCAGAGTCAGTGCTGGTTGACAAACAGCAGAAGAAGCTGTGATAGATAGCACTACACAAAAAGAACCAGAGCTGAAGGAATTACTGGAGCAGATGGAGAAGATAAAGTCCAAAGTGGAGCATTAGAAGCTGTAACCCACAAACTGGAAGAGCTGAGATACTGAGGCAAACCCTCAAACTCTCAGACGTAAGTAGAGAACCCGAGGATCACACCACCAGGAGATTATTCATCTGTTTATTTATTCCCTTTGAAGTAAAGACCACAGTTACATTTAACATAAATCCCACCACAGCCTGTTAACTGATCACTCTGGTTCCTCTCTCTTCTACCGGTCTACATTAAATGACTGCATCAGAACAATATGTACATGGAGTCTGTGTAACCAGTGGCGCAATATGATGATAATATCTACAGTAAAAAGTATTGTCTCTGTGTTCTCCTCATTATCTGTGTTTGTCGTAACAAGCTCAGCAGAATTAAGTGGTTTACAAAATGCTTCCCTGACCTTCCCTGATTAATTTTAATGGTATTTCTCATGGAAACAGAAACAAGACTCATCCCATATCTTCTTATCATAAATCTCCTGAGATAGCGACACTGAAGTGAAATGATATTGCAAAGACCTTTGCTAAACACCAATTTCGTTATCGTATCATCTTGGAGAAAAAACAAAAGCACATAGATCCACAGTTAAACAGAGGCTCAGCGAAGCTGCAGCCAGCGATCCAACTGCACACGACTTCAGCCAGTGGTCGGGTTTGAAACGAGAGGACCAACAGGAGATTAGACAAGATTAGAAACGACTCGATACTGAGAGGGGGAAGGCAGTGAAATATGAGAAAATATATTACTATATTTATATCAATAAGTCACAACCCAAACCTCTATTCTAGTCCTATTTAAAGTCTTTATGATCGATTAACGTCCATCAGACTCAAACAACCTGTTTAACATGTTGTCATGTTTTTATGTGGCACAGGTAGGTACTTCCTCTGTGGTCTTATGTACCTGTGCTGCTGGTGTGCATCACAGGTTTACTCCTCAATATAGATTTATTGTATTCGACAATAAAGCAACTATAGAGGGAAACATCACATGGATCAAGTGTTATTCACAGCACACAGGTGGGATGTGGCACGTGATAGTGGTCGAGTACTACCTTCACATCATCTACGTTCAGTTCAGTTCAGTTCATTTTTATTTCAAACATTTCAAACATGTGCCTTCACAATCATTACAAAATATCATTCCATTATTTGTTTGAAAAGGAGTAGGCTGAAGTATTTACTTATTTGTCCCTACCCCCTCAAGTTCAGCTGAACAGTGCAAACAGCAATATATGTGTTATTAAAATGATTTTACTCTGTTGGATTTATTCTGTATTTTAAATACTCACTCGCTTATATAAAAATACTGATGTAATCTTAATACCTGTTCTTGATATTCATTTGATGAATGACATTATCATCAACTGACGAAGTGCGTTTTAGCTGCTAATCAGTAGTTAGCAAGACAGACACCCAAGCTCCATGCAACAAGCTGTGTTGGTATAAACTTTCCATCATCCTCAGTGAGTCCCTGCCTGAAACTCCAGAGAGCCTGGCTGTTATTACAGAGTATATAATGAGCTACAACCCTGACAGGCAGGCATGGTACAAAACATCAGGTTTACAGGAAGCAACGCAGATAAGCTGTCTTAACAATGTTGGAGGTATACAAGGGAAGGTCGTGTATGAAGAGGGCGTGTGGGCCTTGTAATTTAATACTCCTTAAACACCTGACGAGAGCGCTGCATCGTGCTCTGAGCATGAAGTCTACAGCACTGTCTGCATGTTTGGAAAAGGAACGTCTTTAGTCCTAAAATCTTCCTGCTTGTCCCGTTCAGTCTTTTCCACCCCTGCCGTCTCTCTGCCTCCCCCCTCTCCCCATCCTCAGTCTCATTTCCTAACCATTACACTGTTCTGCTCAGCTGAAGCATGTCCATATATTCTTAAAGGGATGGTTAAACTTAATCATTAGTCTAACAAGCTCCTTGCCCTCCAAATGATCATCCACAGAATTAGAGGGATTTGTTCTGGAAGGTGAGCCGGTAACTGGGATGAGGGGCCCAAAGACACAGAGAGGAGAGAACAAGTGGCTGTTTTCATTGCATCCAAAACTAATAGAGAAATAACTTTGCTGCCTTTAATAGCTCAGAGGTTGCCAACACTGAGAAACAACTCGACAACCACACCTGCAATTAAAGCCACATGTTGGTTTATTCTTTTCAAATTGTTGAAAATCACATGAATCACATGCTTTTAACCCACATTAGAAAAAAGAACACCTTTCATAGTTGTTCATGTCGTTCACAAACGATGACTGCTGGCCTTTTCCCAGTGATTGTGCTGGCTCACTAACATTAAGAAACTGCCGTGAGTTCTCAGAATCGGCTCCTTGAGGACAAGAAATGACAACATCACAAAACGCAAGTATGGCGAAGCTCGCGGCTCTCCAACGGGAGATTGAGAGACCGGTGTTGGACTGTAGAACTGCTTTGAAATTCATATGAGCTGTTCGCACTAAAGTAAAAAATACCATCCGGCTACCCCTTTGGCGCCAGCTGCAAGGCTGGAGCCGAACAAAAACTCCCTGATAACGACTGTGTTGAGTTTGTTCTTCCCATTCCATGCAAGGCCACCTGGGTTGGCTGGAAGACTGTTTACTTAGCCTGGCAGGGCGAAGGACACTGTCTCAGCTGAACTATGGACACGCACACACAGACATATACTGATACTGATAAGCACTCACTGACACATCACCCTCCCTACCCTGGATCCAACGCCTCCTCCAACGCTTACCTCCCCTCTGATGTGGACATCGGGTCAGCTGGAGGCGCAGTCGAAAGATTGCAGCGGTCCCAGATCAGATGTACACACTGGAACTCTTTCCCATGTTGCTGTCTGTGTTTATTGTGCTGTGGTGTGTTGATATCTGTGCATTCCTGTATTATCCTTCTGTGTTACACATTTCGATGTTTTTTTCCTCGCTACCTAGCCTGACCTGTCTCCCCAATGTGATGTTTGTATTGTATGTACGGTCGGCAAGGTCTGTCATCTCGGTTGTGGGCAAAAGACCTGCAACTGACAAATAAAGGTTATCTCATCATCTCATTGTTGGGTAACTCTGCCAAAGCAATGTCAGACTCTTTTCTCTGATGACCTCCAGGACCAGTAGTGACATGTTCTGCCACAGGTTCTCCTTAAGCTGCTGCTTGTCTGTGTTGTGTGCAGAGAGTAGTGTGGACTTTATCGATAACTGGAAAGCCTGAGAAAAACCTGTTTTTCTGGGGCAGACAGCATCCATTGTGCTTTTGATAGAGCAGCTCTCATTTATATATAAATCTGGTTGAATTTACACCCCTACAATGTGACGATCCAAAGCAGAGACAGGCTCACATGCCTCTCTGCAGCTTCTCTCCTCTCACTTTTCTTGTGTGTGGCTCACAGGAAACTAGTGACACTAAACTTTGTGAGAAGTTTTAAGACCATTCAATAGTTGTGGTGTTGTATTGGTGCAGTGTGTGCACTGCTGTGACCTGGTGTTGTGGAGAGTTTGACAACTCCTACCAGATTACTTGACTGCTGCGAGCCAGGTGGAGAGCCACACCTGTGAGCCATATAATGATGAATTCCCCTGATAAATTTTGTAGATAAAAGTAACTTGCAGGACCACTTGGTATGTGACCATATGTGCAGTGAGAAGACAAGGATCACATGACTGGGATTACTGGTTTCTACTTTTGGTTTGTAGTAACTCAGTTCTGCTCTGGCTCACAGAGTCACAGTAGTTCATTTGTGCAGGTGTTAACACAGTAATAGCACTCGTGTGCAGACCAAAGCAACCACACTGTGAGGACACGACACCGGTCTCTCTGATTATTTATATCCTGGTAGAGATCACACAGGGATGTTTCCATGTTTTACACAATCCTCTTATTACCCATTTTCCTTACAGATGCATCTGGAGATCAGCACACTGCATCCTATTCTACAGCCTGATCTGAAGAGTTTCACACAACAGTTACAGTTATAACCTCTGGTCTCCTCCCCCCTACAGTAAACACCCCCACAATGGAAATACACTGGTACAGTGGCCAGGGGTGCTGACACGCTGACCCCCACCTCCTTTTAAGGTTCTGTCCATCGGCAATTATCTGCCCCTCACCCTCAGTAACTCTTGCTACTGTCTTGGGGGTGGGGTTAATTGTCCTCCTGCCCTGCACCCCAGCTCTTTGTTCCCATCCCAGGCCTATTTTCTATTTTGGATTCTTACACCCATGAACCGCCATATTGTAACATTGCAAGCAATCCCAAACTATCTCCTCTTTAACTCTGATGTATATCAAGCAATCTATTCTCAACACACACCCTTTGTTCCCCTTTGGAACAGTTTCAAATGAACTGGTTTGTTTCTGGTGTGAACATGATGCGATGCTCAGTGGGGTTTGATAAACTGGACATTTAAAGCTTAAATGTAAGTCGTCATGTTTTAAATCAGTCATTATGTCTGTGCATGTGACATTATGTTTTCTTCATACTGTGAAACTTGCTGCACAACAAACTGAGGCAGACCAACTGCTATTTAAACTCCTCTGCAGGTTAGTGCAGGATAAACAGGTTAGTTTGTACTGTGATCGTTTAAAGTGAGGAACAGTGTGACTGCTGCACAGTGGCTGTGGGTTCATGGTCACAGCTACAGTGTAGCACAGATTCACTGACTGATTCCACCTTCGTACAAACTTTAAACCCTCTATAAAACAGACAGCATCAACAGAGCGTGCTGTCAGTGTGGAGGATGAAATCAGTCAGGACAGCTCAGGAAACATCTGCTCACATCTGGTTGGATTCAGCTGCACGTCAGCTGATCACAGCCTGCACACTAACAACATCTACTGGAGCTCTCAGTAGAAATTATTGTGTTTGATTCTTTTCCCAAACTGGACCCACTACAACCAGTTTTAGGTTCCCCAGCTGCTGAACCCACTTTAACCCCTGACTGTTCACATTCTCACACTGTGAGGAACAGACAATAGATATATAGCTTTTATTTTCCTTCTGATCCAAGCTGAGTATAATTAGAATAAAAATGTTAGACTAAAGTTTGTATTCCCATCTATGGTACTGTTTTATCATTATATTGATACAGCACAAGGTTAGTTAGCTTTACACAAAGATAGAAACATCCTCCAAAGAGATCCTTTTACTTTCTTACTCTGAGTACATTTCAGAGCCTGTACTGTTTTTTGCACTTTTATTTGAGTGAAGAGGCTGAATCAGTACTTCAACCTTTACAGGAGTAGTAGTTAACAGTAGTATTTGTACTTCTACTTAAGTACAGAATGTCTGTACAGGGTGGGCGATTTATATGGATACACTGTAATAACATGGGAATGGTTGGTGATATTAAAGTCCTGTTTGTGGCACATTAGTATATGTGAGGGACAAACTCCTCAAGAAGGGGGGTGACCATGGTGGCCATTTAGAAGTCGGCCATCTTGGATACAACTTTTGTTTCTTCAATAGGAAGAGGGCCATGTGACACATCACACTTATTGGTAATGTCACAAGAAAAACAATGGTGTGCTTGGTTTCAACGTAACTTCTTTCATGAGTTATTTACAAGTTTCTGAGCACTTATAAAATGTGTTCAATGTGCTGCCCATTGTGTTGGACTGTCAATGCAACCCTCTTCTCCCACTCTTCATCTTATCCAAGATGGCCGACTTCTAAATGGCCACCATGGTCACCACCCATCTTGAGGAGTTTGCCCCCTCACATATACTAATGTGCCACAAACAGGACTTTAATATCACCAACCATTTCCATGTTATTGTGGTGGATCCATATAAATGGCCCACCCTGCAGTTCTGCCACCTCTGCTGGTACCTAATGGATCACATTTAGCATATACACATGGAAACACAATAATACACAATTAGTGTTAAAGGTAAAAAGTTTCCGCTCACGTCTTTAGTGGCAGCTCTCAGAAAGTGTCCCACCTATCACATCGTTAATTGTCTTTATTGTTTGCAGTGTTTCAATCAATATAATATGCTAATGTCACAGCTACGCCTGCTATGTACGATTCATTTTCCCTGATAGCACTTCATGCACATACATGTTTTCATTTAGACCATCTGGCTCAGCATGTATGACCCGTTTAGAAATGCACGTATGTGCTAATTAATTAGCATAGCTCAGGAAGTAATTATAGTCTGATGTCGCCCACGTGCACACTCTCTCTCTCACTGGTCCTTTCATGGCACTTGAACACGCTTCATTAGCTCTGATGTGAGGAAGAGTGAGCTGCTGTCAGAGAGTGTGGAGCCACCTTTAGCTCGGGCTGGAGCTGGACGGGCCAACGGGATACACAGAGAAGCCATCTGGACTCGGACACTACATCAGAACGGCCGGGGCTTCGTGCAAATACACACACAAAGTACAGCTTATTTTAATAAACACACGTGACATGTGCAGACTCAAAGTATCAGTCAAATAAAAATGTATCTAAAGAACAACAAACAAAACCAAACAAACAAAAGTTAAACAGCTTAAAAGTTGATTTGGGCAGCCAGAGGAAGTTTATCTTACAAAGCATGACTTGATAAATAATGAAAGAACTGTTTTATTTGCATCTACCAGTAACTGAATATATCTACAGATAAAGCTGGGAAAAATCAAAGAAACATTAACCTGTCATAGTTTTGCTTTGAACTCTACGTATGAAATGTTTAGTTTTGTTGAAATCATGATATGATCTGTGCCTCCTCCTACCTGAGATCCCAGAGCAGACGAGGACACAGCAGAAAGCTGATCCCTCTACGATGACCTGGGAATGTCCTCCTGCACAGCTGGAAGAGGAGTGAGGGAGATGTAGGCCTCCCTGCAGTTTTTGTGATCCATTCATTTGATAAATATTTCTGCATTGAATCATATCTGTTATTAATCTCTGTCTCTCTTCCACAGCATGTCTTTATCCTGTCTTCCTTCTCTCACCCCAACCAATCACAGCAGATGGCCCCGCCCCTCCCTGAGCCTGGTTCTGCTGGAGGTTTCTTCCTGTTAAAAGGGAGTTTTTCCTTCCCACTGTCGCCAAAGTGCTGCTCATAGGGGGTCATATGATTGTTGGGTTTCTCTGTATGTATCACTGTATGATCTACTGTACAATATAAAGCACCTTGTGATTTGGCGCTATATAAATAAAATTGAATTGAATTGAAAACAAATACAACTGATGGGATACAACAAACATGTTAAACAGACTGGATACGCACGGCTGGAGTTTCATTCATACCGGTGGCATCACGTCACCCCCACCATCGAACACCACACAGGCTTCAAACGTGGGCTTAGCCTCTACAAGCTCATCTCAGCTACTCAGCATTGTATCTGTGCATAGCTCATCAACACACTGTTGAAGTTTTGGAGGACTACACACAAGTACTTCAACTGCAAGCATGTCTGCATAGGCTCCAGACAAAAATCCTCCACTTACAGCCAAACGACTATGCATGCAAACATAAATGCTGTATCGTGAATGGGGTAGGGTTAGCCACATGCTAAACAAGCATAATTTCTCTTGTTCAGTTACAACAAGTCCATTTGGCTATGCAGTATGAGTGAAAATTCCATATAAGGGAGTTTTATACTGAATAGTCATCTTTTAGTAAAGGCAAAGATGGACCAAATCATGACAACCGTCAGGCAGACAAGAGCAGGTAAAGGCCCTGCTGATAACAAGTTATTACTTAGTTAGAAGATAATAATAATAAATTCGCGGCCATCCAATGTGTCTGTTTTATTTAAAGTCATCAGCTCCATTTACTTCATATGAACCCTGTGGCAATACAAACCAACGTGTTCACATGTTTTTCTTTGTTCTGCTTGTTTTCATGCATGCTGCAAAGGCAGCACAGGACAGTTCTGCATACACAGTGCAGTAATCTCAAATGAATATATGAACTCAACCAAACAAGGGCGTTTATATTTCATGTCAGGGAAAGCATCTGCATGTCAATTCCAACATGTGTAACTGATCATTAACCAGCAGTGGAGCATGAATCCACTAGCATGAACCTCTGACGGTGAACATGAACGTTATTAACACACGATGAAAGGAAATGTGTGAAGGAATGTGCAGCTGCTGCAAAAACCAATCCTGGGGAGTGACGAGGAGCTCATCTGCCTTTAATGCTATAGATTTGATGAAAGTACAGTGTCCTCATGAAGCCCATGACTTTAGGTGTGTGTGTGTGTGTGTGCACGTCACACATGCACGACGCACGCTGGATGCTTCTAGTCTCCTCAGCTGAACACGCAGCGGTCCATTTTAATGTGGCACCTATCTCCTGTTTGGCCCATGCATATTCATGGTGAGCTCAGACCGGGTTGGAGTGCTGGTGATACTGGGGCTGAGCAGATGGGGGGTGGAGACGGGAGGGTGCAGGGAAGTGGGGGGATGAGGCGTGCTTGTCGGAGTGTGTCACGTTTCCAGACCAGCGAATTTTTTTGATTAAAGTCCCTTATCCGTTTTATCATGCATATCCTCGCTCTGATTAAAGTGATCGGAGTCTGACACTCACAATGTCAGAGCAGGGAACCCGGGAGCACCTCACTCCCTCTCTGTCACTCTGCCCCAGCCCCTAATGAATGCCTGGAATGTGTGAATTTTAAGTTGGTGAGACTGGGGATGCTGATGTCCCTGTGACATCTGTAGATGGCACTATAAATGTACGTCTATACGCACACCCACGGAGTGTATGCGCTGTGTGTCAGGACATCACTGCTGGCTTTGAAAATATAGATTTCTCATATGCAGATTCACTCATCTCTACAAGGTATTTGAATGTATGTATTTGAAGCATTACTTTAGTCAGACTCTTACACGGGAGTGTCACACATGTGAAGATAACCACTTAAACACTGGTTACACTGGTTACACTGGAAAACAGATAGAAATATAAAATATGTTCTGCTAAGAACACGTCTGGCCCTAATAAGAGCAAAGTAGTATCCTAATGGTTCTGATGGGAATCGAAGGTGTTTCCTGAAATGAGACCTCGGAGCAGTGGACGCAGCACATCTGTCCTGGGATAGCACAGCGACTGCCTCGTTATTACTGAGAGTTTATTTGGTGATGTAATCATCTCAGTGTTTCCAGCAGATTTGGATTCTGTTTGCACACACGTGCCCACATAATACAGACAACACAGGATCTTCTGCAAGTATTTTAATTGCTATGTACTGTATGTTTCACACAAAAAGAGGGGAAACTGAATATATCATAGGGACGGTATCATGTGGTTTCCACTGTTTTACAACAGGAAGGTTCAAAGCCAACCAGGTGTGTGAGTCACCTGGTTGGCTGTGTCACTCTGGTGTTGATCCCACAGTCCAAAGACTGTCTGTGGACATCAGCTGTAATCTAAAGTCCTCTGAATGTTCGACCTGATGAGCCTTGCTTCTCTGCATATGTAGATGCCACGACTGGACTCCTACTGCAGCTCTTATTTGAGTACACAGTGCCACACCACTTTCATTTTCCCTCATGCATTCATACCCACACGCGCCACTCTGTGATGGTGGGCTGAATTACAACAGGGATCTTTTAGAATGTCGCCCTGTGACGGAGGAAGGCATGCTGTTTGCACTGGGAGGGGGTGTTTCACTCACACACACACACACACACACACACACACACACACACACACACACACACACACACACACACACACACACACACACACACACACACGTGCGCTTGATGAAACAGCTGGTCCAGAAACAGTCGAGACCATCCAATTGGAAATAGTAATTAATGGCATTAGAATATTGCACAGTTTGGTGCCATTGAGGGACTGGATGACTTTAAAATGTGTAAATCCACAAACTTATCTGACCTAGCGGCGGGTGGCTTTCCACCCCCTCAGCTAAATAGATTAATTATCTGCAGGGCCTGGTGCTGTCATCGGGAGCCACATGGATATCAGATCAGCCCAGATACCACTGGAAAGCTTCTGCTAATGATTACAGCACTGCTGCTGCTCATGGAAATATTTACCCAGAGAAGAGAAGAGGACTCGCATGCACGTGCTGTTCTGCAGCACGCTGCACCTTGTATTTATTTGCATTGTAAAGGTGCCGATTTAACAGCTTTTCAGTTTAACTGTACATGATACTGCTGTGTGCATGTAATGTGAAGGAAACCCTCAGATGCAGCGCAGTATCTTAAAAGGCTGCAGAAGCGCACAGCGCGTTCTGATGCAGTACATCCTCGGGATGGACAAATCATCGAAGATTTTGACAACCAATATGGGAAAAAAGACGAGGAAAAATAACAAGGCACGAGAAAAAATAGCGTCCAAAGTCCTAGAAAATGGAGAGAGCAAAGGATCTCAGGGGTAAGTATTAGTTGTCACCCTGTGATCAAATAGTAGAGGCCAGAAAGCGACCAGAGAGAGCCTGCGCCCAGGCAAAAAGAAATATAAAGTCCAGATTTAATTCTGATAGGGAGAAATAGAATTTCAAAGCTGGATGTCTTATCGTTGGCATGTCCCTTTGCCGGACTGATTTCCCTAGCAAAAGCCTGTCAGTGCTATTATGTTGAACATGGAACCAATTTACTGCGCCGGCTAAACAGGGTTACCACTGCTCTTGTAGCCCTAAATGTTTGAAGTTATCGCACAGTGGGAAAAATAGCATTTTGAATGTTTCGGGAGGGGGCGAGGACAGCGGCGCGCCTGGCTTGGACAGGAGTGGACTGTAATTGAAAAGTATCAATCAAAAACAAGTCAAGGACCGGGGAGGGGAAGGTATTATGTTAACCCAGTCCCCCAGAGCACTGAAAGAGCCAAAATGCATTTCTTTTGAATCAGTAATGCTCCCTTGCTCTCCAAGCCTCTAAGCCTGCGACCGGGGGCCTCGTATCTCCGGACAGACAGCAGCAGGGAGGGGAAGGAGGGGATTATCAATTGGAGCATGCGGCCATTACAGGCCTGTTTCGTGATGCTATCTGCCCTTTGAGATAAGCAACCCCCGACTGGTCAGACGTTTCCAATTTCTATACATGAGAGATGAAGACCTTCTGCTTCTGTTCGCCTTTACCTTTTTTATGTTGTTATATTTTTGCCTGCCCTCTCTGTATTTTACAAGAGACCTTACATGTGTGCTTTGAGGCTGACCTGGTACACCAGTAACCAGCTGCACTTCACATGCATGGCTTTGCACAGCGGAAGATAAACTAAACAAATTGTGATCGAAAAAGGTCTCCGAGTATTTTTATTACTCGGTTTGGATCCTGCTTTTAAAGTCCGCCTCTGCGATCCATACTGGATCTCCTCTCGTCTCTCAACAGTGAACCCTTCATTTCTTTTTTCATTTTCAGGACAAAGATAAATGTGGCAACTGCAGAAACAGCTGCGTCTGTGGCACGCACCACAGTTTAGGTGTTTTCCATGAAGCTACATGTTCTTCCTCAGATGTCTCAGAGTGCTGCAACTGTGTCAAATGTAAATAACAACATGATAATAATGATTTGTTGGGTTTTTCTCTGTATCTACAGTGGGGCAAAAAAGTATTTAGTCAGCCACCGATTGTGCAAGTTCCCCCACCTAAAATGATGACAGAGGTCAGTAATTTGCACCAGAGGTACACTTCAACTGTGAGAGACAGAATGTGAAAAAGAAAATCCATGAATCCACATGGTAGGATTTGTAAAGAATTTATTGGTAAATCAGGGTGGAAAATAAGTATTTGGTCACCTCAAACAAGGAAAATCTCTGGCTCTCACAGACCTGTAACGTCTTCTGTAAGAAGCTTTTCTGTCCCCCACTCGTTACCTGTATGAATGGCACCTGTTTGAACTCATCATCTGTATAAAAGACACCTGTCCACAGCCTCAAACAGTCAGACTCCAAACTCCGCCATGGCCAAGACCAAAGAGCTTTCGAAGGACACCAGGAAAAGTATTGCAGACCTGCACCAGACTGGGAAGAGTGAATCTACAATAGGCAAGCAGCTTGGTGTGAAAAAATCAACTGTGGGAGCAATCATCAGAAAATGGAAGACATACAAGACCACTGATAATCTCCCTCGATCTGGGGCTCCACGCAAGATCTCATCCCGTGGGGTCAAAATGATCATGAGAACGGTGAGCAAAGATCCCAGAACCACACGGGGGGACCTGGTGAATGACCTGCAGAGAGCTGGGACCAAAGTAACAAAGGTCACCATCAGTAACACACTACAACGGCAGGGAATCAAATCCCGCAGTGCCAGACGTGTTCCGCTGCTGAAGCCAGTGCATGTCCAGGCCCGTCTGAAGTTTGCCAGAGAGCACATGGATGATACAGCAGAGGATTGGGAGAATGTCATGTGGTCAGATGAAACCAGAGTAGAACTTTTTGGTATAAACTCAACTCGTCGTGTTTGGAGGAAGAAGAATACTGAGTTGCATCCCAAGAACACCATACCTACTGTGAAGCATGGGGGTGGAAACATCATGCTATGGGGCTGTTTTTCTGCCAAGGGGACAGGACGACTGATCCGTGTTAAGGACAGAATGAATGGGGCCATGTATCGTGAGATTTTGAGCCAAAACCTCCTTCCATCAGTGAGAACTTTGAAGATGAAACGAGGCTGGGTCTTCCAACATGACAATGATCCAAAACACACCGCCCGGACAACAAAGGAGTGGCTCCGTAAGAAGCATTTGAAAGTCCTGGAGTGGCCTAGCCAGTCTCCAGACCTCAACCCCATAGAAAATCTGTGGCGGGAGTTGAAAGTCCGTGTTGCTCGGCGACAGCCCCAAAACATCACTGCTCTCGAGAAGATCTGCATGGAGGAATGGGCCAAAATACCAGCTACTGTGTGTGCAAACCTGGTAAAGACCTATAGTAAACGTTTGACCTCTGTTATTGCCAACAAAGGTTATGTTACAAAGTATTGAGTTGTATTTTTGTTATTGACCAAATACTTATTTTCCACCCTGATTTACCAATAAATTCTTTACAAATCCTACCATGTGGATTCATGGATTTTTTTTTCACATTCTGTCTCTCACAGTTGAAGTGTACCTCTGGTGCAAATTACTGACCTCTGTCATCATTTTAGGTGGGGGAACTTGCACAATCGGTGGCTGACTAAATACTTTTTTGCCCCACTGTATTATTGTAGGGTCTACATTACAGTATAAACTGAATTAAACATTATTTTATAGACATTCGTTTTGGAAATATAGTGACTGAGAAAACTGAAAAAATGGACAGTTTTAACAATAATATTAGCTCATCTCATTTTGACTTCGGTGGCAGCAAAAATAGTGACAGGACAACCAAAGCCTGGAAGAGTAGGTGGTGCTAACAAGAAGGTCGGCAGGTCAGTCACATGATGATCTCTCAGAGAGTTTCTCAGAAGTGAAGATGGCCAGAAGGTTAAAAGTGGAATTCCTTTTGGAAAAAACTGGAGCTGTGATCTCCAGACTACAGAGGAACGGGACCGTCTGATTGCTATCAGCGCTCAGGTCAAAAGGCACATGCTATTAAGATGACATGAAAACCCTAAAACAGAAAAGGAGGGGACAGAAAAGTGCAGCCAGTGACCTCATTGATTCCCAGATATTTTTCTTTTAAATCAAATTTAAAATGAGCTCATACTATCTCACTCTTTGTTTTTGATATTTTATTATGAATGAAATGTGGATTTATGAGATTCACAAAGCATTGCATCTGCTTTTCTTTACATTTCACTGTGTACCAAGTTCCTGTGAGACGAGAAGAGCAGTTTCACTAAAGTTTTGTAAAACGTATCCTTTGCACTTCCTAACTAAACACCAAGATGTCACGATCAGATCTGTTTCTGTGAGCAGATTCGGTTTATTTGGGGGAGGTTGTGTTGGCCGACAGCGACAGACGGCCTGAACGAGCTCTGCCTCCATGGATCCTTTCTTGTAATCGGCATCAGAGTTACGTAGTTACGTAGCTAACGAGCAGGCTGCAGTTCAGAGGTGACAGGGGAGGGCTGGTGGGGAGGCAGGTTGGCACGTGAGTTACAGGTCAGATTTCCACAGGTGAGTACATTACAGTGAGTACAATAAAGCAGCAGACACAAGAACGAGGAACACAAGGTGATCTGATTTAGCAGCAATGCTGGTGCTCCTGCACCTCACTCAGACTGCTGAGGAAAGCAAAGATGGCTCCACCCATGGAGGGATGAGACACACCTCTACACCTGAGAAAAGAAGGAGCGAGAGAGAGTCTCCTCTCCATTCACATTTCCTTTTTGTCGTCTTGGAAAACTCTGAAATGCAAACCAGGAGCAGAACAAATGCATTTCATTTTACTGAAGCGTCCTTGTTGTGTTGTGCCATTACTCAGTCTGCTCTGATGAGGACACAGACAGGGACAACACACATATTCAAATGGACAAGGCCTGAAAGGGTCACTGAACAATTTCCTCTGTTCATAGAGAAAGGATATTGCTCAGCCACTGGATTTCCCTTGTGGCTATACCCGTTTTTTTGGAGGGGGGTTTCTGAGGGTCTTAGGATAAATTCCTAGATGCATTAACATATAAGACAGTACAAATGGAACAGGGTATAGCCCGTGGTTTTCACCAAATAGCCCTTAGTTAAGGACACCCTTAAGTCGAGGTCAAACTCAGAGCCAGGAAATTTATGCATTCTCGCCCGGTCTGAAAACGCTGTGGGTTCTTCATGTATTAAAATGAATTGTTTTACAAGTTTTATCCCTCATAAATGGGACACCACTGAAATCCAGTCAGCCAATTTCTGTGATGCTGTCACAGTGTGTGAAAAGAGCGGGGCATACATTTCAATATCTTCTTCTTGCCATTTAAATTGGAGAAAGCAGCAGAGACTGAACTCCAAGGTTGTCTCAAGTGTTTTGTTAAGATTTTATAATCTCAGCAGTTATTGAACTAAAATGACCTTCATAGAGCCCGTTTGTCCTTTCTGTCAGGAACTTTGGCAAATGCATCATACATAGATATTTCACCATTTGCATTACTGAGATTACTAATTACTGGATTCATAATTGAGATTACCGAGGTTAGATTTCTTTATTTTGGTCTCCAGTAACACTGTGAGGAATCATGAAGTTATTTTTCATCAGGCTGCATGCACAAATACTCAGATCACGGTTAACTTTATGACCATCTGCCTAATATTGTGTTGGTTCCCTTTTTGCTGCTCAAACAGCCCTGACACATCAAGGAGTGGTGTCAGGTACCAAGATATGCAGACAGATGCTTCAGGTCCTTTAAGTTGCCAGCCGGGCCTCCATGTATCACACTTGTTTGTTCAGCATATCCCACAGATGCTCGGTTCTGTTAAGATCTGAGGGATCTGGAGGCCAAGTCAACACTCAGACTCACTGTCGTGCTCCTTAAATCATCACGAATTATTTTTGATTGGTGGTAGTCCACATAATCCTCTAAAAGAGCCAGTGCTGTTTCCATGAGTACACGCAGTCTGCAACAATGCTTGGGTAAGTGGTGCGAAGTAACATCCACATAGATGGCAGGGCCCACGTTTTCCCAGCTTGTACCGGTTTGCCTTCTTTTGCACACAGTCAGCCATCCACATGATAGAAAAGAAAGCATGACTCATCCGACCAGGCCACCTTCTTGCACTTTTTCAGCAATTTGAGCTCCTGTAGCTCATCTGTTGATTCAGAAAACACAGGCCAGACTTTGCTCCCCACATACATCAGTGAGCCTTGGCTGCCATGACCCTGTCAGTGACTGACCACTGTTCTTTGTTTGGACCACCTCTGATAGAAACTGACCATTGCAGACCTGGAACACCCCACTAGATGACCCAGTTGTCCAGCTATCATAACTTCAGATCAACTACTTCCAACTCTAATCAGCCTTGACCAAATGTCCACTTGCTTCCTAATATGACCCACCCACTTACAGGTGCTATGATGACGAGATAATCAGAGTTATTCATTTCACCTGACAGTGGTCATAATGTTATGATTGGAGTATATCATCAGGTCCCAGCGAGAGCACTCACTAGGTCTACAAAGAGAGGCCATATGAGCTCCCTCTCACTGCCTCGCTGTTAAATGCAAAACTGAAATCCCTCTGCTCAGATACAAAACCTTAAATAATCAGGTCTTGTCACAAAGAAAGCACTTTGTTCTCAGACTGGGGGCTTACTTCTGGCTCGCAGTTTTTCAAAAGTAGAATGGGAGGCGCTGTTTGATTGTTCAGGTCTCTTTTTAATGCTGTAGGGTTTTTATCTTACAGTATAAAGTGCCTTGTGTTGTGAATTAAGCGATGGTGTCATCAAGGCATTTGCTTAAGGGCACCTGGGCACTGAATTTTAAAAAAGGGCAAGAATTTTTTATTTATTTGTTTTTATGATAGAGTTGAGGATTTGTAATTAACCTCCTACACTGAAAAAAAGGGACTGGCCATCTCTTGGATTTATGTAAGCATCTTGCATGTATTTAACACAATTGCCTCATGTTTTAAAGTTAAATGTAACTATATAGTGTAAAAACTACATGATATGCAGAAAGGGTGTATTAAATTGTTCATATCATGTTCAGGTGAAGTAAGTCAATAAGATAGCAACGTTAAATCTCGTGAAACCACGCGTGATTTCATCTCGCGGGCTTTGGATCGTGGTTTAAAAAAGGCATCCATCTCAGTCAAGTCGAGCAGCCAACTCTACGTTTTTGGTATGTCTTGATTTTTTGAATTAATATTTACCATATTTCAGCCAAATGTAGTTAAACGTCTAGAGTGTCGCCATGTAACATGCTAAAAAAGAGCCGTTAGCTTATTTGCTGTTTTATCTGTTGTCAAAGAATTGGCGCTTTTTCATTTGAATTTGTCTTTGGCACAAGAGCCGTAATATCACATTAAACCTAATTATGAGGCACTCATAACATAATTTGGTTTTCTGTGTGAATAGATTTGCCAACTGACTCTTCAGTTACATTGTGTATTTACTGCACCGTGGTGTTAGTGAGATTTTGGACATTGAACAGCTTTAGCTAATATCATCAGCGGCATTATGCTAGCTTACATCCCTACCCCTCCTGCCCTCACCTGCTGTCCTTTTCTTTTTGTTTTTTTTGCTGCACATTGAGAGACGACCTCTATTCTGCATTTCACCAGGAGTCAGCTGATGGATTGTGGGTTCAAGGTGTTATGGTAAGAAAGTATATTCTATTTTCGTTTCTGTAACTTAATTATAATAGGTTTTTTATAATTATTAGGTGCATGCATACTCACCCTATTAATACAACTGAGAAATCCAAAATCTGCCATAGGTTTAACTTATACCTGTATGTATTGCCAGAAAGGTGATTACTGGACTCGCATTAATGCACACTTGAACTGAAATGAGGTTGTAACTTGTGGGTTGTTGGGTTGCAAATCAGAAACAAACATCTTTGGATTTTTTTTAATCCCATAAGATCTGGAAACACAGTTTTTATTCAACAAAACATTACTGATTATTAACCAAGCACAGTGCCTGCTGTTATTTCAAAATAATTTTATGTCATTTCAGATAAAATGCAGCATTCCAGTGCATCCCAACCATGCCTTTACAGTCAAGGTTTCTGACGGAGCTGAGTTTCTCTCTGACAGTCTGCTGAAAGTGTTTGCAAAGTGATCGGGGGAACAGGGCACAAAGCTAAAGGATGTAGCTGCCATGATGACAGTAAGAACTTTAAAATTCTTTAACTACAAAGTGTATATGTATTGCATTAGGTCAGTAAAAGATTTTTATGCTACATCCATTGAAACAGTCAACTATTACCTGTGAGTAATGATTCCACTAAAAGGATGCCATAATTTTCGTCATGCATTTACTGGCCCACTGAGAAAAATGTATCTTTTTTTTAAAAAAATAAATGTTCTGGAAACTATATATCCATAAAGTTGATGTCAAACAGGAACTTTTGATATTGCTTTGTAGATGCTGGTGTTGCATGTTGACTGATTTAAAAAGTCAAGAGTTTTTGTCTGGGATCATTTTCTTCTGTGCTACTGAAAAGTTCACAAATCTTTGATTTCTTTGTTATAATACTTTAGGATGACATTAATGCTTGAAGTCCCTCATCAAAGTGCTCCGCATCTGTGTGAAAGACAATTGCAACATCTTGGTGCAGGAGTTCATGGTGAGTGTTTTATGAGTAGATTGTGGCTTTGCAACATTTAAAAATGCATTTAGTTATCCACTTGATCCTCATTGGACTGGTTAGGACCAGTAGTCCTCTTTAATAATTTGAAGTTCACATGAGGCCTGGTAGTGAACTCGGCCGCCGGCCCTTGAGGCCCCACCCCCACCCCTGTATTAGGGGTCACATCAGTGTGAAAAAACTTTAAATTTGTCATTCTAATGAACAAAGGAAAATCCCACCAGTATTTACATTAGCTTTTGTTTGAAAAAAAAAAGACCAACTGACCAACAGCTAACCAAATTGTGGGGCTGAAAGTCTAAATTCTAACATCTTCTGAGTGACATAACCTGGATTTCTGATGGGCCGGTGTCTTTCTAACAAAAACTAATGTAAAGCATTTGAAATTATTATGTTTTTCACCCTCTCTTAGAAACTCTGTTAGACCATGAATGGCAGCATGGCAGGCCACTCTTTGGCTATAGCTATTTACTATGTTGCTTGCATTGGTTTAAATTACTCTAACATTAGAACTGGTAGATTCAAAAGAGATGAGTTTAAAAAGGAATCTTAAAGAAATGTTTTGTGTTTAACCAGGACTTGCCTGAGGCCACTGCACAGATTGAGAAAACCACAATGAACATCTGTCTCCAGAGGATGCACCAGGCAATGACTTTTCTGATGTTGGCATCATCATCGAGGGTATAGTAGTTCTTCAAGATCTGGATAACGTGACCTTTGCAGTAGCCATGCTGTTTGGACCTTTTTTATTCCTTCAATATGAGTTACCCATCACAGCTCTGCTACACTTTTGAGGTGATTCAAAGGGTGGTAATGGAGTTGGAAGCAACTCAGCTCTCAAGAAAAGCTCACAACTAAGACAAAACTGCTCCTGCAAGGAAAGCTCACTGTTATGCATGTGAGGTGACCAGCTCTAGGTGAGAGGACATTTAAATCTCACACTTGTTCTGCTGCATTTTTGAAGCTCAATTCCAGGAACGGATCGCAAGGTTCATTTTTATATACTCTGCAACTGCCATGAGGACGAGCTGTTTTTTGTTGTTGTTTGTTTTTCCTTTTGCTCTGTACAAGTTCTGTTTGTCTGTTTGGCAGCATTTTTAAATTTCTCTTTGTATTTTTTCTTTCTTTTACTAGTGAAGAGATGTAGCGTGAACAGTTATACAGTCTAAATATCCCATATGGGTCGTGTGAAATGGTATTTTCAGTTTCATTCAGTTGAAGTAAAGAACGTTGAATATTTCTAAGTGTGCTGTTTTGAACCAAGATGTCACAGTATGATCAGTGCTGTATTTTTTGACAGTCACTGTATCAATGTTATTTTTGCGTCTCTTGAATAAAGGTTTTGACCTGCAAGTGCTAATTTCTTTAGTTATTGGGGTAAAATGGGTAGTGTTAATAGGAAGGTGTTTGCCAATTCAGTAACCTAATTTAATGTTAATGGAAACTAACATTACCTCAAATTGTTTAGTTATAATTGTTGTTTAACTGAATCTTGATGTCAGAGGCCTTAAATAGAATGTTTTGTATTGTTCTTTCCCAACATTTTTCAAAAGAAACAGTCTAATTTCTTTGCTGCGATTGATTCCAGAGAACACGGAAGAACTGACATTATTTAACTGTTGATTTATATAGATTCAGTAGAGGAGTAATGTCAGTTTAATTCTTTACCTACTGCAGTGAAATTAGACATGTTGTTTTGATGTGACCAAGTAGTATTGGGTAAAAGTTATTGAATGGTGTTGGGATAAAGTGAGAAAATTGTGAAGGATTAAAATATTTCAAGAGCTCAAATTACTTCATCAAAACATGTTTAAGTCACATTTTATCAACACAAATTGCACAGATTTATTGAACATGAATAAATTGTGTTAATTTAACTCAATTGTTTAAGTTGCTGCCAAAGCAAAACATCTGTGTGCAACAAATGTCCACCATTGAATTAAGTAAATCCAACAACATATTTTTTTCAGTGTAGGACCTGGCGTCCACATATGTGGACATCACATTTTGGGTTGTCTAGACCAAAATACAAAATTTTGCTCTACAAGGGCCTAATATCCACTTACGAGGACACTATACTGCCACTGTTCTATTTTCAATTTAAAACAAATGTCCTCATATCCACTTAAGCCCCACGCCCCTGGTACCGGAGGCAAATAGGAGGAGATCACATTTAATCAGTTATAACATGGGGTCAGAAATATAAGTCCAGACATGTGTGGTATCCACAGAAACCTCTGAGTCTCAGCTAAAATCTCATATAAACCATTTCTACAACCACCAAACACACCGAAAACAAGCCATGATTAAACAAGCAGTTACCTAAATGCACACAAGTCCACTAAACAAACAAAACCGAACAAGAAATGCTTCAGACTTCATGAAACCAGCTAAAGATAGGCTGGTTAGCTTCCAGAGCTATTACTGACTCCAAACACCAAGTTTCACCACGCTCTGACCAAAATTCACTGAATGAGCCGCAAAAGAAGACCACAAAAACACACAGCGGAGCAAATGCGCTAAGACAGAAATTGGCTTACCGTCCCGATTTCCTCCGTTATTTTCGCCGGTAGCCAGTAGCCACCTGATTATCGGCAGTTACCATGCCTACCTAGCCGCATCAGAGCCGTTTTCCGTCAACAACCTCCATTTTAGACCCACCTATAGACACGTGACTGGACAGACGCCACATCCAGTAAATTTGGGCCCATGTCGGCTTTGGCCTTGCAACTTCTAATTGGTTGAAGTGACGTGAACGTGGTATCATTACTGTGATCTTATTGGCTCAAACGATCAAAAAGAGGTGTCAATCATGCAAATCGACCAAAAGAAACCAAAGTTACAGCCCCTCAGAGTTTAAAGGGCCAGAGGCCAATTAAACGCTCCATGTGCACTGCAGAAAAGGGCCATTACCATGTAAATGTGTGGTTATTTCTTCACAAATATATTTTTGAAAAAGGCATTTTTAAGCCTGTTAATAAAATTTATTAATTTCTGCTCTTTAATACCTAAAAAAATTCAACTGGCATGGTGTCCAATGTGTGCCAAAATTGGACATTTTTGTACAATGTCTGGATATTCATGTATTGCCAGTGCTGTAATTTTTCACTGTTTCACTTTAGAAACGTAAATCTTTGCACAGATTATGTTTATAAGTTGGTTACTGAATTTCTGGAATGAAATGTGAACTGAGGCATATTTTTAAAAGGGTTATATGCTAAAAAATAAATTAAAAAATTAGGCGAGGATAAACTCTACTAACTTTTTCTGTGTTCCAGTCTCAGTAACTTTGACACTGTAATATTTGCTGCAATATTTATACCTCTGATGAAATTTCACGAGTGTCAGCTTTATTTTGATACCAAGATTGTAAGCACAGAGTTTGTAATTACAGAGAAATAATCAATAATTTTGGGCATTTCATTTTCGAGCAGGAAGCTCAGAAACCCCTTTGGGGTCTAAGAGGATATGTGGATCTCATTTTTCTCAGAAACAAAAATCAGGTTAAAAAAAAATCTGGTCATTTTTTATTTTTACATTCATCAGATCCCAATCAGCCCAAATAGCAAAGAGAAATTAAAAATGCATGCCATGTGGAACAGCCTGCCGGAGGAGCTCAGGGCCGCAGAGAACGTACATGTTTTCAAGAACAGGCTCAAGACCCACCTTTTTAATTTAGCTTTTACCTAATGTTTATTTATTTTATGCTTATTTATTCTATCCTGTTATTCTATTTACATTATTACTAGTTCTGCATATGAACCTCTTCCGTCTTGCATTGTGAAGGATGGCATTGGGCCCAGTATTCTGTTTTTAATGAACTTGTCTTTTGGCTATGTTCCCTCTGTTTTTAAACATGCTATAGTGCAACCTGTTCTTAAAAAAAGGTGTCTTGATCATTGTGATTTTGTTAATTATACAAGTCATGCCAAACTTTTACCAGCATGTCTCATGTCCAACGAGAGGGGATCGGATTTTGGATCACTGCTACACGCCATACAAGCAGGGCTACAAAGCTGTCTCACACCCGGCTTTTGGGAAGTCTGACCACAATGCCATCTTCCTCATCCCCCAGTATAAACAAAGCATACGGAGGGAGGACGTGACCACGAGGGAGGTAAAATGGTGGACTGCCCAATCAGAAGCTACGCTACAGGATGCACTCAACGACGTCGACTGGGACATGTTCAGAGCATGCGCAGTCGACATCAACGAGTTTACGGAAGTAGCAGTATGCTTCGTCAATATGCTAGCGGAGGAGATTATCCCCACTGCGAGAGTCACCACATTCCCAAACCAGAAACCGTGGATGGACAGATCGATCCGCACTGCAGTAAACGCCAGGACCGCCTCCTACAACGCGGGTCTCGCCACTGGCGATATGAGCGCCTACAAAGTGGCCTCATACAGCGTGCGGTGAGAGATGCCAAACGCCGGTACCGGGAACGTGTGGAGTCCCGCTTCCACCAGGGCGACACACGGAGTATGTGGCACGGACTCAGCACCATTACGGACTACAAAGCCAGGGACACTGCGCCGATCAACGCCGACTCTGCATTCACCAACGAGCTGAATCGGTTCTACGCCCGTTTCGAGGTTAGCCAGGCGGCTAATGCTATCTACCGCCTGACTACCGAGGACAGTGACGTCATCAGCAAGAGACCGGTGACCAGCATCGCGGAGCATGACGTCTGAGCGGCACCGAGGAGAGTGAACACAAGGAAAGCGGCGGGGCCAGACGGCATCACCGGCCGTCTGCTGCGCTGCTGTGCTGACCAGCTAGCAGGTGTGTTCACTTACATCTTCAACGAGTCCGTGGCGAAGTCTGTGGTCCCCACATGCTTCAAAAGATCCACCATCATCCCTGTGCCCAAGAACAGCAAACCCTCATCCCTGAACGATTACCGGCCAGTTGCACTGACCTCGGTAGTAATGAAGGTGTTTGAGAGGCTGCTGAAGAACATCATCTCCTCCTCCATCCCAGACACCACAGATCCGCTGCAGTTCGCCTACAGATCCAACAGATCCACAGAGGATGCCATCGCCCACGTCCTACACACCACTCTCAGCCACGTGGACAAGAAACAGGGTAACTATGTGCGAATGCTGTTTGTTGATTACAGTTCAGCGTTTAACACAATAGTGCCCTGCAGACTGTTCACAAAGCTGAGGGATCTGGGACTTAACAGCCGTCTGTGTGCATGGGTGTTGGACTTCCTCACTGGCAGAACTCAGGTGGTGAGGGTGGGCAGGTGCTTCTCCAACAGCATCACCATCAACACAGGAGCACCTCAGGGATGTGTCCTCTCGCCACTGCTCTACTCCCTCTACACTTCAGACTGTGTGGCCACCCATGGCTCCAACACCATTGTGAAGTTTGCTGACGACACAGTGGTGTTGGGTGCCATCTCCAACAACGATGAGGCGGCCTACATGGATGAAGTGAAGAATCTGGCATCGTGGTGCCAGGACAACCACCTCCAGCTGAACGTCGGCAAGACCAAGGAGCTGGTGGTGGACTTCAGAAGGGGTCAGCACAGAGACTACAAGCCCATCATCATCAATGGAGCTCCAGTGGAGAGGGTGCAGTCCTTCAAGTATCTTGGTGTCCACATCTCCTCAGACCTGACATGGGCTGCCCACATTCAGGTCCAGACCAAAAAGGCTAGGCAGCGCCTGTATCACCTACGAACGCTGCTGCAGGATTGCTCTCCCCCCGCTTCAGGACACCTACACCAGGAGATGCCGGACTAGAGCAGCGCAGATACTGAAGGACCCGTCCCATCCAGGCAACAAACTGTTCCAACTTCTGCAATCTGGTAGAAGGTTCCGCATCTTCCGGGCAAGGACAGAGAGACTCAAGAGGAGCTTCTATCCCCAAGCCATCCGTGCCCTAAACACACACACCCGCCCTCTCACATCATCTATAACTGACTGAGTCAGGACTCTTCCAGACACTCTAAACCAAGGCACAATGTACATTTCAATTCCTTTAATTTTAAATATGTTTATATTGTCTATCCTGTAAAATAGTCAGATGTCTATTCATATTAATGTACAGAATTCACCTGCTTTCTGCTACTACTGCACATTCACCCAATGTATATACTATATATATATATATATATATATATATATATATATATAATGTTCTTCCTCTACATCCCCCCCATTTTTTTGCACATGTCGAGGAGCGTGTCAGGCTACATTTCACTGTGTGTTATACTTGTATAACTATGCATGTGACAAATAAAGAACCTTGAACCTTGAACTTCCGTTCCTCTCCAAAATCCCAGAGAAGATAGTTCTCTCGCAACTCCAGGCTTACCTGGATGCACATGACATCTGTGATAAATTTCAATCTGGTTTTAAACCACGCCACAGCACTGAAACAGCTTTGCTGAGAGTCCTTAATGATCTTCTCTTAATTACTGATTCGGGGCATTCTGCTGTATTAGTCTTGTTGGATTTGTCCCCAGCCTTTGACATGGTTGACCATAATATTTTATTAACAAGGTTAGAATGCACTGTGGGCATTCGGGGCGAAGCCCTTAACTGGTTCAAATCATACCTTTTGGACAGGTCTTTCTCTGTTACCTTGGGTACTTATTCTTCCTCAACTGCATCCTTATGCTGTGGTGTGCCCCAAGGCTCTGTGCTTGGCCCAATGTTATTCTCATTATATATGCTCCCCCTAGGCTTAATCTTTGAAAAATATAACATTTCTTATCACCTCTATGCCGATGATATACAGATTTATTTTAAATTAGATGATGACGACATTGCTTCTTCGTTGCACTGCTTCCTCGAGTGCATGAGAGAAGTCAGAGAATGGCTTTCAGACAATTCCCTTATCCTGAATGAAAAGAAAATGGAGATTGTGGTGTTTGGCAACCATATCCCTTGGGGCCTATCAGCTGATACCTTTGGTTCCTTTGCCACTTCTTTCTCTGCCTCAGTTAGTAAACTAGGTGTCCTGCTGGACAGCTCTTTCAAATTTAACAAACAAGTGTCTTCAGTAATCAAATCTAGCTTTCACCAACTGCGCCTTATTGCCAAGGCTAAGCACTATGTCCCTCACAAAGATCTTGTAAAGCTCATTCATGCTTTTGTCACTTCTAGATTGGATTACTGTAACTCCCTCTACTTTGGTCTTCACTCCGCTCTCCTTCACAGACTTCAGCTTGTCCAGAATGCTGCGACTCGCCTCCTGACTGGCACTAGAAAGCATGCCTCTATCACCCCAGTTCTTATGGATCTGCATTGGTTACCCATAAAAAATTGCATTGAATTTAAAATATTGTTGCTCACCTTTAAAATTATAAATAATTTAGCCCCTCGTTAACAGAGAAAGCCTGTGAGTCCTGCACATTTGTTACACCTTAAAGATGTAAGATTAAAACCCTTCCATTGCTCTGCCGTCTCTGTGACAGTGAGAACCACGTGTTTTCAGGGTATTCCTGCTCAAACACACAGTGATGTTTTTGACTAGTTTATCTGCTTAGCAATTTAATTAAAAACTTTTAGATAACTTCTGTTTTCATAGTATAATCTTCACGTGCTTCATCCGAAGCACACTCTCTGTGTACTCACTACCTAACTTATAGACAAAGTATTCACTCACGTAGCCGACTCGTTAGCACCATGGCTACTTCACCTGTCCCTCCTGCACTTTCTTGCTCATTGTGTCAGATGTTTAGTTAGTCAGCGTCTCTACCACCTCAGACGCTTGAGAGACTTCCAACTGCCCTCCAAGGTGCTCAGGAACTTTTACTCCTCCACCATAGAGAGCATCCTGACGGGAAACATCTTAACCTGGCTCGTGAACAGCACCATGCAGGACAGACGAGCTCTACAGAGGGTTGTGCGGTCAGCTGAGCGCACCATCCGCTCCGAGCTCCCTGACCTGCACTCAATCTACAGCAGGCGGTGCTGGACCAAGGCCAGGAAGATGGTGAAGGACCTCAGCCATCCCAACAACAGACTGTTCTCTCTGTTGAGGTCAGGAAAGCGATTCTGCTCCCTGAAGACCAACACAGAGAGACTGAGGAGGAGCTTCTTCCCGCAGGCGATACGGTCTCTCAATCACACCACCACACAGTACTGACCCACACATACAGTTCTTACACACACTGGACATTCTGGACATTGTTTCACTTCATTACTTAAATCACGCTGCTGTTATTGTGTATATGCTGCTGTTATTGTGTATATATTTATTTATATTTCTTCATACATTCTTATATAGTTCTATATTGTGTATTTTGTTGTACAGTTATTTTATTTTCAACTTTAATTTATATATTTTATCTTATTCTTCCCAGTTAAATTTACCCTTCATTCTAATTTGTGTTGTACAGTTATTTCATTTTTAACCTTAATTTATATTTTATTCCTTCCTAGTTAAATTTACCCTTTTTAATTTTTCATATTTATTTCCTATCTTATTCATAGCCTTTTCCTTTTTTTGTTTTCTTTAGGTCACGAGCAGTTGTCCAAGCATTTCACTACATATCGTACTGTGTATGACTGTGTCCGTGACAAATAAAATTTGAATTTGAATTTGATTTTCCTCGGCCTCCTTTAGCAGTAATGATATCTGTAACAAATGTAGCATATTTGCAGCTCTGGAGGCCAGGATTACTGAATTGGAGACTCGGCTTCACACCCTTCATTCACCCGTAGCTAGCCAGGCCTCTGTAGCTGGTGCAGCCGAAGATAGCGTAGGCCCCGCTAGCTGTTCCCCGGCAGACCCCAAGCAGCTGGGGAAAGAGGGCGGCTGGGTGACGGTGAGGAGGAACATAGTCCTAAACAGAAGCCCCAGGTACACCACCAACCCGTTCATGTGTCTAACTGTTTTTCCCCACTCGGCGACACACCCGCCGGGGGTCAAACTCTGGTAATTGGTGATTCTGTTCTCAGACATGTGAAGCTAGAGACACCGGCAACCATAGTCAATTGTCTTCCAGGGGCCAGAGCAGGCGACATTGAAGGAAATTTAAAACTGCTGGCTAAGGGTAAACCTAAGTTCAGTAAAATCATAATTCACGTCGGCAGTAATGAATTGAATTATCGTAAGTGCTCTATACTCAAAATATGTGTTGTGTTCATGCAAAATAAAGCTAGGAACAGGGTATAGCTATCCAATTATTCACATAATTAAATGTATATATTATGTATATTTTACCTAATTATTGTCTAAGCCACGAGTTTCCTTCAAATAATATTGGCACAGAATCTTAAAGAAAGCAGACAGAAAGCTTGAGGATGCATTACAACAGTGATATATGAAAATTAAAATCATCCCCAGCATGATGGGGGAATAGGTGGCTAATGCTAACAGACTGAGCCCTTCTGAGAGCTGGAGCTGAACTACGTATAGCAAAACTATTGGCTGCAAGATGCAAGGTGTAGACTGGCACAGAAAATCTCAAGTGTCATGCTTGGATCAGTTGCAACAAATGGATTGTCAAAAGTGCTTTAATCTGACGATGCAATCAGAAGAAAAGCCAAGCTGATGCACTGAGAACACTGAACCTTCTGCTTTTTTCCTCAGCCCTTTTTGTTCTTTGGAAAATTAGTTAAAAACATGGATAAATGTCATATAAAGTGAAGGATCTGTCCTGACTTTACACAATTTAATTTAAGTGGCACAATCCAAAAGAGATAAGGTTAAAAGGCAGCAAGCTGATGACTGATGAGTAGCCGGCGAGCTCAGTAGGTGCTCGAGTTACTGTGTGGTGGGGTGAGCAGTCTGAGAAATGTTTGGGGGCAAATTTAACACTATAGTAGAGCTGGGGGTAGCCTTCCAGGTAGATACGCTGATATGTGAGGGGGAGGAGAAGGAAGGGAAGAGAAGTAAAGTATGTAGATGGGCAGGGATGGAGGAGGGTGTCAGACGGGCAGGAGGAGGGTTTTTAATTCAGATTTCATGTGGGCTCACTCAGCAGTCACTGGAGTCTAAAGTGACTCTGGGGAGCCTCACAGTTCTATATGCAAATAGAGCAACGCACCTGGCCAGTGGAGCAGGCCTGCTGAGAGGTTACTTATGCAAATCTGATTGAGTGAGACCATACTGCCAGTGCACGATGTGTGCAGGAGTGTTCGCACACATACACACGGGCAAACAGGCAGCTATATTTCACTGGGGCCCCGGGATGCCATGTTCCCCAGAATAGAGGTGGCAGACAGAGAAGAACAGGATAAAGGGAAAAAATAACAGGGACGGGGGGAAGAATTAAAATGACACGACACACAGATAAGGGTGCTGGAGCGGCGCCGGAGAAAGGAGAGCACAGAGCAGGACAGAGAAAGGTAAGAGCAGCATAATTCTTCTGGACATAATAGCGTCTCTCGCTCCCGCCGTCGTCACCTCCCCCCGCTCTCCTATTATGCGACTCGTGGGCACTAGGTAATTTTCTATGCACGTGTTGTAAATGGGCTGGAATCCCAATATGGCTAACACCTCCCTCCCCCTCCTCCCTTAGAGGCTGGCATTAACCTGCTGATTAAGTGGTAGAGCTTGGCTGGAGCTCAATCTCAGCCTGATGCACGGGCCCATGATGTAGACAAATGACTAGAAATCACAGTGGCATGAACGGGGCTCTCAGCCAGGCTGCCCTCCACCCCAGTGGCTCCGGCCTCAGGCACAACACATTAACAAAGACACGTTTAGTATGATTATTGATAACAGCGCGCGTAATGTAACAAACCAGCGTGTGTGAGGATAAAACTTTGTGATCATGTTCCACAGTGCTGAAGTGAGCTCCTCCCTGTGTCACACAACATTATACTGAGTATATTTATGTTGGATTCAATGTTTGGTAGAGATTCTGTCCATTTCATATCACACCATGTGTTGACTGCTCACTGAAAAAAGTCTGAAACCTTTCTTTTGTTCTAAAACAACAGGCATGACATTTAACATTGATACTAAACGTTGGTAAGTCCAGAAAAATTCAACCAGTCAGGAAGTTCAAAGCAGCGAACACAACAAGTCAGGGAAAACTCCAACTTATAATTAATAGAGTAAGGATAAGCAAGAATTAAAACAATAACATCACCAGGAAACATCATGGAAGCAACCCTGGCCCTTCTTGCAGCATTTCACTGACCTATTAGGAGAGATTGGGCAGTTCATGGAGCACAAGGGGAAACCAGTGGCTGCAGGATCTCGCTTTTATTGTACACATTACAGAGTTTGGAGTTTGCATGTTCTCTCCATGTTTGCTTGGGTTCTCTCCAAATACTCCGCCTTCCTGTCACAGTCCAAAGACGTGTACTTAGTGGGCTTAGGTTAACTGCCCACAGGTGTGAAGGATTTTCTGTCTCTCTGTGTCCACCCTGTCAGATTTGGCGGCCTCTCCAGGGTCTGCCTCTGCCTCTAAGATGACTTAAATAGGGTCCAGCCTCACAATGACCCTGATAGGAGAATGAGAGGAAGAGAAAGGATGGATTACAGACCACTTGTGGTGACCATCCTCACTTTCCCTGTCTAAGAAATGTTTGCCCCACTGGAACTGGAACTGATATGAAACTGACAGCAAACCTTTCAGGTCTTTGATGAGCTTTTTGCTCATCATTCACACTCGGTGCTCCTGATCTTCCTGCTGCACGAATCCCACTAATTACCACCATTATAGACCAACCTCTCTGACTATTTGTGCAGGAATGACCTGTAACTACAGGTCACTGTGCCCCCAATACAACCCTCACAGCACACAGCCACACATCTTCAAATACTAACAATATTGGTGCAATACTCAGGACCAGGATGAAGCCACATTGTTTGTCATGAATCCAAGATTCAGCTGTTCAACAGACCCTCCTCATGAAAGGAGGCTGTTTATACCACAGAGTTTATAACACTGACTGAAACTCTTAACTATTAAACACACGTTTAAATTCAGCAAACACACACTCAGGTTTGCACTCTTACAGTGTGAATAAAAACTCTATCAGGTGTATCCTAATAGGATTTTTTAGCTCATTATGATAAACGAGTACTTGATTAAACTAGGACTGATCACCAAGTGACCATCCTACCATGCTTCATACAAGGACCAACGTGCTGCAGGAGTCAACACAGAGCATCACGAGCCTCCATCATATTTCACAAATTCACTGTGAACTACAAGGATCAGGAAAGAGGGGGCGAGGTGTCTGCCGCACTGTTTCATTGCTCTTTACGTTTGAATTGGCTTGAGCTCATTTCTTCTGTCATGCGTGTCATCACATCTGACATCAGTCACTCCATCTGACATCCGCTGTCTAATTAGTTTTACCAGATATTCATGGAGATACCTTTCCTTAGTGTGTCTGGTAACATATCAATTTGCTCCTTAGCATGTCTCATGGCGTGAAGAACTGACTCAGACAAATTAATTTGATAAATCACAACTGCAGTGTGATGTGAGGGCGGGGCGTGAACGAGGACAGCCCTGTTTGTGTACATATGTAATCCACAGATAGAGGACGCTTTAATCTGCTCTACACAGAAAGCTATAACCTCAACACATCTGATGCTTCTCCCTTGAAAAAAGAATGACTGGCTACCAGCTCAACTCAGAACTACAATGGATTTGTTTGCCTTTCCTAACTGGGAGGTGTAAAACCAGCCAACGAAATCACTGGAGGGAAAAATAATGCAGTGTCTAGCTAATAATAACATAACCCTTTGTCGTTAGTCAATGCTTCTCGCTCAAGTAATGGCCCAATTAAGGGAAACCAACCCTGGCCCTCTGTATGTACATCATAAATTGATTATCTCACCATGAGCAGACGGCCCAGTGCTTCCAGATCACAGATAACAGAGACAGTCTTTGTGCACGTGTGGAAAGTCAGGCCGGGCCCAAACTGGGCTAATAAGCAACAGTTTTCACGCTTGTTTAGGCTTAAGAGTGCTCATGCAAACAACTGGAGTGGAAGAACGGGAAATAAGGAGTGGGGGGTACATGGTGGATTGCTGACTTGTTCTGTGCTTTTGTCTATTACCTCTTCACTGTACACTTGTCTCTCTTTCACATCATTAGACTCCTGTCCTGTCTTTGTCTGCACTTCCTGTTCCTGTTTGTACAGTTATGTGTGTTATCAGCCCGATCTCACACACTCTGCTAAAGCTCAACACTACTTTACTGGCTTTGATGAGTTCTTGATAATCTGACAGCAGTTTTCAGAGAGTCAGCTGATGAGGTTCCCTCTTAGTCCGTCTCCTGTTCCCAAACAATGGTAGCTGGACTGGTACTCATGCACTGCCTTTGTACTCACTTTGAGTAGATATCCTCCACTCATTCCACTCATTCCACTCCCCATCTGCTCCGTGATAGACGAGCAACAGGATCCCTGCCTCGGTGACTGACAGCCTCCCTAATTGTATCTACTCATTCATGACAATTTGATTAAAGTATTATGCCAGTCTCACCCCCTGTTTGTTCCCCCAACCCAAATCAAATAATCAAATATACACACACACACACACATATATATATATATATTAGGGGTGCAACGATACACAAAATTCACGGTTCGGTTCGATACTTTGGTGTCACGGTTCGATATTTTTTCGATACAAAAAAAATGTTCATGCCTTTTTAATTTGTCATTTATTAAAATTATAAATATATATTTTAACTCAAAAGTACAGTTTTTAAATTTAACCCTAACCCTTGTGCGTGTTTTTTATTTTGACAGCGAATGCGCACCTGCGGACCACTTATGTGCAGCCCTGGTTATTTAGCTCGTCATATTGCAGCCACAGAAATTCTTTTGTCCATAAAACCATAAAGCTGCACTTTCTTTTTGCCTTATAGTCTGATTTGTCATAACTTCTCCTGCTGCTTTTACACACGCACTCACATAAGCTCAGCGATTCTCTGCGCGATCAACCTCTCACATGTTTAAGCTGCGGGAGATTTCACTTGTCATGTTTGCATAGTAAGCTAACGATTAATAAGACGATGTCAGAGGAATTGGTGCACAAATTATCATCACTCACAGATCAGTGCTGTCGCTCTCTATACACAGTTCGCGCGATTGCAAAGTGAAAGCAAAAAAACAAGCGCAAATTCAAACGCGACTTCAATATGTCACATATTGACAGTGGCTCACCGATGCCAATGACATAATTACCCAGCTACATTTCTGAAAGAATGCAAAAGCATTGACATATATTTTTCCTACAATAGCCCGACGGGCAGGGCAGAGATAGATTTTGGTAGCCCGACTGAAAAAATCGCTAGCTCCAGGACGTCGGGCTAGCGATATTGCAAGCCCTGTATCTGATTGAGGAATCACTCATCTTTGGAAAAGAGAGTTTATTACAGAGAAATGTCTCTTTCCAAAATAAAAGCTATACTATCCGCTTCTTCTGGGCTATATTCTCAGCAGCATAAGGAGAATCATGTGCTAACAGCTGTCTAAATGACTCGGCTAAAGTTAGTAGCATGCTTGATTGTTTTTGTCTTTGCACTAGGATGATGTCGGTGTAAATGTGCAGTCATATTCGTTGTGTTCCCACTAGTGCTTTCAGGTTAATCTCGTTGAAATGACCTTAACGCCACAACACGGCAAATCTCCGTTAACGAGCTACCGCCGATCGCTCCGTGCATGGGGCTAGACGGCCAACACGTTAACGAGCTAACTGCGCTAACACACTAGTTCACACCAATGTAATTGAGCATTGCATGGCACATCCAACATACTGTTTTACTTTAGTCCATGACTCGCTTACCTTCAGGGTCATACGTCACATGAAAACCAAAATAATTCCAAACGCCAGATCTGAATGAGAGTGGGGGAGGTCCATGTTGCTGAGAGCTTAACTTCTGTCTCGCTAGCTTGCCCTGCGCTCTTCCTCCTGACTATGCTGTCTGTGTTGAGCGCTCAGTGGATCTGCGCTAGACAGTGCAGCCTAGGCGGAGTAGTCGAACGCAGATCCACTGAGCGCTCAACACAGACAGCATCGTCAGAAGGAAAATTGATAAAATAAATTACAAATGTTGTATTGTTCGATACATATGCGTACCGAACTGAAAGCACTGTATCGAACGGTTCAATATCGATACGAATATCGTTGCACCCCTAATATATATATATATATATATACATATATATATATATATTAGGGGTGCAACAATACACAACATTCACGGTTCGGTTCGATACTTTGGTGTCACGGTTCGATATTTTTTCGATACAAAAAATGTTCATGCCTTTTTAATTTGTCATTTATTAAAATTGTAAATATATATTTTAACTCAAAGGTACAGTTTTTAAACTTAATGTTGCTGAAACAACAAAGTAATAAAAAAATTAATCTATCTGATCGAGGAATCACTCATCTTTGGAAAAGAGAGTTTATTACAGAGAAATGTCTCTTTCCAAAATAAAAGCTCTACTATACGCTTCTTCTGGGCTATATTCTCAGCAGCATATTAAACATATCAGGTCCTCATAAGGAGAATCCTGTGCTAACGGCTGTCTAAATGACTCGGGTAAAGTTTGTAGCATGCATGCTTGTTGTCTGCTTCCTCTTGTCTTTGCACTAGGATGATGTCGGAGTAAATGTGCAGTCATATTCGTTGTGTTCCCACTAGTGCTGTCAGCGTTAATCTGAAATGACGTTAACGCCACAACACAGCAAATCTCCGTTAACGCGTGGGGCTGGACGGCGTCAACAAGCTAACTGTGCTAACACACTAGTTCCCACCATTTAATTGAGCATTGCGTCGCACATCCAACATGCTGTTTTACTTTAGCTTACCTTCAGGGTCATACTTCACATGAACAATGGCGTGTCCAGCGGGGTGGCCTGGGGGGGCACAGGCCACCCCCCCAACCAGACTGGCCACCCCAGGTGCCACCCCAAAGGTAAAACAATAAAATTCAATCAAATGTACGATTATGTTTTCACGGTGAAGCTCAGATATCCGAGTGTAAGTGAATGCAGCATCGGCTTCTGCCTATGTGCATCACGTTAGCAAAGGTAGGAGAGCCAAGCAGAAAGACGGCACTGCAAGAAACAATTTTTCGGTGAAAGAAAATGAGGACAGAATAAATGTCCCGGTAAGTAATATTAAGTTTGTTGAGTTTAGTAAACTTCGGTGAAATTAGAATACCAAGGAAAAAATAACACTTAAAGAATTATTGCAGCCGTGGAATATTTCAGACAGTATGCTACTGAGGGCAGCTAACATAAGAGTTCTGAGTTATAAGATATAATCTAAGTCGTAACATTGCTGTATGGAGTTGCAGGTTAACATAGCTGGACTGGCCATCGGGCATATGCCCGGTGACTTATTTTTTATTTTTTTTTTGTAATGGCATGAACAATGAGAGGTGGTGGATTGGCCAGATGCTGGCAGATGTGTAAAAATAACTCAGTTGTTTGGTGGTGTCTATGACGGAGCTTCCACAGAGGCCAGCAGGTGGATGAGGGAAGGGGAGGCAGGAGAGCCCCGAGGCAGCCGCCAGTCCGAGTGTCAGGTGAACTGAACTTCAGGTAAGAAGTTATGACCTGCAGTCTATCTGGGTCAGATATAAACTAAGTTTAGGTGGAGTTTATTTTCGTTGTGCTGACTTTTTACCCTCAGTTGCAATAACTCGTACTGTGTTCTAGCCAGCTTGACAGAGTTTATATACAGCTGGGTGGGTGCTATGATGTTACTGATAGTGAACTTTATTTTATTCATAAGGTTAGTTAGTAGAGTTGCCAACGGCTCCTTAAAAAAATGGAATGGTCCCTCAATCAGAGAAAATATTACACGTTTCGTATTGAGCTGAGAAGAGACGCAGTTTGTCCCGGACTTTCGCTATAATGAAAAAAAGACACAAAGCTGGATTTATTCTGTCGTTACGCTGCACAGCTGCCTCTTCTTCTTTCATTCTCTCCCCTCCCTCTCCTGTTGCTGCTTCAGTCATGAAACTGATCAATGATCAGCTGATCGGCTTTTCTCTCTTGTTTGTTTATCGCCCACTTTGTGCCAGAAAGAGGAAACCAGCGGATGTCGCGTTAAACAACAGCAGCACGTTTAAGCTTGATCAGCTGTTAGAATTTATTTAATATTAATTTCTAGTATCAGCTGATGTTTGCTGGAGCCACAGCTGTAAAGCTGCTGGTCATGATGTCTGTTTAGATATGTGGTGAGAGGGAAACATGAAGATGAAACCAGGAGATGTCCTTACTGAATCATCAGAGCTGAACAGGTGATGGAGAAACAGGTTTACCTTTTAGGTGACATGAATGAGTTGAAGTTATGAACTGTTTCTGAGAGACAAATAACACCAGGATCCTTTTCTAAGTAGCTGACAGCTGGTAACTGTGCAGGGGCGGATCTAGGAAGTTTTTGCCAGGGGGCAGGTAGGGCATTAACAGGGAGAGGGGGGCACAAAGAAATACTTTTCTTTCTTATTCTCATTTAAAATGTCTCGCTGTTATTAAATAATTATCTAAATCTTACAACCAAAGTTTTTATCTGACGTAAAATGTATAGAAATCATACATATACCAAAAAGACTGTACATCACTGTCACAACAGGGTTTGTTTTCAGTCAAAGTCTTTTTGGCTTTAATACCTGGTGGGCCGGTCTGTAGTCAAAATGCCCGATTTTCTGTCCCAGTCCAGCCCTGCAGGTTAATACTGGCAGTGTCACCATGCCAGCTGACTGTATTTCATCATCAGCCAGTGTTGTTCTTTATCAATATTACCAAAGTTTACCATAAGGCAGCATAGAAAGTATTTACTTGCTTTCAGGTTTTATTCAAATGTTAGTCTTTTCAGTTGTTTCCCCACACAGACAGCATCGTCATAAGAAAAGTTGATAAAATAAATTAAAATGTTGTATTGTTTGATACATATGCGTACCGAACCGAAAGCACTGTATCTAACGGTTCAATATCGATACGAGTATCGTTGCACCCCTAATATATATATATATATATATATATAGACTCCTGTCCTAAAGGAGTCTATTATTTTGTGGGAGAACACATCTTCTCATCCTTCTATATGCTTACATTAAAGCTCAAGGGTGCAGAGAGCAGCAGGTGGAACCACCACAGCACAGGCAAGACAGAGTTTCAGTGGTGTAGGGTGGAGGTGGGTTACAAAGTAGCTTGTAGATGCACATCAGCTGTAAGTGTGCAGCATAAATCTGAGATGAGTTTGGAAAAAGGCATCAGCTGAGCCAGCTGTGGGTATGGGCTGACATGGAGGTTATCTGATCTGCTCACTCAGATAGTTTCTCACATGTAGATACCAAAATAAAACACAAGCTTAATGTTGAATACACAGGATTTTCAAAAAAACAAAATCTTTTCTAAAACTCCCAAATAAAAAATGTTTGTTTGTCACAAAATGTAAAGCTATAGGAGGAGTGGAACTTTCCTTCTTTAGGTTCATCAGTCCAATCAGTGCACTCGCCCTGAAAGTGCCCATAAACACGTGGCGAGTAACCCCTTGTACTGTTTTCTGAAACAAATCCTCCATGCGTTTCTTCATCCACCACCCAAAGCACACAGAAAAACATGCTCACATACAGTATTAGTGCAGTATGTATATCCAGATACATACAAGTATGCGTGAGTACACAGGCAGAATCCCACACATGTGTATTTTTACCTTGAGTTGTCCCAGCTAAGCTTGCCCTGCCTTTGAAAGAGAAATAAATCCAACTGAAAGCAAAGGGTGATAAGGTGGCGAGAGGTTGTGTGTGTGTGTGTGTGTGTGTGTTTAAGGTGGGGGTGGGGGCAAAAATATGGCTGTGTATCATTCACCTGATTTGAATTGTAGCTCCCCCTTTTTTGAACCCCTGCCAATTCATTTTGTACATTAAAAATTGGTCAGGGTTGATAAGATTCCATTTTCATGGTTGGCAATGCAGAACTGGCGAAAGAATACAATTACAGACCCCAGAGTAAACTCTCCGAATGTCAACTTGATGTAAATGATCAGAAGGCAGGGCGCCACAAAAGAACAGGCTTCAACTTCAACAGCCCCGCCGCCACCCGTGCCCCCTCCAAACCTCCACCTCGCTCTCTTTGTGTGGCTTCTCTACTTCTTGCTCTCCGTCATCACTCGACAGCCTCTCGCCCCGGTGGTGGCAGCCAGACAGGCCTGCTGAAGTACCAAAGCTGTAGGTGCAATTTGTCCTGGAGTAGCATGGAGGGGAGACGGCGAGGCTTGTTGCAGTGTCACAGCTCCATAGCAGACTCATGCAAACGTGTTTGATGCACACGGGTCCAAAGTCAGGTTCTTTTGAGATTTGAAGCCACTGACGTTTTTTAATCAGAAACTGTGAGGAATCTAAACTCCGATTAAAACGTGTCGATTTATTTTCATTGGTTTTGACGCGTGCTGACTCCTGTTTCTGCTCTCAAGAGGAAACTCCTAATGTGACTTTCGCTGGCTTCAGCAGGGTTTCAGCATCATGCTTGTTGTAAGTTATGTGTATGCTTTAGTGCTTCAGATTCTCCATTGTACACATGCTTATACCAGACGGCTTCCAAAGAAGTCGAGATGCTGTGTAATAATAATAATAAATGTCAATGAAACCAGCCTGTGGTGAACAAATCGATCATTTAAGCTTATATATAAGTAAAATTGTGCAAATTTATCAAAAGCTGAAACCAAGATTTTAAAAAAGAAGAAGATGTTGCCTTTAAAGGTAATATTAGCAGCATGTTTTACTCTATGCTGTCATTATTTTTTAAAACAGATCAGCTATTGTTGGTACAGCTGCACGACAGTGTGAGGCCTCTCTTGATAAATAAACCAAATCTGCACAAACGTTCAGGATCAGTGGTGCTTTTGCAGACATGCAAGCACTCATGTCATCTGCATGAATGCACATCTATGAACTTAAACAAACAGTAGCCTCTTTAGCCTGAAGGCCAGTTTGATCTTAGATATGATCAGGTCCAGAAAACATGGCTTCTCCATCTTTTCTGTAGAATAAACAGCTGTTAAAAATCACAGTGCAGTGATGTAGTCTAAATGCTATGTGGTTACATGTACATATACTGCTCACATCAGGGTCTCTCGTCGCTGAGTGCGAAAGGCCTTTAAGAGGTAAATTGCTGTAAATTGCAGGAACCACAGTACATTTTCCCCTGCTGGTGTTAGGTTTGATTCAGATGTCACCTCTTTTGACTATGGGGTGTCATCTGGTTTGACCTAAACCCCCTGCTACCCAGCCCCCATGGTGTCACCCAGATTTGGAGCCAGCCCTGCGTGGTGACAGCAGGATGCTTTGACACCTTGCTATTGCAAGGGTCGTGCCCCTGCTAGCCGATAACACATTACCAGTTACCAAGTCACCAACGTGTCCAATGGCTCCTCACCACTTTCCCGTCTTTCCTTAATGAGTCATTCTCACTGTGTCACTGTATCGCTGTTCTCTCCTCTCTGCTCCATATTCAGAGGTTTGCACATTAGTGGTGTTGGCTGGGATGGACAGCGCCATGAATAAATTGTTTGCAATGGCTGAACTTTGGTTGTCTGCAAATAGATGGGGAATATGCACGAGCCATAGCATCTAATCCAAGAATACGGCCGGTGCTCACCAAGGTCAGGGGTCAGAGACATTCTGTGCATCAACAACAGTTTGCCTAATAGAGGAGACAGTATGTCTGTGTGTATGCAGCAGAAAGGCAGCAGTTCTACTACAGTGCATCTGATCCAACAATATGCTTCAGGTTAAGCTCTGACATTTACGTGGGCCTTGAAACCACAGAGCATGTTGGCACTGCCACACAAGATAGAAGGCTGCCATGTGCTCAGCTGAGAGCAGGTCTGCACTTTAAATGGAAACTGCTATCTGCAGTGAGAACAAATAAAAGAAACAATCAAATAATGAGAACGTCTCTATTTAAAAGAAAGTGCAAATGTCTATTAGCTTTCTTCTCCCTGACCGCCACTATAGGTGCTATACCTTCAGAAGTTAGTATTGTATTTATTTGTAATGATAAGGAGGAAACTATTAACGGTCTTAGTCATTCATTCATTTATTCACATATATAGAAAGAACAAACACATGTAAGTCTAATTAAGCTGCTCTGGTCTGCTGGCACTTCTGATGTTAAAAAAAGATAAACATTGCCTCTGATTGGCCAATAAATCTGCCTTAGTAGCTGAATCTGAGTGGATGCTGTCTGTTATTGTCATTTCTTCACTGAAACATCTTCTGTCTGCTCCCTTAAGCGGTGGCTGACCTCCATCTCTCCTTAGCATCCTCCTTTGGCCCTCTGCATGTCCTTCCCTACATCCATGAACCTCCTCTGTGGTCTTTCTTCCATGCATCCACCCTTAGCTCTTCTCTGTTTCTGTTGGTGCCGTCATCTCCAAACAATACGCTTTAGTAGCTCTCATCTTGTAACCTTCCCCTTTACTCTTGCTGTCTTCTTTCAAGAGTATACATCCACCTTTCCACCTGCTCTCACTACAGATCACAATATCATAATCACATATATATCATATTTAACAAAGGGTTCTCACCCCCAATTTGAACCCACCTGTCTCTCACTCGTTACATTTCCATCCCTGTCATTTAGCTCATCTTTCTCTCTGGCCAAGGCCTACAAGTCTTTTCTCCTTCCTGTGTGTTCAGCCACACATACTGTTCTCTGGCTTTTCATCAGTCTCGAGGGCCACGCCGTTGGTTTTTGTAGTCATTTCCTTTGTTGCCGAGTTCTAAAAATGGAAGTTTTGATTTTCATTAATGAGACGCTGTCACGACTCATCGAGTAACTTTACTGACCATCAATCAGTCTGACAATGTCACATTTTTAGTACCTGATCAGATCGCTTGGAACTTGGTAACTTGTTAACTTTTCTCTTACACCTAGAACCCGTCTCCTTCCTGAACTCTTTACAAGAGGGTCCACCATTGAATCCTTGCCTCCACCTACAGCAACGTGAGCGTCACACTGCCAGTTATTACAAATACTTCTTACTGCCAAAGGAGGCATTGGGTGGGAAATTTTCTTAAGGTCTGGGTAGGCTTTGTTTCTTTTTCTTTAAATGACATCATCATTTTAAGACTCCATTTAGCATTTACTTGGCTTTCTGACAAATACTCAAAGTTGTTGATGAGCTGAAAAATAATCTGACAAATAAGCAAAAAAAAAAAAAACATGATAGGACATTTTAAATCTATCTGCAGTGCTTCTGGTCTCCTGCACACACAATAAATCTACTCGTCTCCATCATGTTAGCCATCTCTGTTACCAGTCACAGTCCCAACATTTAAAGTGCCGCTGTCACCTCCTCACTCCTGCATTTCCTTCTCTCTTGATGCCTCCTAACATGACTTCCCCCTTTCCTGTAGCTCAGTTTCCACCAGCGCTCTGTTGGCCAACATTAACCCAGGCCCAGACCGGTCCAGTTCGAAAATCTCATTCTTCATGTTTGATTTGGTGAAGCTTTCACAACACGTGCCCTTCCTGATGCCACCGTTCATCTGGTCAGAATCTCTCTGTAGTTCATTTGTATCAGCTCCTCGCTCTCTGGTCTTATTTTCTACTACACAAGATGAATGATGTGAACAGCTCATCAAAATCACCTTTTTATAATTATAACCAAGTACACTGCTCAAAATTTACAGGAAAATGTGAACAATAGACCTAAACCTTTTTTTGTAATTTTAAATCTAGCATTAGAACGTGATGATTTTGGTTTCCATTAACTGTTGCTGTGATTTTATTCTCAATAAATTAAACTAAATATCTGATTCATCACGCTTTGATTTTAGTGTTGCTCATAATTCTTTTGAGCAGTTTATTTTTGGTGGTTATAAGTAAACAGTGAGAGAAAATGAAACTACTCAGTGAGTGAAACAAAACAAAACCAAGTGCAATAACAAAGCTCTCAAGCGGCAAATGAACCATGGTCTACTGATTGTCATTTGTGTGGTTTACTCCAGCCTACTTCTGTGGCCTTTCAAACAAATAGTGAGGCTTGTGTGGTGCAGACTGACCAGGAAGGTTGTACTTTAGCTTTGGTGCGTGAGTAGCCAGACGTCTTTCTGTAATGTCTCGCTAATTAGCAGATATGTGCATCTTTTTTTAATCAGTTTATGAAGGCAGCTTGTTAGCTTTAGCTTGTATCTTAGCGCTACACCCTCTAGCTGGAATAACAAAAAACTGTGGCGGGAAATCATTTAACATCATCAATATCATCATTAATCATTTAATATTGAGGCTTCAGAATGTCGAGTGTAAAAGTCATTATGATGTCTTTTATGTTCTATGATGAAGTTGAGAGACCAAGCGAAGGCTAACGTGTGTGTCTGGCCACAGCAACGTCCTGGCAAACATGGCACAATATATTCATCCTCATTTTGGGGACTTTGGGGGATTTGAAATGACGAATTACTACAAAGATTGAACTTAGTTAAACAATAGTTACAGCCGTGTTCCACACACAATATGGGTATTATATATATATATGATATTTAGAAGAACACTTTAATGACACGTGTGATGTAATGTGATGTTTTTGTGCTATGTGAAGACTTGTCATGGCACATTTCTGTTGAATTAACCATTTTTAAGAATTTAGCAGGTTTCTTCGTCTCATCTTCATGACTTTATCACATAGTGGCATTAATTCATAGTGTTTTTGTCAGCTGATTGGGTTAAAGTTTACTCCAGATTTTAATATACGTGGTTTGCTGCCAGATGATGTGACTGTGTATGAGAATGTAGATAGTTTAATGGCATGGCTCTTGCATGTCAACCAGAATGCATCACGGGGCCTGAGATCATCAATATTCATTTCCATGTGACAGCGGCAGTTAGTGTTGTGTAACGCTTAGCGCTTAACAAATGCACTCCCACCATTTCATACGTGTGCCACAAAGATGTTTTCATCAAGGACACGAGGAGCCGTCGTCAGACGTACAAACATGCCACAAACACAGACGAAGGCTACACATGCACAGATTACTCCAAGCAGATATGAAGGGCATCAGAAGATAGAGGAGAGAAAAGGTTAAACAGTCATTGAAAATATTACTAAAGAGAAGAATAAACGGTGATGGGGAAGGGCTTTGAAACAGGAGAAAAGTATCTGGTCGATTTTGAGAGAGATGAAAATTAACGAGAGAAGAGGGATGGTGGGCGGCGTGCCTGGGCACAGAGAGTCAGAGCAAAGGGCTCTGACAAGATGCCATGTTGGCCGATCTCCTCTCATCGCCTCCCAGACAGTCTTTGACACCAATGAAAGGTGCTTTCTCTGTCCCTAATGACCACATGGATGAAGGTGATGTAGTGGAGGGGGGGAGCCATGAAGGAAGGATCAGTGACACAGAGGAAGTGGATAAGAAAGGGTTACTTCATTATGCATCAAATAAGAAAATTCATCATTTACCATTACACCCAGTCCAAAATGCCACCCAACTGAGCCCCCCCACCCCCCCACCCCAAACAAAAAAAAAAATCACACCAAGCAAGGAGAAGGGAGGGGGAGAAGAAACGTATATAAAAAATAAAAACTGTCAGAGCCCCAGCAGCAGCCAATGGGCAAAATTAATATGCAAATATATGCGAGAAATTAAAAAGCAGAATTACACAGGCAAATGAGGTAGCTACACTTGAATTGTTAGGATTATGAATAATTACTGCGAATTTCCTGCTCCTAATATAACTTGTTTTTTGATAAACAAAGACTTAATTATCGAGATGCGCAGGAGAATTTCCGCGGCACTCATTAATCTTGCAGAAAAAACAAGTCCCCGGTGGCCGCCGGTAATGAAGAGAGCGTGCCCTGAATCGGCACGAGGATCAGAGCCACGGGGTGCCGGGCGAGCTGCCACCGAGACGCTGCCCTGCCACTGTCCCTCACCATACCCAGGAGGGTCGTAACTTCTTCCGCTAACTATCAAAGGGACTTATTTATGCTGGCAACACAGCCATAAGTCCAATTTTATGAGGCCTGGGGCTGGGAGGGAGCGGGTGATGCACAGAGGGTGATGGAGGTAAAGTATAGGAAGGGGGGTATCTGTTCATGCGCTCTGGAAATGCCACTTTAGTCGCTGCAACCTCTCCCTTGCCTCCCTCTGTGTTTCTCTCACTGCGAGCCCCCCTCTGATCCAGACATGGAGCCTAAGGTGGGTTGGCACAGTGCTGCCCTCTACAGGGGGCAGGAGGACACTCGGGGGCAGTCCAGTTGTGCGTAAGTGTGCAGTCTAAACATTGCTAGTGTTGTGGGGAGTCACATGACGGGGATGTGTCTGCCTGTAGGGACAAAAGCCAAGTGATTAGGCTGCGGCAGAGAGACATATTTCAGGGTTATTCTAAGGACCGGGCAGCTGTAAACTACAGTTTAGGTTACACTAAAAATTAATTTTAAAATTCCTCTGAATTAAACATTAATCCCCATGGAGATGCCACCTGGAGCCACATTAACAGTAATCCTTTATGAAGCCATCTCACTCAGTTTTTATGACATTTTTGTATCAGCCAGTTCTCATTAGTAGCTCGCCCAGGTGGAACTAATCGTCACTGTTGTTAGTTCCCAACACATCATTTCTTTACATCATTTTTTCTTTACAGCCATCAGACAGATGGTTGTAAAGGAGTTTTTTAAAAAGTGTAATGTTCTGTATAATAGATCGCACCGTGAAACCACTCAAAGCAGCACTACAGCTCACACGAGGCCTCTAAGTCACAGCGACTCTGGCTGATCAGAAGTTTCTAAGCAAGCATGGAGTTTGGCTGGGAACGTGTCTTTTCTTCTTGTCTTATAATGTGCAAGAAAACCAACAGGAGACTGACAGAGAAGTGTCACTGCTGCATGTCTAATCAGCCAAAGTAAGAACATCTGCTGACGTGGACAGCTGTGCAGTGCAGGCCTTTCAATTATTCTTCTTTAGACTTATCTAAAAGGCAAAATCATTTTTACCAGTCAAAATGTTACAACAATGACTTTGTTTAACATCATAGCTAACAATTTTCAGGAAGGGAAACAGAAAACACTAAGTTGCTGGATGAGTGCTCTTTGCTCATTGGTCAACCATAATCATCAAGAAGACCCAAATATCTGAACATGGCGTCTTCCTGTTGCTGGTTTCCTCCATTGTGAAACAGCAAAGGTTTTTCCCACCAGTGTTATTGTCTCTGACACAAGTGTTTGGGTTTGAGCTTGATTTAGATCGTCCTAACTTATGTAGTAACTGGAAGCTGCTGCCTCTGTGGTTGCTTTGACCCAACATGCTTTTTGAACATGGAAGTTTGTTTTGTTTGTTTGTTGTTTTTTGTAGTTGTGGTAGCTTTGTTTTCCTTTTGTTTTGCTTTGTTTGTTTGTGTCAGGGTTCCTGGGTCGGTGACCCAGTATTTTCAGTTCACGTTCACTGTTTATCTTCTGCCTGTTCCACTTCCTGTTTTATTGTGTTAGCCTTGGTCCATGTGCATTATGTTCCTTCCTCTTCCCGTTTATCATTAGTTCATTATGTTCAGCTGTGTACTCACCAGGTTCTAATCTCTCATCACTCAGCCTGTGTATTTATGTCCCTCAGTTCAACCAGTCCAATGTCGTGTCATTGATGTTATTGTGATGTTGTCTCTCCGTCTGTATGTTCAGTTAGTCAGTCAGTGCTTCAGTCAGTCGTCCAGCCAGCCATTTTCTCCCTTTGTTCTGTTCATCCACTCCTTATAATAAATCGTCACCTACCTGCGAGTCCTGCGTTTGGGTTCCTTCTTCCTCGCCTCCACCCAACCGCTGACAGAATGACACGACCCGTGCCACGAAGACACGTTTGGAACCCAGCGGACTCGGACCTCTACGAGCGGCAGGAGGTAGCGCTCTCCTTGTGGGCGGAAAAGCTCAAGGAGAGACAGCGGCTCTTCGCGGAGCGAGAGCACGTCTTCGAGGGCACTCGCTTGGCTCTGGGCGGGCCTCGGAGACGCCGCGTTCCCCCACCTGCTGCCTCACCTGTACCGGAGCATTTGCCGTGGAGAGTGGACGTTCCACGCCGCGCTTCGGCCACTCCCTCTCTCGCCACTCCGCTCCTCGCTCCCACACCCGCCGCCTCATCCGCCGGACCTCCACCATCGCCGCGGCACAACGGCTACGCCTCCCACCTCGGCTCAACGGAGGCTACCGCGCCAGAGGCTCTGCTGTTTTCCCCGGCCGCTTCCGCTTCCCAGAGAAAGCGGCGCACACGCCGCCATAGAACGGACTACTTTCAGCCACTCCCGATGGTGAGCTCCAGTGACTGTTTTTCGCACTCACCATCTGATTATCCACTTAAAACGCACAATAAACCCATCTCTCATTCATGGGATGTTTCCCTCCTGGAGGATTCTGTGGACTGGGAAGATTTGTTCTGCTCTGCTCCTCCAAAGACTGTAAATAGTGGTGGCAGAAAAATCAGAACAATCTCCAATAAACCTGCCAGTAACACACACACCGTCACTATTTCCACACCCAGTATTCAGCCATTTCCCACCAGCACAGGGGCCCAGTCTACGCCCACACCAGTGCCAGCTCCCAGGAGGAGGGCAGCTGCGACCCGGTCTACCTCCACACCCGCTTCTGTTTCTCAGGTGGGGGTGACTGGTGTCCAGCCACCTTCCGTGCCCATCCCAGCGCCCAGGTTGAGGGCAACCAGAACCCAGCTTGACCTCCCTGGAGGCTTGGAGGAGCTAACTGGTCCACCTGCTACTTCACCACTTCATCCACCTCCTGACCCAGCCTTTCACGCCCTCGCACTATCCCTAGTTAGATTAGCTGAACTGTCCCCTGCCCAGGCACCAGCCTTACGAGCCCAAGCCGTAATTTTATCTCCGTCACTAGCTCAATCTGTAGCTCAGCCAGCAGCCACGCCTGCCTCTGTTCCTCCCTTAGCATCTCCACTCCAGTCAGTTCCCTCACCTGCTGTTCAGCTTTCCCTCCAGTCAGTTCCCTCACCTGCTGTCCAGTCTCCTCCTGTCCTCCAGTCACCTCCTGTAGCTCAGTCCCCTCCTGTCCTCCAGTCACCTCCTGTAGCTCAGTCCCCTGTCCAGTCAGTCCAGTCGCCCCCTGTTTCCCAGTCGCCGGTCTACCATCCTGTTCAGTTCCCGGACCTGCAGCCACAGCACCCAGAGCCAGCTGTGAGCCTTCCTGCTTCTCAGCCAGGGGTTTCCGCACCTGCTGGCCCGGCCGCTCCTCAGCCAGGGGCTTCCGCACCCGCTGGCCCTGCCGCTCCTCAGCCAGGGGCTTCCGCGCCCGCTGGCCCGGCCGCTCTCCAGCCAGAGGCCCCCGCGCCTACTGGCCCTGCCTGTCTCCAGCCAGAGGCCTCCGCGCCTACTGGCCCTGCCTGTCTCCAGCCAGAGGCCTCCGCGCCCGGTCCGGCCTCTGCATCAGCTGCACCCACGCCCGGTCCGGCCTCTGCATCGCCTTCAACGTCGCCCGGTCTGGCGTCGGCCTCTGCTTCTGCTCCGCCTGGTCCGGCTCCAGAGTCTTCGTCCTCGTCTGGCCCAGCCTCAGAGTCTTCGTCCTCGTCTGGCCCAGCCTCAGAGTCTTCGGCTTTTGTTTCGCCTGCTGCAGCTCCAGCCTGTGCTTCGCCTGGTCCGGCCCCGCCGTCGCCTGGTCCTGCCTCGTCTGGTCCTGTGCCCACCAGGCCATGGCCAGCACGCCTAACACTGGAGAGCCGCCGCTGCCTTGCGCGCGGTCGGCCCCCTGAACTGCTCCGTCGTCTCCTTCGCCGCCGCCGTTGCCTTCCGCACGGCCGGCCCCCAGACCGCCTTCGCCTGAGTGGCCGCCGTTGCCTTCCGCACGGCCGGCCTCCCGAACTGTGTCCACGTCGCCGCCGTTGCCTTCCGCGCGGTCGGCCCCCGGACCAGTGCTGTCGCCGTTGCCTTCCACGCGGTCGGCCCCCGGACCAGTGCTGTCGCCGTTGCCTTCCACGCGGTCGGCCCCCGGACCAGTGCTGTCGCCGTTGCCGTCCGCACGGTCGGCCCCCTGAACTGTCTCGTCTCGGCCACGGGCCGCGTGGACGCCCACCTGAACTGTCTCGTCTCGGCCACGGGCCACGGGGGCGCCCACCTGAAACTGTCTCGGTGTGGACTCCGTCCCTCCGTCCTGGGCCCCCTCCGCCCGCCCTGTTCTGGTTTTTTTTCTTTCTCTTTTGGCCGTCGGGTGCCGGCCTTTGGAGGGGGGGTACTGTCAGGGTTCCTGGGTCGGTGACCCAGTATTTTCAGTTCACGTTCACTGTTTATCTTCTGCCTGTTCCACTTCCTGTTTTATTGTGTTAGCCTTGGTCCATGTGCATTATGTTCCTTCCTCTTCCTGTTTATCATTAGTTCATTATGTTCAGCTGTGTACTCACCAGGTTCTAATCTCTCATCACTCAGCCTGTGTATTTATGTCCCTCAGTTCAACCAGTCCAATGTCGTGTCATTGATGTTATTGTGATGTTGTCTCTCCGTCTGTATGTTCAGTTAGTCAGTCAGTGCTTCAGTCAGTCGTCCAGCCAGCCATTTTCTCCCTTTGTTCTGTTCATCCACTCCTTATAATAAATCGTCACCTACCTGCGAGTCCTGCGTTTGGGTTCCTTCTTCCTCGCCTCCACCCAACCGCTGACAGTTTGTCTCTTTTTTATTTCTATGTGGTTGTATTTTTTTAACATGTTAAAAATAAAGATTCAATTCAAATTCAAATTCTCACACATTCACAGTTTCTCGTATCAGGATGTACCCTGCCTCTTGTCCATCACCATTACCGTGACGATGAATTAGATAAATGGAAGAAAATGGGTGGATGCTTCATAAAAGGAGCTTAAGTCGCCGTTTCTGCAGTGTGGCCCTGAGACCATGTATGCCTTATCAGTGTTTAGTATATAAAATAAATAGTAGACTGATTAAGGTGAACAGTACAGTGTGACTTTACTGTTCAGTCAATGTATCTGTTCATTAACTGTGCAGCAGATACACTAAAGGGTGATGGTGATTAGTAGAGGTAGAGCAGGCGAGTTAGTCAGTTAAATACTAACCGGGGAGCATATTAGTGGTTATTTTTCAGTGCTTTCTTAATCATTACAAGATATTACCTAAATGAATAACGTATGGGCAGATATGTAATAATGATTAAGTTCACTCTGAGCAGAACAACAATGAATGAAGAAGAGTGTGATTTTACACAGGTCAAGGGTCCAGCAACACTTTTAGTAGGCTGCCTATAGAAACTGTTACTGCAGTTAGCGCTGGTTATCTAGTCTTGCTCTGTGAATTGTTTTCATTCATCTGAATGTCTTTTGTCAAAGAATCAAATGATTGTGTTGTGGCACAGTTGGTGGTTATATTTAGTGTCACTGGAAGGGAGACGACGTAAAGCTTCAGGGATCTGTGCTACAGATGGCAGCAACTTGGCCTGGAGGAAATAGTTTTTCTGTGGGGAAATCAGTCGTCCCTCCAACATTTTCATCCAGAGACCTTCAACAAAGAAGGAAACAGACAGAGACAGACAGACTGAAACAGCTTGTGTGACTAAGAAACAGATCTGACCCAATACTAAAAGTTTGGTTTTTGGAAAAGTCATAGAATAAGCTCAGTATCCACAAACTCCATAAATGATGTACAAAGAAAAAGGTGACGTACACATGTGCCCACCGTACTTCCAAGATAACCGAAGCGTATTGGTTTTTAGATCACTGAAGAATGAAGTGGCCACATGATTTATTACCTTCTTCTTTTTGGGTCAAAGCAGCGATACAGCATTTAAGAAGTGTTCAGCTAAGAGTCTAGAAGGAAACTGAGAGAAAGCCCACGGTGCTCATCATTTCAGATCATTGGTTAGTGTTGATGTGTGGTCCACAGACGACCTTTACACTTTTTTCCTCCTTTTAATAATTTTTATATCTTCACTTTGATGATTAGCTTTCAGATGTACTCAAACTTTTATTTTCACCAACATCTGTTTAACTAAATAAAGTTGTGGCTGAGAAGTTTGCATGCACTCATCACTGTCATCACTGACATCATCGTCATGGTAATTTGGTGAATTCTTTGAACTTGTAAATATACCACAGTCAACTGTTAGCGGTTTTATAACAAATAATTGAGGTGTAGGCCATGTAGAACCACAGAGCAGAGACACATGATGCACAGAGTCCATCGCTACAGACCTCCAAACATCATGTGGCCCTCAGATTAGCTGGAGAGCAATTCAATTCAATTCAATTTTATTTATATAGCGCCAAATCACAACATAAGTCGCCTCAAGGCGCTTCATAGATACAGAGAAAAACCCAACAATCATATGACCCCTATGAGCAGCACTTTGGCGACAGTGGGAAGGAAAAACTCCCTTTTAACAGGAAGAAACCTCCGGCAGAACCAGGCTCAGGGAGGGGCGGGGCCATCTGCTGTGATTGGTTGGGGTGAGAGAAGGAAGACAGGATAAAGACATGCTGTGGAAGAGAGACAGAGGTTAATAACAGATATGATTCAATGCAGAGAGGTCTGTTAACACATAGTGAGTGAGAAAGGTGACTGGAAAGGAAAAACTCAATGCATCATGGGAATCCCCCGGCAGCCTACGTCTATTGCAGCATAACTAAGGGAGGATTCAGGGTCACCTGGTCCAGCCCTAACTATATGCTTTAGCAAAAAGGAAAGTTTGAAGCCTAATCTTGAAAGTAGAGATAGTGTCTGTCTCCTGAATCCAAACTGGAAGCTGGTTCCACAGAAGAGGGGCCTGAAAACTGAAGGCTCTGCCTCCCATTCTACTTTTAAATACTCTAGGAACAACAAGTAGGCCTGCAGAGCGAGAGCGAAGTGCTCTAATAGGGTGATATGGTACTACAAGGTCATTAAGATAAGATGGGGCCTGATTATTTAAGACCTTGTATGTGAGGAGCAGGATTTTGAATTCAGCAAGCCAATGAAGGGAAGCCAAAATAGGATACAGCGCTTTACATCATAAGCATAATGCAAAGGACTGAATGCAGTGGTGTAAAGCATGAAGCAGTGGAAACATGTTCTCATCTTCTCTGTCTGCAATCTGATGGATGAGTCTGGGTTTGGCGGTTGCCAGGACAACTGCACTTGTCTGACTGCTTTGAGGCAAAGGTAAAGTTTGGTGGAGAGAGATGTGAGGATGTTTCTCAGGAGTTTAGCTCCAGTCAAAGGAACTCAGCATACTTTGGATTTCTTCCATTCCACGTCCTGACCTCAACCAGGCAGGACACCTTTGTGAGCCCGGCCTTCATCAGCTTCTTTATTTGAGCCTGTGCAAATAAGAAAACATCCATCCATCCATTTTCTTCCGCTTTTCCGGGGCCGGGTCGCGGGGGCAGCAGCCCGAGCAGAGAAGCCCAGACCTCCCTCTCCCAAGCCACCTCCTCCAGCTTGTCCGGGGAAACACCAAGGCGTTCCCAGGCCAGCCGGGCGATATAATCTCTTCGGCGTGTCCTGGGTCTGCCCCTGGACACACCAAAGAATTGTTTAAAGAAAATGTGTTTGATGGACTCATTCATCCATTTTCATTAAAGATGGGAACGTCACCACCCCGGGGCGCCACAAGACGTTGTAGAGTGAACCAAGACAGCTCTACAACATCCAGAGAGAACTCAGGGTGAACCTCCTCCACCCAGGACTGTTCCACTCAGAAACAGAACCTTGGAAATTCTCAGACTTGTAGAACAAACACTGGCTCATAATTGTTGTGTCTCATCAGTGTTTTTCAAATTATGATCTTTGAACGCTTAGAAAAAACGTGCTGTTAGACTGAAACTGTTGTGCCTTCGCCGTGTCTCATTCTGAACCAACTTAGATTTTGAATAATTGTAACGGCACACATTATCCTGTGACTGCCTTACCCCAAATTCTCAAAGCACAGACACAGCAGCACGTGTGTGAAACAGCAGTGTTTGCCGTTTTCCTTACCCTGACCCTGAAATCAATTTTACAAGAGGTGCAAAGACAAACACGGAGCATTATGAGCTGTTGACTCAATAAGATCTACCCAGTGTAAATCATGAAGTGTCCGCACTGCATGCACAAAGTGAACCGGGCTGTTATTACATCACAGCAGAGCAAGGCACTCTAATATTTAATTCATTTATAGAGTTGGGTGCAGTGCAGCTGTAGCCAATGCAGCGCATGTTGTCGATATGTCACGTCGAGGGTGCTTTAATATATTACATTGTCTGTGTGTGTTTGTTCAGTCGGTACAGTCATCAGCCTCCTCTCACATCTCCTTCAAAACATATTTGTGTGGAATATATTTGCCCTGTGAGCTCCACCATGTGCTGGGGCTGCTGTCTCTTCCCTGCCGGTCCTCTCGAGACTATCCACACATGGCAACCTTTATCAATGAGAGCGCAGCTAAACTCAAGAATTTTAGAATAATTAGAAACTCAGCTGCTGCAATGAACTGTAGTATTTCCAAAAATAGGTCATCAGACAAAGACATTTTGTAGTTGCTATCAATACCAGTAGGATAACGTAATTTTCAATATCCAACTGGAAACCAGAAGAAAATGATGATTCTGTCTGCTTAAATTTGTCCCTCTACCTGCCTACTTTTAACAAAGTTTAGACAAAACATACCTCAGACTGTGCAGTCTGTAGCAAAAAACATGGAGATATATGCACATGAAAAAAAATGTTTAAAACCTCCAAATGCTCCAAAAAGCCCAAAGAGGTCCAGTTTGGTGACTGGAACCAACATCTGCCTCCTACAGCTGGCACACCCATCGATGAACTGCTGTTATTAAGACAAAAATGTTTGTATTTACTTATATATCTCTGTTTTGTAACACTTGTTTTGTTAATGCTGTAAACTCTGATCATAGATGGGACTGATGCCTAGGGATGGGTACCGGTATCTGACATAAACGTTAGCAACCAGACCAAAAAGCAGCGCACATTTCAGTGCTTTATTTTGGTGCTTTTTTTTCCCTGAGATGTCATACACCAGATTCTAGCCAATCATTGCACCTTTCCGAGGATAAAGGATAGAGCAGAGCTACAGATTAAAAATGCCCAAGGCGAAGCGGTCAAAGTCTGGCTGTATTTCACAGCAAAATATGCAAACTCAGCAGCAACAAGTGCTTTAAGCTGATACTGTGATACTGTCAAAGGAGGCAACACCTCGAATCCGATGAAACACCTGGCGACGGATAGCCTTTTTTTAAAAGCCGAGAAATGCACCGTATTTGATAGCTTGCTGCGAGACCTCACACCGAGCACATCTACTGTTATTGGACCCGGAGTTAGCAACATCCCCCAAGAACCAGAAGAGTAGAGTCCTGGCCCCTAGCCCTGCCAGTGTAGCAGAAATGATGAGGATGATGATGGCAGCAGCAGCCGTTCTTCTCTGCGTGAGTAGCTGTTGTAGTTGTGAGTAGATGTTGTTCTGTGTAATTTACGTTGAGTATTGAAGGAAAAAAATGTCCATCCCGGTTTTCCCTCCAAGGCACGAGCGATAAGCAGAGTTTTGTCCTTTCCTTATAAGATTCCTAATTATTTAAAGTAACACTCAGGTATGCCATTCAGCTGGGTTAGTTACGACGTCGGGAGCAGCTTGGGAGAACAAGGAAACACAGACTGCTTCAGGTTGTCTTCCCAAATCGACTCAAAGGTTTATTTAGTACATAACAGCTTATATAGAGAAAAAAAAGGTTCGTGTGTCAGCCTTTTTCTAAGAGATAAAGAAGGGAGGATGGGAGTAAGGAAGTGGTCTCGTCTCTGTGGTGTTTTCGACCTTGGGGTACCAGCCTGTGAGTCTTACACATTAATTCTTGGGTCAGAGAGAAAGAGAAAAACAACTAGTAGATGGGCCTTATTGAGTAACTCTTTTCTGTATAATATCACAATAAAACAATATCCTGTAAATGCTACCATGGTATCACAACAAGTATGTTAACCACATTATTACATGCGGCTGTCTTCTTGTTTGATGGCAGATGCTCCCTTCACCCTGGCCAAAAAGGCTAAAATGACCAAAGAAAAAGTGGAAAACAGCTGAACATGAGAGGTTTTTGGACAAAGTGTGTGTTCTCCATTGTTTAAGCACTGGTTTGAGCACCGGTTCGAGCACCGTTTAAGCACCGGCACCGTTTCCTAAACGATAAAACCTAAACGATACCCATCCCTACTGACGCCCTGTTTCTGTTAGCACTCATGCACCGGCTAATTTTGCCACTAATCTAAAATCAGATTCATCTTTTAGTATATGACAGTATATGAAGTATACGATGCTCGTAAAGAGAAGGAAGGAAATGATGCAAGAATAATCCACCCAGTACAAAACATGTATGAACTCGGCTGATACGACAGCCTCTCACAGCCTAAACACATATCAGTCTGAACAGCAGTGATAGGTTAAAACGCACCTGTTTCCATGCTCAGGACCAGTGAAGAGTATTTTTCTACAGTGCTGCAAAGTCAAAAGTAGCATATCATCATCTGTGGTGAGGATACGAAGAAGAGAGCGCCTGACAACCCTCACATTAAAACATGATGGGAGTGACACTCAGTGATGAGTGATGATAACTTTTTTAGGTCAACTGGAAACATACACTCACACACAGAGTCATTAATTAGACAACATCTCGCCATCAAGAATGAGAAACAACAGAAAGGAAGGAGGCTATCCGTACCGACGCTGACAGGCCTGCGCTGATGCTGCCATGCCCCCCTCTCTTTGTTCCACTTATACGTCTAGAGAGGGAGGGAGCGATGAAGGGCTTCGTCAACATGAAATAGAAGCGTTAAGTGAGCACAGTCATGCCGTATACTGTGACTGAACAAACGATAGAGACCCCCCAAACCCCCTTACAGGGAGAACGGGTTGGTCGTGTGTTTGCTTTTTAGGGGATAAAATATCCATGTGTCACATGACCTGTGAGTGAGGCTGGCTGGACTGCGTTTGATTCAACAGAGCTCTATGCTATCGATCATTTATCTGTCTACTTGTTTGAAAACTCAAATATCTGCCCATTAGGGCATGCTGTTTCAGGCTGTTTTAGGACAATCCAGGATCTTTAGACCTTACCAAGAAGCTTAGCAGCAGGAGAGCGGGAGGGGAGCATGGGGAGGCCCTCCCGTGCACTCCCACCAATGCCTTTTAAAGGTGCTTTAATGCTTATTAGTCGGCCTGACACTGGGGGAATCAACTCTGACGGAGTGATTGTCATGGATTTGTGCGTTTTAACCATTCCAGCTACACACTAACAGAGCCTCAGAGCCCCCTCCTGCAGAGGTTAACAGATTAGGTTCTTCCTTAAGTTTGCACACATGAGTCCAGACATCTCTTCTGATGGAGAAACAAGCCGTCACAAATCAGTAACTGCTATCTCCTTAACCACTACAGGAAAGATTTCAAAATAAACTTTATGGTTGTCGCCGTCTCACAGTTTGGTTTTCTCTCCATACCTGGTTTAGTTTATAGTAGATACATTTTTTATTAGTTTTGCGTCTCCTTCAGAAGATTAGGTTTGCAGAATTCAGTTAGTTGTATCACTAGCTGTTGATCCCTTTTTTTGGAAGTAGCACCAGGTGCTCTTTGATATCTTAATTTGGAGTAGATTTCTGAATTGCTGTCTCTAAATGTTTAATTTCTGATTGTATAAATATTTATAAAAATAAGATGCTTTCTGCTGCTAATTTTCTGAGTCTTGCTGTCGTTTTTATGTAAAACTGCGCACTGATTACACACAGACTGAAAAAAGAAAGCTTTTTTAAACAAACAGGTGTGTGCGTGCGTGCGTGCGCGTGCGTGCGTGCGTGCGTGCGTGCGTGTGTGTGTGTGTGTGCGTGCGTGCGTGTGTGTGCGTGCGTGCGTGCGCGTGCGTGTGTGTGTGTGTGTGCGTGTGTGTGCGTGTGTGCGTGCGTGCGTGTGTGTGCGTGCGTGCGCGTGCGTGCGCGCGTGCGTGCATGCGTGCGTGCGTGTGTGTGTGTGCGTGCGTGTGTGTGTGTGCGTGCGTGCGTGTGCGTGTGTGTGTGTGTGTGCGTGTGTGTGCGTGTGTGTGTGTGTGTGCTAGCAAATTACCTCCGTCTCACCGAGTTAGTGCGTGTTGCGGCCCAGCGGCCACACGCTGATCTCCTGCCACCTGCCACGGCCGTTTCTTACATGCAGTGCAAAGTGGCCACAGGAGGTGACGACACTCACCCAAGGCCGTGCCAGCCAGCAGCATTAACCAGCTCCTCAGAGCCAATTAAAATGCTTGGCTTGACCTAAGGAGCCACGGCAGTGATGCTAGCAGTCCCTGCTCTGACTCCCTGTGCCTGTGGAGCCTTCATTACAGACGAGATGATCTCCGAGGACACTCCGGACACAAGTACACACAGACGTACAGAAAAATGCAAACAAAGCAGGGTTAGGAAGCACGCACGTGTGATTCAGTGATAAACACTAGTTGAAGTGTGCATTCAAACATGCACACCATGCCCTCTGCACATGAACACACACAGGATGTAATTAGGCAGAGTGGTAATAACAGCAGCACATTCTGGGGTCAACACGGTTGCATCAGCAAGAGAGGAAAGGAAAAGGCTGGGTTGCATCACAGTAGCAGTGGTGGAGGTGGTGGAGGGGGATATCTGCAAGCACCAACATGAATGTGCAAAGTAAGCATCCATGACGCAACCGCACACAATCAGCACACAAATGGAGCAGCCTTGCTGATTAGAATAACGCGTTTGCAGCAGCCAGTTTGGTGACTGGTTTCGTCTTTCACATCTAAGGTGGTATTACAGATGTCAAAGCTGGATCATTCTTCAGCATGTGAGATCATACGTGTCTCTGGGGCTTTGAAGGATGAAGGACACAGTGAAGCTAACCCTAGTTAGTCACATGCAGCCCCTAACCCAGGTGACTGAAGTTAAGACTAACCTCTAGTAGAAAAACTGAATTTACATTTACCAGTTTAAAGAAGTCTCCAACACACATGCTGGGCTGGGAGTTTTCAAAGACCTGGTCCCTCATATGCGCTTTGTCCCTGATGGCTGTTCTGTGAGGTTATTTCATAGTCGGTGCACGTTAGGAAGATCATGTTTAGCACATTAGCTTTACATTCATTTAGCATTAATGTAGTGTATCATCAGAGAGACGTTTTCACTTTGTTTATTTAGTTTTTTGGTAGTTTTCTTCATCAGCTGTTTGATCAGGTTTAAATTAAGCTTTTTGTTGCTAATGCACAACCAAGTCCTGCAGTGGTACTTCTGAGTAAAGAAACTCATAAAATATGTATGTGGGGCAATCAGGTTGTTAGTTTTTAACTGTTGCAAATCAGCAACGCCTGCCTGGAGAGGGTTAAGAACAACGACGTTTGAATCCTGCCTGGTCCTGGGTTATTGCAGTTAAGGAAACTAAACTTAGATGTCAGGAAACATTTACATTTGTTGACTTTCAGGGGAAAAATGAACGCTGACTGGAATTATATTTACAAAAAATGTCTTTAGTTTCAGTCTTTGTCAGACTGGTCACATTTGTCCACACCAGAAGAAGGAGAAAATGTGATTTTATTAAAGTTGTGTTTTAAAGCGTTGTTACCTGCTCACATCGAGCAAACAGCGATGTAATATTTTTCATCTCTGCTTTGGTTTTTTCAGTCCTCCCCCTGCATGACAGATAGACAGAGCCGGGTCGGTGCAGACAGCCAGAACACTTAATGTTCCTTGTTCCCCTTTGGCAAACATGTCTCCATAAAGAAAGTCCTGCAGCCGTGCCTGGGGGAAGCAGTGGCTCTGCAGCACTCTGAGTGTCTGACCAGGACCCAGGGACCAGTACCATAATGTGCTTTTAATTGGGGCTTGGGAAACATGGTGAGAGGCCAGGTTTCACAGCACATGTTCTGGGGTTACTGCTTAATGTGTAATAAATGGGATTTATGGCACGTTGTTCAAACATGTCCCCC